>NC_032019.1:22984445-22990051 GCF_001865875.1 Lupinus angustifolius | reverse complement strand
ACTTCAACACACATCTTCCACTTCCATAATGCCCAAAATGCCATTGGTGCCAAATATGATATGAAAATGATAATAGATTTAATCAGGCCAAATAATCTGAAATTAACTCATTTTAGAAATATTAGTCCAATAAAGTCTAAAACACTAAACCATGTGAAACAAAGTCAATTAGGCACCAAGAATCATCATTCATGCTAAATTAAGGTTATGAATAGTGTGTAATATATTGTTCATCAATAATGCTTGTTTTAATTTTTATCATCTTATTCTATACTTGATGAATGAAATGCTTAGAGAAATCCTTGCAAGATTCTGACTTTGTATAACTCATCATTTGGTATATTTGCTACACATAGACTTATATTAAAATTATGATCCCATGTATATTGTTGTATTGGTTACTAGACATATAGCTAATTCAATAACTTTTTAACTCTCACACTTGTTAACATATACTACTAGAAATAGAGGTATGTTTAACGGTTCATATAACTTCATCTTTGTTAATTTAGTTGCTAGACATAGAGTTATCTTAATAAGCTATTAACATAGACCAAAACGTTGGTGATTAATCCAATTGAGTTGTAGCATTTTGCTCAATTTCACATGCATAGACTACTAGACATAGATATATGATATTGTGAGTCATAGTTCTTCATCTTGTGTGTAAAATTACTAGACATAGAGCTTTATTGAGCAAGCTACTAATTTGACTAAGACATTAGCTTTTAGTACATTTGAGGTCATTTGTGTAGAAGAAACATGGCTAAATGAATTAGTATATTTGAATCATATGTGTATTGATAGTAAGTAGGAAATTTGATCACAGCACCTTTATTCCAAATAGTTTCATCAATTAGTTAGTAATTAGTTAATCAAACCAACCAAAAATCTTTTTGTCAGAACCAACTTAAAATAGCATTTTTAATTGAAAGGCTAGTATCAATCAAGTCCTTGTAGATTCGACAATATTTATACTTATTTGTGACAACCCATTTGGTTCTTTATAGACCAATTTGTCAATTAACAATGGCATATCCTTATTCATCTCTTATTTTTCTCTTTCACTCTAGTATAAGCTAGACAAACTTAGGTGCTCACAAACATGACTATGTTCAAGACCCGTCTTTAGTAAGACATATACCAAACATTGATGGAATTAATGAAAAATAATAATATTTCTAAGAAGACACACTTTGAATATGAAGAATCCAAAAGTTAAAAATCAAGAATTCATGTCATCAACCATAAAAGAATGAAGGATCATTGTAGTTGAATTGAGAAAAAGTAAAAGCCTTGACATAATCTCTGAAGACATGTTTTAAACCAAAAAGAAGAAAGAATTGTCTAGTGAACAAAGCTCATTTGGTCCATATGATTTTGTAGAAAACAAAAGGCACTTTATTTCCACAAAAGGCAATTTCTCAATGCAAGTACAAAACGACTATGAAACGTTAATGACGCTAAAGAAGTATAAAAGAAAATCAAGCTTAAGATAATACAAGCCTCGACCAATATTAAAGATAAATAAAATTAATTATAATAAATATTGAATTTTTATAAAAATGATTTAACAATATTATTTTAAAGAGTTTAAGTGGGAGGCCACATCTTGTGTCGTATATTTCCACCCGGGCTAGTTGAGAAGTGGTCGCACTTATTAGGACTATCTCTATCATCTCTTAAAGCAGAAAGACGAGTCACGACTAATGTTGTTTCTTTTCTATTAATACCCTCCTAACTAATTAAACTAATTCGCCTCAAAATCAAATTATGTTCAAAATTTAATAGCTAAGTCATTACTCGTATTGTGTCTTAATTTCTACTCCAAGTTGAAAAGCAGTCGGAGTCATTAATATTGTCTCTACTATCTCTCAAGACAAGAGGATAATTCATTATCAAATCGTTCTCTTTTGTATTCACTCCCTTCTAATTAATTAAAATGATTCCTCTCAAATAATATTGATTTGAGAATTTAATAGTAAGATTACAACTCATGTTATATCTTACTCTTTGCTCTGGAATGAGAAGTGGTCGCAATTACTAGTATTATCTATACCATCTTTTAAAGTGAGAAGGCGACTCACGATCATTTTTGTCTCATTACTATTAATTCCCTCTTAATTAATATAATAATTTCTTTAATAAAAATATGAACATAAATATTCATAATTAAGTAATTAAAATTTAGTATATGAATTTAATAGTAAAGTCGCGGCTCGTGACTCATATGAATTTCTGCTCGAATGTGAGATGCAATCACAATCATTAGTAATATCTTCGCAGGCACCTCTTGAAGGCACAAGGCTGCTCACGGTCAATGTTGTCTCTTTGATATTAATTCCCTTTCAATGAAAAATAAATATTAATACAACTTTTTAAAATAAAATTGAGAATTGGAAGAACAACTGCAATTAGTATCATCTTATTCCTTTCTATTCAGGTTTAGAAGTGATCGTGGTCATTAGTATAATTTCTATCATCACCCGAATTAGGGATGAATGTCTATGATCTACTTATTATCTTTCAACCTTGATTAATAAAAGAAACAAACAAATTTATTAATTAATTTTTAACCTAGAAATATGTGGTTTCATCTATAAATTTATGTTATTTTACTTCAATAAATAAATATATTGATAATTAACTAAGTTTAGGGTATGAGTTTGTTCACATGGTTAGCATGGATATCATTTTAATATGAGTTGGGTGCTAATATTTTGCCCGATCCGACTCTCAAGCATAGAATTCTAGTTCAATGACCAAATTTTCCAAATTGGACATCAAGATAGCTTTTTATATTTTTGTCCATAAAAAACAGAGTGATAACTCTAAATCATTTTGGAATAGTTTGATATTTCATTATTGTTCTTCCTAAGTCTTGTAATCAACGACCCATGTGGAATCAAGTCAACTCATGTTATATCTTATTCTTTGCTCTTCCTAATGATGGAGGAGAGAAAGGGAGGAGTTGCTTACTTTTTCTTCTCTCAAACAAGCAATTAATTCATTTGGTGGCAAGGGCTATATATAGGCGGCTTGCCATGAACTATGCCTTAGGTTGCATACGTTTGTGGCTTCCATTATTTGTTCTTGTACTCTCGATTTTCACGGAATTGCTTCCCAAGAATAAGTCAATAATCAATTCTCATTTAATTTTATTTACCGCGTTGCTACCTATTTATGAACTCTTCCTAAGATTTTCCTCCTTTTAACTTGTGATTTGAGTTAATTTCCTATTCTTAGCTTCCACCAAACTATATATAAAAGAGTAAAGGGATTTTGGCATATCATAGTCACATAAATCATAAACCAAAACCCCTTTACAAACAAATTTAGAGAAACCATATTTGTCTCTCTTCTTTCTAGACATATATATAGGAGGAGGAGAGAATTTAAGTCATTCGAATTCAAAGATTCATTATTGAGAAAGTGATCAAAACTCATTGTTTTCAAATTCATCAATGGCCAGGGGAATCAGAAATCTAAGTTCTTGGATGGAGGTTGCACCTGCACCCATAATATTCCCAAAGAAGCCTTCTAATCTGCCAAGTTTGGAGACCATAACTGAAGAAACTGCTGAGGATTATGATGATAATAAGCTATATAAATAGTCTCTTCAATCAAATAGCAAATGTTGCAAGATCCAGTTGTGGATGAAATCACAAGTGCCTTGGAACTACTATGTACAGTAAATTAATTTTGTAAAATATAAATGTAGTTATCTTTTGTCTTCTTTGAGGATGAAGTTTAGTTTATGCAATGCTGCCTTTAGGCAGAAGTTGATTTAAGATTTGTTAAATGCAGTTTCTCATTTGGTTTTGATAAATTTGAACTTTGATAATTGATATATTTTTTTCTATTTTCTAAAAATAATTTTTTTGTGTATGACTCTTGCCAAGAGATTAATTGATCTAAAATATTAGGCTATTTTGAAAACAACCTATGCTTATAATAGATTATTAGGATCCACTACTGTAAGAAAACTGTATTGATCAATGCAAGTAAATCATCTTTACAGAAAAATATATTGCAAATTCAAAAGGATGCATGGAAGTAAATTAGAAGAATGGAGATTTCAAGAGCACATAAAGAAAGTTAAAACTGAGGAAAGACAATCTAAATGAGACAAAAGCAATAAAACTTTCAGATAAGTTGTAGACAAAATATTTTTTTTTAATCTCATAGAAATAAATAGCTTTATTCTGGAA
Organism: Lupinus angustifolius; assembly: GCF_001865875.1. Classification (NCBI taxonomy): domain Eukaryota; kingdom Viridiplantae; phylum Streptophyta; class Magnoliopsida; order Fabales; family Fabaceae; genus Lupinus; species Lupinus angustifolius. The sequence continues at coordinate 22,985,840 of NC_032019.1, read as the reverse complement.
GCAATTGACAACATTTCAAACTTCAAAGGATTGAGTCTAGGCTGTCTAGCTAGCTAGTTAAATCGTTCGGATGTCCAGTATTTTTATACTATTTGTGTACAAAAACAGATTAGTATTCGGTCAATATTTTCTGTCATCAAATCATAGAAGTATAATACAGTTTTCATAACTATATACATCTCATAATTCATGTCATTATTTGTGATATGAAATAATTTATAAATTAAGTTTATATGAGAATATATTATTGCTTCAATAACATATTGTGCATGCTACTAGTAACATATACATTTGTTTTCTATTCTTTTCATATATGAATGAAAAATCTTGATTTATTTTAATAAATTTATCTAAAATATAAATATGATTTTTTATATGAGCATTATATCTTCTAGTGATTATCCAATAGGCATATAATTTTTGCTTATATTAAATAAGTTATTTTTATCGATTATCTCACAACCCAATTGAAGTTTTATCTTTTAAAAAAAGTTCTTTTTTCCAAACATAGCATTTAAAATATTTTTTGAATGTGTATTTGTATTTTCATAATAGTCTAACATGTAATTTAATATCTCCTTTACTATTTATTTTGATAACATTATCTTTGTTTTAATTTTGATTTTAATAATTGTGTTATGATAATATTTATTATAAAATATTTTAATCATATTATCTTTATGTTCTTTTGATCATTTATTTCCATCTCTACAATATTTATCCTATCTTTTAATTTTTTCAATCTTTTTATCCATTTATTCTTTTATATTTGTACCTTAAACTACACGACTTTTATCCTATTATATATATAGATTTCTAACATATAGCACCTTGCTTGTGTTGCCTAAACTTTATAATATACATCCTCTTATAATATATGCCTGTCAATATATATTATATAAATATAATGTTGATGTGGAAGACACATGGAGAAAATATAATAGAGAAAATGACACCGAGAAATTAACGTGGTTCAGCAATTTGCCTACGTCCACGGTTGAAGAACAACAATGATATTATCACTATGATAAAAAGAGAATTACAAGTTCACTCAAGTGTTTCACTCACTTCCCAAAACTCAAGTACACCCAATATCACTCTCTCTCAAGTATATCTTAAACACTAAAATATTCCTCACAATATTAGAACAAGAGAAGAAGAGAGAATATGCATTAAGGCTAGAATATTGGTGTGTCTTACAATGGCTTGGAGCATTCCTATTTATAGCCAAAGCCTTGAGGATTGTATGGCCAAAAACAAAGATGCTTCACCACAACCTCTTCTTCTCATTGGCTACAAAAAGGTTACACTATAACCACTCATTTTACTTGGCCACAAGAAGGTTTCATCATAGCCACTTCTTTTGCCACATCATTCTCTTTTTCTTTTAAGCCA
>NC_032019.1:22981692-22984345 GCF_001865875.1 Lupinus angustifolius | reverse complement strand
TGGTGTGTCTTACAATGGCTTGGAGCATTCCTATTTATAGCCAAAGCCTTGAGGATTGTATGACCAAAAACAAAGATGCTTCACCACAACCTCTTCTTCTCATTGGCTACAAAAAAGGTTACACTATAGCCACTCATTTTACTTGGCCACAAGAAGGTTTCACCATAGCCACTTCTTTTGCCACATCATTCTCTTTTTCTTTTAAGCCAATATTTAATATATAACATATGTTTGATACGATAAGTTTAGGTTGTTATCTTTTTATGGTAATAATATATATAATCTATTTTTATTACAACTATCTAGCAATTATTTGTTACTTATTCAAGATAATGACATTATGAACTTGTTTCTAAATTCTATCTTGTCTAAATTGACATCCTTTTATCCTGAGTTATATAGTATTTATCTATTTATTTATTAATAGTATTATATATAATTCCACTATATAGTTTTTATTTTTATTATTATATATAAAAAGCTTTATCTATATCTATATATTGATGATCTTATCTCCGTTTTGCTCTATCTTTTCTTTTCTTTAAATATCTAATCTCTTATACATTGAACGTGGTTATACTACTACCATCAATTATCATTATTAAATTTGTTACATACTTTTTTTGGGTGAATATGAGGGGGAGAACCCCCAACGAGACTACACTAGAACAATTTTATGCAAAACATGCATGTACAGTCGAATAAAAGTAAATCCCTACAGCTAGGAGGAGGCTTATCCATCTCATGTGGCCTACTAGCAGAGGGTGTGCCATATTTGCCATAAAATCAACAACCTCCCTATGAATGTGACTGCAACGGATTATCCAGTCTTTGTCCATCCAATTCTAGATCACTTTCACTAAAGAGGCATAAGGATGAAAGTTATCACAACCATTGTTCATCAAATTTATAGCCACTCGGGAGTCACTTTCCACAATGATCTTCCTGGCTCCCTTGTTCTAAGCCATAGCGAGGATGGAGAAGATGCCCCAAAGTTCTGCCCATAAGACATTTGAAGTCCCTAGATTCTTGGAAAACCCAAAAATCCATTTGCTAGAGTCATCACGACAAACACCGCCACATCCTGCTAAATTATTATGCAATCTGATTGATCCATCTACATTACATTTTAACCAACCTGAAGGAAGGGTCCCAGCCTACCAACATTTGTCTATAAGTAGGAGAGGATAAAGAATGACTTAGATAGCCCAAGTTAAGATTGCAAGCGTTGCCAATAGCCAACTTGCCTGGATAGTAGAAAATTTGTTGCTTATTAAAGACTCTGCCTTTGAACACCATATTATTCCTCATTTTCCAGATTGACCATAAAAGAAGGCCAAAATTATGAGATTGCGTGCTAGCTTCATCAATAAGTTCAACATGTATGAGATTCTTAATTATCCATACTTTCAAATCATTTGTGAAGAAACTGAGCTCAGAGTGAATCGGTAGAAAGCTCTCCCAAATAGGTCTTACATACTGACAATCCTAGAGAAGGTGAATAACCATTTCAGGTTCTCTCAGGCAAAGGGGGCAGGTAGGATCCTCAACAATGTTGGCCTTCCATCTATGATTGTTTACCCAAATACCATTATGCATAGCACGCCAACGGAAATTGTTAACTTTGAATGGGCCTTCCCATTTCCTAATTGTGCTCCAAGACCTAGATTGAGTTGTCTGGTTGAACTTGATAGCTTGATAAGTTGATTTGGATGTGAAGTGACCATTACTCGTTAAGGACCAATAGATGGAGTCTAAAACAATTAGTGGAGAGAGGGAAGTGATATGATCCTCAAAGAGCCTAATCTTGATCTTGGTGGTCTAAAAGGCATACGTGGTCCTATGACTAGAGCTCGGACAAAAAAGGCTCAAAATGCCCTTGGACAACTCATAATGTTGATCCATGATGGTGAGCCAAAAATAGCCCAAGGGGGTGTAAAGATGCTCACTAGCATCTTGGTCCATGGCTCTGACCGAGCCAAGCCTGGACCAGGCCATGCGCAGGACTCAGGCCATGCGTAGGACTCAGGCCACGGGTTTGGGCAAGGCGCCAAAAATGGCCCTGGCACGGAGCCAGACGCATCAGGCTTAATTCCTGACCGAGACAACCCTGACCGGGTTGGGGACTTTGGTGCACCCAGTGATGCACCAGGCGCTGGGCCAAACTGGCCTGGCCAGGAAATCTGACCGAGGCGCATGCGCCTAGCATGCTGCATCAGGCGCTGGGCGTAGCCTGACTGAGTCAGGCCTAGCCAATTTAATAAGTATTGAGTCATTTTAATTTCTGTAATAAATGTGTGGGCTAACTTTTGTCCAACACTTAGGTTAATTAATTTAAGCATGTTTGTAATAAATATGCCCATAAAAATTGACCATAATAAAATTTGACTCGTGAGTAGTTAAGACAAGCCTAAAAGTGTAACCGACACTTTAATGCTTGGACCAACTTAATATTTTCGTGAACCAAACTTATTCTAACTTTGTCTAATATTATTTGGCAGGTAAATAAAGTCTAATATGGCCGTTGGAAGGCACTTGCACGAAGGAATCTTCAAGGTGACCGTGTAGAGGCTTAAAGGAGCATTTATGGAGCTTAAAGGCTATGTTTGGACCGTTGGAGCTAAAACCACCTGAGCATAATTCATTCTGAAGC
>NC_032019.1:22981030-22981592 GCF_001865875.1 Lupinus angustifolius | reverse complement strand
AATGTTGATCCATGATGGTGAGCCAAAAATAGCCCAAGGGGGTGTAAAGATGCTCACTAGCATCTTGGTCCATGGCTCTGACCGAGCCAAGCCTGGACCAGGCCATGCGCAGGACTCAGGCCATGCGTAGGACTCAGGCCACGGGTTTGGGCAAGGCGCCAAAAATGGCCCTGGCACGGAGCCAGACGCATCAGGCTTAATTCCTGACCGAGACAACCCTGACCGGGTTGGGGACTTTGGTGCACCCAGTGATGCACCAGGCGCTGGGCCAAACTGGCCTGGCCAGGAAATCTGACCGAGGCGCATGCGCCTAGCATGCTGCATCAGGCGCTGGGCGTAGCCTGACTGAGTCAGGCCTAGCCAATTTAATAAACATTGAGTCAAAAACTAAATTATATTCCTTTGTGAATCAAAGATGATTATATCCTTGTGAGAGTATTCTCCAAACCTTCTTGGCTGAACCAAGATTAGAAGTTCTTATCAAGAAACAAGTTCTTGTGGCGAGCATCACTTGGCTTATCAAACAACTGAATTGTTTGTGGCGCCTCACCTCATATCTTTT
>NC_032019.1:22980038-22980930 GCF_001865875.1 Lupinus angustifolius | reverse complement strand
GTGGTCCTATGACTAGAGCTCGGACAAAAAAGGCTCAAAATGCCCTTGGACAACTCATAATGTTGATCCATGATGGTGAGCCAAAAATAGCTCAAGGGGGTGTAATGTTGGGGACTTCTGTGCGCCCAGTGAGGCACCAGGCGTTGGGCCAAACTAGCCTGGCCAGGAAATCTGTCCGAGGCGCATGCGCTGGGCGTAGCCTGACCGAGTCAGGCCTAGCCCATTTAATAAGTATTGAGTCATTTTAATTTTTATAATAAATGTGTGGGCTAACTTTTGTCCAACACTTAGTTTAATTAATTTAAGCATGTTTGTAATAAATCTGCACATAAAAATTAACCAGAATAAAATTTGACTCGCGAGTAGTTAAGACAAGCCTAAAAGTGTAACCGACACTTTAATGCTTGGACCAACTTAATATTTTCGTGAACCAAACTTATTCTAACTTTGTCTAATATTATTTGGCAGGTAAATAGAGTCTAATATGGTTGTTGGAAGACATTTGCTCGAGGGAATCTTCAAGGTAACCGTGGAGAGGCTTAAAGGAGCATTTATGGAGCTTATAGGCTATGTCTGGACCGTTGGAGCTAAAACCACCTGAGCATAATTCATTCTGAAGCATCCTAAGTCGATTCTAAGGCCATTGGAGCAAAGTTGCTCGTTGGGAAATTGCATTTGGTCGTTTGAGACTTTAATGGTGCATTAAAGGTGCTTTATGCACACAAGTTAGCCGTTGGTAGCCTACCAACTCATCCCAACGGAACCCTATGCTATTTAGTGCACTTTTCAGAAACACTTTGCCGTGGGAAATCCATTCCTTGACAAAGGAATCCTATGCCAACATCAAGTGGAACCGAGGAGCATTAACAATGCATAAATCCAACATTTTCCA
>NC_032019.1:22942921-22979938 GCF_001865875.1 Lupinus angustifolius | reverse complement strand
TATCCAAACACAAGTTATTTCCGCTGCATATCTCAAAGGCTTAACTCAACCGTGAGTCTAGGCCATACACCAACCAAGATAGACCGTTTCAAGAGCCTTTTACCTAAGAGGTTCACATCAAAGAGGAATATCTATTGCAATCTTTTACTACTCATGCCTCTCAAGAACAAATCCATGGTCCAATTGGGCATATGTTGAGCAAATATGTTGATATATTATCTACACCAATACAACTACATGCTCAAAGAGAAGGGTATGACCACAAGATTCCATCAATGCAATCATGTGACCCTGTGAACAAAAGACCATACAGGTATGCTAAGCAGCAAAAGGATATCATTGATAAACTAATACAAGAATTGTTGAATTCTGGGGTGATCCAATGGAGCAATAGCTCTTATGCTAGTCCTGTCATTTTAGTAGGCAAAAGGGATGGGTCTTAGCGATTATGTGTAGATTACAATGAGCTGAATAAGGGTACTATCAAAGACAGATTCCCCATTCAATTAGTAGATGACTTGATGGATGAACTCTATGGGTCCACTATCTTTTCTAAGATTGACTTGAGGGCTGGATATCATCAAGTAAGGATGGATCCCAAGGACATACATAAGACAACTTTCAGGACTCGTAGTGGACATTTTGAGTATTAGGTCATGTCTTTTGGCCTCACCAATGCCCCTGCCACATTTTAGAGCTTGATGAAATTTGTGTTCCAAGAATTTTTAAGGAAATTTCTGCTGGTCTTCTTTGATGATATACTCATCTATAGCCATAACTTGGAGGAGCATCTAATTCACGCAGAAAAGGTTTTGATTGTGATGAGGAAGCATAGTTTGTTTGCCAAGCAATGAAAGTTCTATTTTAGAGTTCCTAAGGTGGAATATTTGGGTCATTTCATCTCAACAGAAGGTGTAGCTACTGATCCAGCTAAGGTGCTAGCTGTGTAGGATTGACCCATGCCCACCACCATCAAGCAATAGAGAGGTTTCTTGGGGTTTGCTGGATATTATAGAAGGTTTGTGAAAAAATATGGAGTGGTTGCCAAACCATTAACTGTTATGCTCAAAAAAGAAGGATTCAGATGGACTGAGGCAGCCAAGTCTTCTTTCCAACAGATAAAAAAGTTGTTATGCAGTGCACCAGTATTAGCCTTACCTGACTTCTCTCAAGAGTTTATGGTAGAGGTAGATGCCTCAGGTCAAGGCATAGGGGTTGTCCTAATGCAACAACATCATCCAATTTCTTTCATCAGTAGGATGTTGAATCAACAACAACAAACACTATCAACTTATGAGAAGGAGTTGGTGGCAGTAGTGTTTGCAGTCTAAAAATGGAGACACTATTTTTTAAACATACATTTGATCATCAACAAAGATCATAGAAGCTTGAAATATATGTTGGATCAAAGGCTTACCACTGCCTTCCAATAGAAATGATTGGTTAAATTGATGGAATTCAATTTTTCCATTTAATTCAAACAAGGTCGAGATAATGTTGTTATTGATGCTTTGTCGAGAAGAGAAGAGGTAGAATGCTTGACCTTGGTTATCCATGATCTTCACTCTGATATAATGGACAGAATCAAGGGCACTTAGACCACTGACTCAGGTCTTGTGAGAGTTATATCTCAGCTACAATTAGACCCAACCTTGCACAAACACTATACTTTGAATGGGGGTGAGTTGAGGAGGAAGAGAAGGATTATGGTAGGACAAGACTTTGCTTTGAAGCAAGAAATGCTGCACTAGTTTCATAACTCTGCTGCAGGGGGAATTATGGGAGGAAGGCTACCATTTAGAGAGTCAAGGTTGTGTTACATTGGAAAGGTTTGAACAAGGACATCAAGCATTTCATCCAACAATGTCAAGTGTGTCAGAAATTCAAATATGACACTGCTGCTTCTCCAAGTCTATTGCAGCCCCTACCCATCCCTAATCATGTGTGGCAACATATCACTATGGACTTCATAGAAGGACTTCCTAACTCTCAAGGTAAGAAGGTTATATTTGTGGTGGTTGATAGATTGAGAAAAGCTGCTCATTTCATGCAATTGGTACATCCTTGCACTACTGGGATTGTGGCCCAATCTTTTATAGACAATGTTTTTAAACTGCATGGATTTCCAGACTCCATCACTAGTGATAGGGATCTTATCCTTATCGACAATTTTTAGTAGGGGTTGATTCAATTCCAAGGAGTTCAACTAAATTTATCCACAACCTACCACCTTCAAACAAATGGGCAGTTTGAGGTGGTAAATAACCTACCTAAGATGTATGCGTGTAGATTCTCCCCTCAGTGGTCTAAATGGTTACCTTTAGGTGAATGGTAGTATAATACTACCTACCATACTCCCATTCAAGCTACACCATATGAAATAGTGTATGGTCAGCCTCCACCTACATACCTTCCATATCTACGTGGGGAATCTAAATTTTAGTTGGTGGATATGAGCTTAGCAAAATAAAAAGAGATGCTCAAGGTGCTCAAATTCCATCTCATGAGGGCTCTGAACAGAATGAAGCAAGTAGCTGACAAACATAGAAGTGATAGACACTTCAATATAGGGGATCTAGTTTATATGAAGCTTCACTCATATAGGCAGGTTTTTGTGGCTGCAAGAGGGAATGAGAAGCTAGAACCAAAGTACTTTGGTCCATTTCCAGTATTAAGCAAAGTGGGTGCAGTGGCCTACAAGATTTAGCTTCCAAGCCATTCTAAAGTCTCAATTGAAGAAGCATATTGGTCAAGCTCCTATTTCTTCATCCATGCCTTTGAAAGCTTTTGAAGTTATTGACCCTAAGGCACCAAAGTCCATACTAGACAGAATGATTGTTAAGAGAAGATGAAAAGTTGTCACCAAGGTGTTGTATGATAGGAGGCTTGACAACCGAGCCCATTGGAGCTCAAGTGACTCGGATAGGGGCAGGCAAATGAGGGAAGCAAGGAGAGGGAGGAGAAGAGAAGACAACAAAGTAGAAGGAATCAAGATAAAGGTTCCAACCTTTATTGGCAAAAATGATCCGGAAGCTTACCTTGAGTGGGAGTTGAAGATTGAGCAAGTATTTGATTGCAATTCTTACAATGAGGAGAAGAAGGTGAAAGTGGGAGCCTTGGAGTTCAAGGAATATGCCATGGTTTGGTGGGATCAGCTTCAAAAAGAAAGGAGGAGAATTGGTGCTGAACCAATTGACTCATGGGAAGAAATGAAGTTGATCATGAGGAAGGCATAGCCATAATTTTCGACGAAAATTGTGGAGGAAGGATGTGCATGAAGTCTTGGAAATTCCAAGTAAAATTGATATGACCATAGAAATCAGCCATTGGTTTGTCCACCTTGGAGAACTGGATAGGACGAAGGGCAACCAGCTTAAGAATCACACCTGAAAAAAGCCATTTATCAAACCAGAACCTAGCCTCAGTTTAACCATCTTCAATCTGCCACCTGGTTCCTTTAAGAAGATCCTCCCAAGTACATCTTATACATCTCCAAATATGAGATTATTTATGGTGCTTTCGAACAATAGGCAACAAATTCTCACCACAAGCATACTTAGCCCGAAGCACTTTTGTCCACAAAGGATCATGCTAGACATAAGTCCCCAACCAAGTTTCATGACAAAGGCCCTATTAAAGTCATGCATTTTCCTTAGATCCAAGTCACCTTCAATTTTAGGCCTACAAACCTTCTCTCAAGCAATAGGATGAGACGATCTTTGCTTATCAATTGTGCTCTAGATAAAGTCTCTCTGAATTATATCTAGCTTAAAGCAAATCTCCTTAAGCAAAAGAGTAGTCTGCATACAATAAGTTGGCAAGGCTACTATGACCGACTTTACAAGAGTGACACGACCTGTGAAATTCAAAATATGAACTCTCCAACTGGACAACCTGGATTGAGTTTTATCAAGGATAAATTGATAGGTTGTTGTCGTGAAACGCTTGTGAGCAAGAGGAACTCCCAAATAGCAACCCATGTCAGAAGTAATGCGAAAGCCAACTAACTGTTGAAGATGTTGAAAGACATTATGATGAACATTATTAGAAACCATCATACGAGTCTTAGCCAAAATAAATTTCATACCTAAGGCATAACATAAATCCTGAAGAGTAGAAGAGATGCTATTAATCTGACTCGCTAAGGCCTCGCCAAAAAAGAGGAGGTCATCCGCAAAGAATAAATAAGATATAGGGGGACCAGTCTGGAAGAGCTTGATCAGTTTCCACGACCCAATAGACACCTCATTCATAATTATGTGAGCTGACCTTTCCATGCACAGAACAAATAAATAGGGGGAGAGCGGATCACCTTGACGCAGACCCCGCTGGGGGCTAAAAGGAGGAGTCTTATCTGCATTAAAACTGGCCTGGTAGTTGTAGGAGGTAACACAATGCATGATCAATCTACACATATGGTCGTCAAGGCCAATCCTACGAAGTGTATCATGAAGGAAATACCAAGAAAGTCTATCATACGCCTTTTCAAGGTCAACTTTTATGGCCACCCAACCAGATTTTCTCTTTAAAGTGCGCATAGAATGAAAGTCTTCCTGGGCAATGATGATGTTGTCACAATTGTGTTTCCCAGGAACAAAGCTACACTAGTTAGGAGAAACCAAATCCCCCATCATACTCCTTAACCTATTAGTAAGAATCTTAGTCATCATCTTGTAAATGACATTGCAAAGAGAGATAGGTTGATAATGCGAAATTTTATCCGGAGAATCAATCTTAGGGACAAGAACCAACAAAGTGGCATTAACCTGATGAATGAGTGAGGGGTTCTCAAAGCATCGTTGGAAAATTTTAATAACTAAAGGATCCAACACCTGCCACTTAGAGTGAAAGAAAAAAGGATTAAGCTCATCTGGTCTCAGAGCTTTCAAAGGACCTATACTAAAATCATCATTTTTTACTTCTTCTCCAAGGAAAGGCGACTGAAGATTTTGGCCAATACTCTCATGAGGATGAATGAAAGTATTTCTAGTATCAAAGGCAGTCACTACATACTCATCCAAGTAAATAAGCTTAAAGTAGTCCTCAATTAGTACCATGAATGCATCGTAGTCAGTAAGTAAGTCCCTATTATCATCCAGTATGGCTTCAATCTTATTCATTTTACGTCTAATCAGGGTAGCAGTGTGAAAGAAGCTAGTGTTACAATCTCCATACTTTAACCACATGCATCTGGATTTCTAAGCCCAAAAAGTTCTTCCTGAATCAGAACCACATTATATTCCTTCCAGAGCTTCTTTTGCAGATGATTGAGCCATCTATCAAACCTCATACTCAAGCGCATATTAATTTCTTCAAGACTCTTCATTAGGTGTCTTTTATTGTGAAAAATATTACCACAAACGTTTTCATTCCATACAGTAGCATCCTCTCTGAAGTTGTTGGATGCTAAGAGCCAATCATCAGTACTCCTCCAAGCCCCTTGAACCACATTATTGAATCCCCCATTACTGAGCCAACTAGCCATAAACCTGAAACACCTAGGAACTTGTCGGTAATGGGAATCACCATGAAGCCTTAACAACAATGATTTATGATCTGATTTCAGTTGCGAAAGATGGAGGATGAAAGAATCTAGGAACATATGCAATCCTAGATGATTACAAACACCTCTATCCGATTGTTCTTTAACACCACGAGCCTCCCAAGTAAAAGGAGGACCCTTGAACCCCATATCACAGAAGCCTCAATGGAGAAGGTAAGTCTGAAATTTCGACAAAGAGCCCAAATTTAAGCCCATACCACCACTTTTATCCGTAGCATCCAAGTAAGCATTAAAGTCACCCATAACAATCTAAGGATCACAAATACCACTAGGAAGACTGTTAAGACTACTCCAAAGAGTAGTACAAATGGCAGCATTAGGACTCTCATAGACAAAAGGAACATAAAAGATTGAGTTGTTATTGACCATGTGAACTTTAGAATGAACAAACTGATGGTGAGAGCCCAATACCTCAATATCCATGACTGTAGAATCTCAAACAATCCAAATTCTACCAGAAAAATAAATAGCATCTTCTAAATGATAATTCGTAAATCCTAGCTTTTGCGTAATGTCTAAAGCCTGACTACCACTCACTCTAGTCTCAAAGAGGGCAATACAAGACACCTTGTGGTGGTAAACCAAGTCTTTAATCAGAGTTGAGAAGCCTTTACTAGCAGATCCCTTGACATTCCAATAAATAAAATTCTTTAAAAATAATACAATAAGAGGCCAAGGGAGGAGACATAACTCTCCTGAACACGTGAGGACTCCAAATGAGCCTCCAAACCTTCAACATGATTCACTGATTGGGCATAGAATTCAAGGACATCATCCACCTCCATGCCATTTGGGTCTGGTGGTTTTTCCCAAAGTCTTTGGTCCATAAACCTGTTGGCACTCCTTGCTGAGGAATCTGCCCATGACATTGAAGAAGTGGGAGGAGAAACTTGAACATTGATATAATTTGGTGGGTCAATTAAATTAGCTCCCACATGCGGACCCCTTTGCTCATTAATTTCGGCGACATAAGAAAGAAATGGAGGACCATGAGGGTCATGGTTGGTGGTCCTCAAAGATACGTTACATTTCATGGGGAAAGATTCATTCTCATGCATATTAAAATGCTTCTCCATAACTAATGAATGCTCCACCTTGATACCTATTGCAGCATTTAAAGTCCCACTTTTATTGCCCATAATTGCCTTCCCTTTTCTTGAAATTGATCCATGATTAATTCCTTTGGCGTGTTGCTCAACTTGATGCAATAACCTCTCTACATTAATAGCCAAATTTCCATAAGTAACATAAGTATGAATTTCGTGTCTTCCCACCTCATTTTGTGGCAACATTCTCTCTTCAATTAATTCCTTCTCTAGGATACCAAACTGAGACCTTCTTGACTTTGGCTCATCAACACCTTGTCTAAGAGGTGGGCGTGGAAGTGAAGGCTTCCCCTTGGTTTCCGGGTGTGCCATTAAATTCCTATTCCTTCTCTTTGCCATCATCCAGTGACCAAAATGTGCTTCTCCTTCCTCACCCAAGCTAGGTTCACCACGTTTTGCTCCTACATTAGACTCAGTGGCCACTTGACAACTTATTGGCTTTTTACACACCATTAGAGGATAAGACTTAAGTCGATGACCAAGCCTCCCACATCCAAAGCAAATCAGGTGCAAGCCTTCATACTCAACCCTATAAGTTTTATGATGAAGCTCGTATTTAGAAACCAAGGTTTTCTTCAAATCAGTCTCAATGCAGATATGAGCAAATTTTCCACATTCCATCCACACATTTAAGGGGTCCAAATCTCCTTTGTATCGAATGGTAGCATCATACACCTTGACAAACCTACCCAAGGAACCTCCAATTTTACGTAGAATCCTATAATTATAGTATTCAATAGGAAGACCAGGAACCCTAATCCATACAACAACTTTTTTCATTTCATTATTGTTTAGATTCAATTCAGGTTTCCATTGCTGCACCACAAGGTAATGTCCAAGGATCATCCATGGCCTGTCGTCAAACACATTTCTTAAGTCACTTCATTCAGTAAAAAAATTAGAAAAAAATTTGTTCTCAAGGTCAATTACCTCCTCCATACTCCCCACAGGTTTCCGAAGCTTGAGAAGTCGTGTCTTTAGGAAACGGAGACCAACTCGTTTTCCAAGCAGCTTCACTATCACCGACTTTCTCCAAGGTAGACAAATTGCTTTCCTCTCCTGTTCGGAAAGTCTCACCACTGGACATAGAAGGTTTATCTCAAAATTCTTTCCATCACACATGCCTTCCTCCTCTAAAAGGTCTGCATCTTCCTCTTCTGACTCAGATTTAGAGCCAAAGCACTCATGAATTGCATCTGCCTCTTCATCTTCATCAGTGTGATTGAACATTCCATTCACCACTATTCCCTTGAAAATATCTTTGTATGAGATAACACTCTTTTTCATAGCCAGACTCATTGATGTCTCAAAGGCTTCCTTACCAATTTCCATGATCGCATCCACTGCCAAGGAAGCCTCTTGGTTCATCAAGGCACTTTTGTGTATTACCTCTGTCGTCTTAGCTTTCTGTGTGCTCCTGTCTTTTTGGTCATCTTCTTCTCTAGTGGTGAGAGCAGAGTGTTCCATAGTTTCATGATGTGTGTATATAGTTTTAAACAATAGGTTACATCCACTAACTAAAGCACATCTACAGTATAATAGTGGGTGGAAGGATAGGAACTTAATATACTTGCATACTTTCTTTGGAATGAAAATAACAATCGACATTCACCCTCTTGAATTTATCTCATGACTGTTTTATCTCTCTATATGTTTTCTTTTACCCAATGGTCCTACTTCATCTATGTCTTAAACACAAATGACCTCCACACATCTTATTTGTATAAATATTTTTTTATATATGGTAAAGCTTAATCTCTCTTCCATTGGATATGTATCTAACACCATACTCAATCGTAAGTTGTCAACTATTATGACATTCCATCTTCACTTCAGATAATCCTCTTGTTTATTTATTTATTATTAGTTAAAATTTATCTTACTTTAATATTTAATTTAAAGGAGAATTAATTGGTTTTCATAAAATTGAAACCTTGTTTTATGTCTTTTTCTGATATATTAAAGTGTTTCATGTCTTTTTAAATTGGTGGTTGTTTGGTCATTGGTTGATGAAGTGACGCTTAGATAATATAGATTCTAGCGGTACATTCATGATGGTGCAGCAATGTCGAAGTTATGAGATAAAACAACAAATGCGAGGGAGAACAGCGATTTGGTCTTAGATTACTTCATTGAAGCTTTCTCATGCCCTTTAAAGTAGGAGGGTCCCGAAGATTAGGGAACTCCCATGAAAATTGTTTTCCATGTAAGTCCTTAATTGTTTTCTTGATTATGTATAAAGTCTATATGTTTTGATTTAATGGAAATATGTGTTTATAATTTTTTTCGGGTTTACCATAATGTGAGATACTATTGAATCATGAAAGATCGCTAGATAATTATATTTGTATACATCTGAATATTTATTTGAAATTATGGTTTTAGTGGACTTGAGAAAGACATAATTTAGTTGCGAGAGGCATGAGACACATTTTTATGGGGATTAAGAATAAATATTAAGTGTGAGGATATAAAATCAAATAACTTGTAGAATTAGAAAAATTAGTGACTAGTATGTGAGGAGTAAAAACAAGAGAGGAGTGAGAGTTAGTATTTTGAGAAAATAAGAACTTATGTTATTTGATTTGTATGAAATTGGAGATAAGATCTCTAAAATATTTGTTTGATAAAAGATAGACGTCCTTAAGTTCTCTTGGCGGTTAAGGATGAATAATGGAGTTGGTTGAGAGTATATGGCTAATCATACAATTTGAAAGTGTAGCGATATTTGGGGATTTTCCTGTTGATATTGGATCACTTAGTTAGCGTGTTGAACTCGTCCTGAGAACATGACATAGTAAAAAGGCATTGGTGGTTGATATAACTAACTTAGGTGATACTTTTGAAAATATTGGATTTGTTTAAAGCATGTGGTTATTCACACACTTGAATTGTAGTGAGATTTAAGGGTTTTCCCAATGATATATCACTAAGTTAGCGTCTTCATTTTGTCCATTGTATTTGGCATGATAAAAATGTATTAGGCTGAGACAAATAAATCGGGTGATACTTGTTGAAATAGAGATTGAGAAAACATTGACTAAAATATTTAATGAGGTAACTTTGGTTAGTGTATATGCATTGGATTTATTAGTTGGAGTTAGAGAAAAATAGAACATATATTGATAGAAACGTAATTGCGGATTTTATTGAAGTGGCAATATGGATGATTCACCAATAAGCCTTGAGGGATTGTTTAGGTGGGACGGTTTAGTGAAGGTCTGGTCTTAAAACCAATATGATTAGGATAGTTCTACATACAAACTAAGTGGTCTCTAACACCCCTTGCACATTTCATAATCACTAGAGAGGATTCTGAAATGGATTGAGCTTACCACATAAGCATTTCTGATAGAGGTACACAAAACAATAAATATTGTTACTTGTCATTATTATGGTGATCTATACTCATAGTTACTTTCTCACTAGGATCTTGGTCTTCTGACATTTTGATGGAGATTGGTTTGTTGACATGCATAAGCATTGCATAAAAGATTTCTTTGGGGATTTGAATATCTCATTGTATGAGACACTAACTTCATGCATCATTTGTATATGGTTGACATTGGTTGATTATATTTGTCTTATATGTTGTGTCACTTTAAGGTTGTTCTCTATGTGATTCCACATTAAGGTCATCATAGTTTCTTACTCCTTCCTCTATCTTTTATTTTGTCTATACTCTATATATGCTTAGGATTGTTGTAGTTGTACTATTAATATTCATTGATGGAAATATAGACAGGAAGAATTTAGCTGATGTATTGTTAAATATTTTGTCTTTATTGAAATTATTGGCTTTGATATAGGAAAAACTCATTGGTTCAACTTATTTTTGTATAAGTTACATTTCACAAAAAATATTTAGGATGGATTCTTTTTACATATATGATGTTTCTATAGTTATTATGTTGATAAAATTAAATTAATGATTTTATAAAGTTGCATATTTCAAAAGAGATAATTATAGATCATGATTTTAAAATTTGAGGTTCAACATAATATCTTGTTTATGGAGTTGAGTTAATATTTTAATATTTCCGCATTTTGAAATTAACAGTCAAAGATTTTCTAATGTCGAGTTTAACTTTCTATAAACTTTCACCATATTTTCTATAATAATGTTTTAAATTTCTAATTATAAAAACGAGGTATTAACTATTTAATACCCCATTTTTACAACTAAGAACTCAAGATTTTATTATGGAAAATATGGTGAAAGTTTTTAGAAACATAAACTTAAGATATTAGAAAATAAGAGTAAATTTAAAACCTTTGGAATGAATGGTTCAAAATGCGAAAACATCCAACATTATTCATTTCCAAAAACAACTAATTACTTTCAACATTAAAACTCAAAACCATAATCTATATAATTATAAATTTTTAATTCTACAATTTGACAAAATTATTAATTTAATCTTATTAACATAATTATAATTAGCTATAAAATTATAACCGATACATGTTGGTCTTGACTCTTGAAAGACTTCTAGATTGATATCCAATCAAATGAAGATTATATATAAAGAGGTAGTAGAATTTGTAATAAATTCTCATTAATCTCTTTTTAAAACTCATTTTTCTTTTATTTATAACTCATATTTTAAAGGATATTCTTGTTTTAAAATATAAGTTACTTTATTCTTAGTATTATATAATTTATATTTAATATATCCCTGATGTTTTCCCTAGCATGTTGACTGACACTACCATGTTTGTCAACCTGCATTTTTATTGTTTGACCAAGATTAAGTGTACAGTCTTTATATGCTTGAAATTCTGACAAAAGTGTCAACTTTCTAATCTGAAATCATTTTAATTGAGCTTTTAATATGCAAAATCAAAAAAACAAAAGCAACCCATAGGAAAATGAATAGAATTAAATGAAAGACCATAATATTCTTAGTTAGTTGAAAGGTAAATCTAAATTTAACTTTTTAAATTAGAAGAAAATGTATAGAATTAAATTGAAAATGAAATTAAAAATCAGACACACTAAATGTGTGCTTTAAATGTGAACATTATTTTAAAGAGGGCAAAATTTAAATATAGAAAATACACATGTTCAATTACTCATTTAGCCCCGAGTCATATTTTGACTTTATATATTAGTATAAATATACATCATATGTGAAAAAAGAATCTTTCATAAATATTTTTCATAAAATGTGACTTATACACAACTCAATTCAAATACACCAAGGGGTTTTCCTATATCACATCCAATGATTCCAACATAGACAAGATATTTAACTATACATCAACTACGTTCTTTTGGTCTATATTTTCATCAATGGATATCTATGGTGAAACTACAAGAAACCTGAGAATATACACAATATAGACAAAATAAGATATACGAGGGTTTAAGAATTACAATGACCAGAACATAGAATTACATAGAGTGTAACATTAAAGTGACACAACTCATAACACAAACATAATAAACCAATGTCAACCATGTGTAAATTATGTATGAATTTAATGTCTTATACAATGGAATATTAAAATCCACAATTAACATATATTTAATGCAATGTTTATGCATGTCAATCATCCAATCTACATCAAAATTTTTACCTATATAAATTTTTATTTATACAAATAAGATATGTTTAGGCCATTTGTTGTAATATAGAAATGAAGTTTGATCATTGGGTAAAAGAAAACATATATGTAGATATATAAAATAGCCATGAGGGGTTAATATAATTGTTATTTTCTTTGTGGAGAAAGTATGCAACAAGTTTAATAATGGTAATTGATGGTGGTAGGATAAACACGTTTGATGTATAAAAGATGGGATATTTAAATAAAAGAATAAGATAAAACAAAATGGAAATAAATTCATCAATATATATATAGATAAGGATTGTTAGGATAACTCACCATGATAAAATAAATACAAATATATAAATAATTAAAACTGAAATTATATGGTGGAATTATATATAATATTGTCAATAAATAATAAGAGAAATATTTTGTAACTCAGGATAAAATGATACTAATTTAGATAAGAAGGAATTTTTAAAACATTATTATCTTAAATGGCTAACAAATAAATACTAGATACTAAATATCTATATTTATATTTATACTATATATAAATGTAAAATATGGTGTAACTTTTACCATAATGTAATTTGTAATTCCTGTTTTGCCCTTAACATTATTTAATTTTTACAAAAAAAACATATAACACAAGATAATCACCACCAACACATTAATTAACCACATCTCTCACTTTAACGTGAATATCAAAACATAAAGGCAAAACATGGTATAACTTTCATAATGATATAATTTTCAGTTCCTATTTTGCTCTTAATATTAATTAATTTTTACAAAAAAAAACATATAACCCTAAATAACCAACATATTAATTAACTACATCTCTCACCTTAAAGTGAATATTATCATAAATACAAAAAAAAAATACAAAATACATAGAACACAACAAATACATTCTAATTCTAAAAAATGAAATATATAAAAAGGGAATATATGGTACTATACAATATTGACCGGCACTAGTAATACTAAAAGAAAAAGATTATACATAAAAGATATAATTATATTAAATGACATAAGTAACCATAGAAAGGTGGAATATATATATAATATATGTAGGGAACTACTCATGTGTGAGAACAATGCACTATTGTGAGAATTGAGAATACTTAGTATGAACCACTGGATCTTGATTGAATGGTTAAGATTAAAAGTTACATGCACATGACAATCATATGACCAATAACTAACTTTTAATCATAACCATTCGTGATTATTTGTAAGGCCCAGATCTATTGTTCTCACAATTTTATATGAGAACTTTTCTCACTTGAGTAGCTCCCATATAGGGAACTGCTAATGTGAAAACAATGCGCTATTGTGAGAATTGAGAATACTTAGTACGAACTATGAACCACTAGATCTTGATTGAATGGTTCAGATTAAAAGTTACATGCACATGATAATCATATGACCAATAACTAACTTTTAATCCTAATCATCAGTGATTATTTGTAAGCCCAGATCAATTGTTCTCACAATTTTTACATGAGAACGGTTCTCACTTGAGTAGCTCTCATATAGGGAACTACTCATGTGAGAACAATGCGTTATTGTGAGAATTGAGAATACTTAGTATGAACCATTAGATCTTGATTGAATGGTTAAGATTAAAAGTTACATGCACATGACAATCGTATAACCAATAACTAACTTTTAATCCTAACCCTCCGTGATTATTTGTAAGGCCCAGATCTATTGTTCTCACAATTTTTATATGATATATATATAATATGGGAGTTACTCAAGTGAGAAATATTTCTCATATAAAAATTGTGAGAACAATAGATTTGGGTTTTACAAATAATCACAGATGGTTAGGATTATATGTTAGTTATTAGTCATATGATTGTCATGTGCATGTAACTTTTAATTTTAACCATTCAATCAAGATTAGTGGTTCACACTAAGTATTCTCAATTCTCACAATAGCGCATTTTTCTCACATGAGTAGTTCCCTATATGGGAGCTGCTCAAGAAAACAGTTCTCATATAAAAATTGTGAGAACAATAGATTTGTGTCTTTTAAATAATCAGGAATGGTTAGGATTAAAAGTTAGTTATTGGTCATATGATTATCACGTGCATGTAACTTTTAATCTTATCATTCAATCAAAATCTAGTGGTTCATATAAAGTATTCTCAATTCTCACACTAGCGCATTGTTCTCACATGATTAATTTCCTATATATATAGGAAATTTAAGATTAAAAGATACATGCACATGACTATCATGTGACCAATAACGAACTTTTAATCCTAACCATTCATGATTGATTGTAAGACACAGATTTATTGTTCTCACTATTTTTATATGATTTGAATATATATATATATATATATATTATGAGAAAAACATGTATGCATTACAGTGTAAGAGTTTTTTACACAGTCAGTGTATTATTTATCATTTATTTTTATTCATCATTTACTCTTAAATAAAAGTAATACACTTATTATGTATAAATCTTTACACTATAAATGCATAAATATTACACTTGTTTATTATAATAACAAAACGCACTGATACATCATATAATATAATTTATATATTAACATTAATATACAAATATATATGATAAAATAATGTTGTATATTTAGGGATAAAATGATTAAAGAGTATAAAAGATAAAAATGTTGATATTATCTTAAATATTTTATATAAACATTATCTAAATATAATAATATAGGATATATTATCTAAATAAATAATATAGGATATATTATCTAAATAAATAATATAGGATATATTATCTAAATAAATAATATAGGATATATTATCTAAATAAATAATATAGGATATATTATCTAAATAAATAATATAGGATATATTATCTAAATAAATAATATAGGATATATTATCTAAATAAATAATATAGGATATATTATTCGTAAATTTCTTAGTAAAAGATAAATACTCAAAAAATATATTTAATGCAAATCCATTTTGTATTAAAAAAAAGATGTAAATAATTTAATAATATAATAAAATATCATTTCTATCTTAAAATATAGTTTTGATACAAACTCAACTCTTAGAAGATAAAGATTTACTTGACAACAAGATAACCAATGAAGTAAATTGTCTTTAAAATAAAATAAAATCATAAACTTAATAGATAATCATTCAAAAAAGATTGACTGATCTTAAAAAATGATATTTATTTTTAGATAAAATACTATAGTAAATCAAAATTTTCCACTCATATAAAAATAGAAAATTGTAGGTGTTACACATGAATTCACCCATTGTCTAATAAAATAATAAAAAAAACACCCATGAACCAAAATAATGAAAAATACATCCAGATACACTAAAAACATAAAGCCTTATGTAAGTGTGCTATTCAATTGAGACATATCAACTGATGTTTGTTCAAGTGGTACATGTTTGATTCCCCTTAAGCAAGGTCTTGAGTTCAAATCTTGTGGATGTAAAAAATATCTGTGGATGTTCCCGGCTCAGACAAGATTGCCTCCGGTACAATGATACATGTGGGAAACCAAAAAAATTTGAGAGATATTAAAAAATGTCTAACTGCACTCTTTAAGATATACATAAATTAGCATTTAAAAATAAAGTTTTGTATCATCTATATGTTAAACATATCAATCTGAATGCAAAATCAATATTTTTACTTTATTAAGCAATGTATCAAAGACATTTCTTAAGATTCCCCTTTTCATTTTATATTTGATTCGTATTTGTTGAGATTGGAATCCAAAATATTCTATTTTCATCCAATGGCTTGGATTTACTAAAATTAGGAGATTCACTATTTTCATATTCAATTAATCAAATCCTAAACTACCTTAGTTATCAAATGTCAACAAGCATGTTACTTTCATTTTAACAAAACAAATCATCAAATAATCTGATTCTTTAAAAAAAAAGTTATTTTTCTATTGTTATAGTAATATAGAGTTGTCAAAACTGATTCTATACTTTTTCATAAATTAGTTAAACTATCACATAATTATGCCTTGTTACATTATTAAAAAGATGTACCTCGTGTTAATGTAATATATATATATATATATATATATATATATTTATATTTATATGTGTGTGTTTATATGGAACTAGCAAGTATCCTTTACAATAGAAGGACAGTTTCAGAATCAGAGAATATAAATTATTTGATATATTTAAATATAAATAAATTATATTATTAGGTGATATAATAGTTTTATTAATACATTATTTTGAGACGAAGAGATAGAAGGGAGAAAAATAGAAGGTGTGAGAAAAAGAATTACATACATGATTTTTGAAAAACAACATACTAAAAGCGTTCAATAATGAATTAGAGAAATTTTAATGTAATTGATGTCGTGTTTTATTCTTTCCACTACAATATTTTAGATTAAAATATAGTATACATATCACAGGATATGTCTATATTTCCACTATTTTGAATTTTGACTCCAATAAACTTGAGAATATTGATGTTTTTTTCTCATTTATAATAAATAATTAGAAAAATTGTTATTGAAGAAAAAAAAATCAAGTTTATATATACAGTATGATTGATACTAGTACCAGACAAATCTTGGACTTTACGAAAGACCCAAAGATCCTCTCCATTAATGGAGAGACAAGTGATTGTTTTGCTCACATTTTTAATGGCAAAAAAGTAATTTTATGATACATAAAAGGATAAAATTGTTATTATATATTGCATTTTGTGTGTTAATGTGTGTCACTTGCCTCTTTATTAATGGAGAGAAGCCTTACTCCCGATCTATATGCAACCATAAATTTGTCGACATACGCGTCTGCTTTGTATTGGGTATTATTTGTTTTTCATGTTAAAGACTCCTAATTTGATTTTTGAATCCTCGATTTTATTACTATATTAATAAGAAACTTGGAGCTAAAAAGATTCTTTTAGTTAGGGAGTATTTTACTGCTTGTTTAATTAGATTAATGACCGTAAACTAAAGCTCCACATAGCTATAGTGTGTAAATGCTCCCTTCTTGAGCATCCATCGTGATGCTATTACCAAAAAAAAGTATTGTAGCTTTTTTTTTTTTTTTTTTTTTTTTGAGAAAATAAAGTATTTCGTCATATTATGAGATAACCTTGGTCCAGTAAATGTATGATATATATACTATTTTGTTTAGTTTTAAAAATATTTTTGTTAAAAATAATTAAATATGATAAATGTCATAATTTTAGTGGCTGTAAGAGATAACTTATATCTTTATACTAGTAAATATTTTATTCCTTTTTTCAAGAAACATGTTACATTTGTGTTTAAAGCTTCTAGGAATATTTTTAAATCTTTTTAAGAATAAATGTTTCAATTACAAAAAAAACCCTTATTATATAAATGTTATCTTATAATTTAAATTTCAAACAATTAATAATTAATGGAATAAAAAAATGAATATAAAATTAATAATTATCATATGTTTGTTATAATTTTAATAATAGTACACGTTTTGATGCTTTGTATAATTTATACATTACTAGCAAGTTACCCGTGCATTTGCACGGGACGGTATTTTTTTGCCGCATGATTAAGAACACATATTACATGTGCATTTATGATTAAGAATATATATGTCTACAAATTACAATGATGAAGATTTAGTATCGGGATACATAAGCCATCATATTAAGTTTAACGAAATGAAGATTGACGAATAAAACATTGGATTGTAGACATGTGAGAGAAGAAGAGAGAAATATGAAATGAAAGGGAGAGAAGAACAGAGAAATATGAAATGAAAGGGAGAGAAGAATATGGAGATATGAAATGATAATGGTGGAGAAGTAATTCACATGTGAAAANGCGAGATGTAATTTTTTATAGAATAAAAAACAAATGAGCTCATTAATTATTAGAATTAAATTGTACAATGAACAAAAATGGAATATTGACATGTTTTGGAGGGAAAATATTGATTGAGAGATTGACACATGTCATGATATATCTTTAGTTTTGATGAGAGGTTGACACATGTCATGAAAGCTTGAGAGATTGACACATGTCATTAAGGAGCTTTAGTTTTGATGAGAGGTTGACACATGTCATGAGTTTTGATGAGATGTTGACACATGTCATGAGTTTTGATGAGAGGTTGACACATGTCATGAGGACTTCAGAGATTGACACATGTCATGAGGACTTCAGAGATTGACACATGTCATGAGAAAACTTTTTTTATTATATACGTAATAGATACCCAAAACAATCTTAATGAATGCAAATTAATTACCATGCGACAACTTTTTATTTGCAAAATCGTTTCAGAATTGCTCAATGATGATTTGTTTAAGTTAGACATATTGAAGTGCAAAACATGGTTAGGCGAGCACTTTTGGATTTTCATGTTGATTTTCAATCGCAGCCGATGGTAATAAGAACTCACTAAAACATGAATAACACATTCCTACGTAAATATATTTTTCAACCTACCCCAATCATGAGAGTTACATTTGTATGACCATTGCATGTGTCATTTATTTTGAAGGTTCTGAAAAATACTTAGATTATTAATTTTTAAACATAAATATATTATTATATTTTTTTATAATCAATCGCATTGGAAAACAGACATGCTCCAAAGGAGTCAGCCTTCTATCCATCACTGGGGAGACAGTTATGTAAAAAATAGAATAATATTTCTATCTTTTAATTTACACCAAAATTACATTTTTTATCTTTAAAAATATATGTAAAGATAAAATTGTTATGTGCAGTTCTGGAGAAGAGTATGACTCCCTCCAAAGATTTATAGATTCCCAACCTTTCCTTGAGAAAAACTTGCATGAAGACATATATAACACGTCACATTTAGAGATAAGTGCATTTTATGCTTGCTGGTGCTATCATTTATGATTAAATTTTAAACAAAATTAAACTTTTAATGTGTTGGCAGGATTTATTTGGTTGTCTCCACATACATACATCTCCATGTAAGTCTTTCTCCCTTTCCTTTAGCTTGAAACAGAGAGATCCATATCGGTGCCTACCTTTGCACGCTTCTTTCCGTTTCCACATAGATTTATGTTTCCCTGAGCCTACCGCTCGAGAAAAACGTTTGGCACCGGTAATGTCTCAACCACAATTTTATATTTATAAAAAGAATGTAATTTAGTAACTTAGGGTAGTGTAATTGCATTGAGGGACCATCATTTCCACGAAGTGCGTATACCACCACAAACACAAACAATACAATATTTTGCACGTGTTTTAGCACTTAGCAATTCAGTGTTAGTGATAATAAATTATTAAAAGTTATTCTCTACATTTCATATATTTTTGATAATATGGGTGAGTAATTTTTTTAAACTTATTTTTCATTTTATCTATCAATTCTAAGAAAATTTAAGGGTTTAAATTAGTGAGTAGATCTAAATCATTAAATGTCATAAAATTAATGGTTATGATAGAAAGTAAATTTAAAAACTTACTCTTTGAGTAAGTGGTTCCCACTCTTTAATTTACTCTTAATATTCCAAATATTTTAATAATTTATAAACATAATATATATTTATAACTTAGTTTATAATTTAGTTTATAATTATAGCACTATTTATAAGTCATCTTTTTCACCCCATATTAAGGGTGGACCATCAATGGGCAGGTGGGGAAACTAATTGTTTTTTAAAATTTATTAAAATTCTTTTAACCCTTTTATCTATAGGATACATTTATTGTTCCGCAAAGTGTATTGATCTATGTACCACTTGTTATGATTGACCAAAAAATATTTCATTATTAAATTATAAAAAATGTTACATAGAGTGACACACTTTTTGGAATAACAAATGTACTTATTTTACCTATACCTAAATGATGTTTTTATTTTTATGGAGATTTGGAGCTCACATATTTCTTTATTTTGTAGTTTAATAAACAAATGTAGTACAACTTGTATGATTTTTTTAAAAATTATACATAATAGACCAAGTTCTCTTATATGTATTGATGTTGATGTTGCTTGTAATAATACGACTCCACTTAAGTTCATAATGATTTTACACTTGGTGAAAAAGATTATGTACGTATTGCTAATATATATCCTTAGAATGCTTATAAGTCATTTAATTTTGACAAAATATATATTTTTTGTCCAAAAATTATATCTTATGGATTTCAATGAGCAACAAAAGATTAGTTTGATATGTTAATTTCAACATTTTACTTTTGGTGATGTTAATCATTCAAGTTTAAAAATTTCTCATTCATATGTCATTAATCATATATTATTTTATTAAGCTATTCATCATATGTTAGCTATTAGCTACTATATGAATATCACTTTTAATAATGAAGACAACCAAACAAAATTATGTAGTAAGATAGAAGATGAAAATTTTATCCATTATCCAATCCTATATGTTTCTTTATATTTCTCCTTACTAACATAATTTTAGTTATAAATTGTAATTACATATTATTGTCCCCTAAAATTTATATCAAGATTTTCCCATATGTATTCCACTTTTAATCAAAATGCACTCAACTTTTATATTATTTATTGATTTCTTCATATTTGTGCATGATGTTAAACATTTATTGGAAGGTATGAAGTATAATTTTAACCAATATTGTGAAACCCGACCCAAACGTCAAAGTTTTTGAAGGTATGAAGTATTATGTATAATTATATTGAAGTAACATATTTTCATCTTTTCTAGACTACAGTAAAATAAAATATTTGAGTGGTGTTCCATTTTTTTTAATTTTTTAATTGAATCGTCTGATTTGCTTCCGGGTTAATGCGGTTGAACCGGGTTTAACATGGTCGAACCGGGTTTAACATGGTCGAACCAAAATTTTCCAGGTTCAAAGCGGTTCAACCCTAACTCGGTTAATACTGCAAACCAAAGTCATTTTCAAGTCCGGTCAACAGTCAGACCGGTCTATCTATCCGATCAGATTCTCATAAAAACTGATTTTAACCCTTATAAAATGGTAATAATTCATAATTATAATTAAAAGTAAGATGATTTTAAAATACCTCCTGTTAACTTATTTTTTTGAAAAATAAATAAGTACAGGAATCAGTGTTAAAAAATCATAACTATAAGTATAAGTGTTAAAAATAGAAAAACACCATATTCAAGAATTAAGATTTCATTATTTGATTTAATACGTAGGTCTTGCACTATCTATACCAATATATAAAGGGTGTGAAAACCTAATTTTGTCCGACCCTATTTTAAGTTTCATTTTTGTAAAAATAGGAAATAATAAAAAATTAAAAAGGCACTTCGGTTATTTATAGGTTTCATAAAGTCAAATAATTATTTTTACAGATTTATATGCATTAACATAATTTTTGGGATTTTATAAAGTCAATAATAATTTTTTGTGCAAGAAGAGTTTTGTGGTTATTTTTTAAGTTAAATATATTATTCTTACCCACTATAGATTTTTTGTAAATATTCTTGGAATCTTTGTAAAAATTTTTTTATCCCAAAAGACATATTTTTTAAATGTTATTAAACAAATTTTATTCTCTTTGACTATTAAATTCTTGATAAACAATTGTAAAATATTAGGTTATCGACAATTTTATTTTAGTTAATTCATCAGTTAAAAAACATAAGATTTTATGAAATCATTTAATAAAACGTTATGTAATTATTTAATGAATTGTTAAGAAAACATCTAATAAAACATTACAAAATAATTTAATGAAATATTGCAAACCATTTAATAAAACAATATAAAGTTCACTACTATAAAT
Organism: Lupinus angustifolius; assembly: GCF_001865875.1. Lineage (NCBI taxonomy): Eukaryota > Viridiplantae > Streptophyta > Magnoliopsida > Fabales > Fabaceae > Lupinus > Lupinus angustifolius. Next base: position 22,957,980 of record NC_032019.1, on the reverse strand, counting down.
ATAAAAAAAACAATCATAAAAATTACAAGTGAAAAAGAGTGGCACAATCAAAAAATCCAAAAGATAAAAACCCAAAAAACTGCAATATTTTCTGTCCTTTTCAGATGCTAGTTGTCCTTGAATTTCGTGCAACCACCACCGGCTGTCTCTTGCATCTCGGATAATCTTGACATGTATAATCAGACGATTGGCCATATAGATTGTTGGTTTCTACATCGAAAGGTCATCGAGACACATGTCACATAGTGATTCTCTTGTCGCTACTCCTTCCAAATCACGTTGATTGAGATTCCTGAAAGCTTTAATATATACAAGCTTGAAGTATATGCATATCATTATTTTGATGAACACAACAACCTACAAAACGATTTAATGTGACATACAAGGACAAAAAGACACTCAAGTCTCTCTTCTTGTTATATCTTAGTTTGTCTTTTTATCTTTAATGCTTTCTAGGTCTAAGAAGTATTATTGGTAGAGGTTTTTAGGCTTCATGCATCTTACGCCATTGGTTTGAACTTTGATCATAATATGTGATAATATAGTTGATGCTTGAGCTAAAATTCTAATTTTAACCTCAGATAATTATAACACCCTGAAAATTACTCCAACAATATTGTTCAAAAATGGGTATTTTTTTTGTGTAATGTAAAACTCATCCAATTACATTTGATTCATTTCCGGGACATCACGTTAAGTAACCCAAAATGCGGAAAAGACAACAATAGTTACCTAGTGATAACCGAAAGCCACTTAATATATATATTGTGGAATAATTCTTTATTGACAACAATTGAAAACGTTTATACAAAAGCAAAGTGGAATACATCCTGGTCTACACTGAAAATATATACAATAGTCTGATTTATTCAAAACATCCAAAATATCCTACATAGATACCCACCTCAAGGGCAACTAGAAATGGAAATGACCACTAGTGACTAGCTCTGGTGTTAGCAAGTCTGCTAGGACACTCACTAGGTTCCTCATCCGTCTCAGAATCAGAGGAGAGACCCACCACCTTAATGGAGTCCTCTATACACACTAACTCCACACAATCTTCATCTTTGGCTTCCAGCTCCTCCTCATTCGGGTCATTGGACGAACCCTGTGATTTACTTCCCACTCACACATCTGCCTGAAGATCAGGCAACATCTATCTAGTAGCTCTCTTTCCTGGTGGGGAATTGGGCACATCGTCTCTACTCCGTCTCCTAGTAGATGGTCCAGCAGCAGTGGGTCTGTGAGGAATCACAGACTGAATGGATGGTGCAGTAGGTGCAAATCTCCGAGTAGGTAAGGTGAAAGAAGCCTCGAAGTTTGCATGCTGTGAAGAAAAACACATCGTAGAGCCATCACAAACCATCTTTAGCTCTAAGGCACAAGGGCCCGTGTAGGTATATCGGTGTCCGTCACTGCTCCATGTCCCCCGCCGGGACATCGAGAATCGGTAGCTCCGAATGCTTGCGGTATGGTCCATCTGAACGAGAACACCAACTGAAGACAAGCAGAAAGAAGAGAAAAGAAAAGGGAGTAAGACATCTAATGAATATTATTCATTGACGGCGTAGAATTACATGGAATATCACATCCAGACAGACATGCATAATATACACAATATAGATCACAGACATAATGCACAATGATAAATGATGATATAACTCAGATCAATATCCATGATCTCAATGTATGAATGTTAGGCTTAATTCATCCATCCTTACACCAATATCCTCCCAATATACTATTCGGAAATAACCAAGAGTAAAGGTCCCATAACAAGCCAATTTCAACACACCAAAAATTATTCCTCGTAGGGATATATGATCGATCGGTTCCGAAGAACTGTCCATTTCAGGACGGTATCGTATCAAACACTTTCTAGACATCTCTCTCATTGATCTTGATTGTAAATAGGGGTTGTTAGAGATCGTCTAGTTTGCGCTATGAGAACTGTACGATCCAAGAGAATACCTCATCTAGGAATACAACAGACTCATCTCACCTAGACTCACCCTCATGACTTTGTTGACGAATCACTACCATTGCCGTCCCTCTTAACATCGCAAGGCTCGTTCGTCTCCCATAAATTTCCTCTCCACTACTTCATTATTTATAATGAGTATGAACACTAACTGAAATTGGCCGATTAAATCTTTTAATTAGTCTTTTATATCAATCGATCTATCCTAAGACATATCCCAAAGGAATGCTTCTTGTGGGACCCAATCTTACATTATCACGTAATATAGGAATAACATCCCTACCACTACAAACCATCACTGAAATATCCTGGACGGCCACGTGGCTAAGCCTCTTACGCTAAGACGACCTCGTTACGTGGTATCATGTAATCCTTTTTAGGCATCGCCTAGCTCACGGCATCATCGTCATAATCCTTAACCGCATAAGGCGCAAGAACAAAAGTGACAGTATAAGTTTGTTGGTTTGGGCATCAGGCTCCTTGTTCGAGCAACGATCTCTCCCAATTATTAAGTATAATTCTCACCCAAGCTAGGGTTATTGCCTAAGAAATCAATCAGTCAAAACAATCACATTATGGCCTGTATCTCGCTCAGGCGAGAGACTGTCGCTCAATCGATAATTTTATCAAAACAAACTCAATTTCCTGCATGGTTCTCGCTCAAGCGAGGGGACTATCACTCAAGCCAACATTCCACCAAAAAATGGTCAAAATCACCCTCTAGGTCTCGCCCGGGCGAGATATTGTCACTCGGGCACCCAGAACTGCCCAGAACAGGCCAAACGTCTGCCTAGGCCTCGCCCAGGCGAGAACCACTCGCCCTAGTGAGGCTGGCTCGCCCAGTCAACAATTGGGGCCCTCATCCATTGCTTCTCCCTCGCCCAGGCGAGGGTAGTCCAGTTGCCAGGACTATTTCCTCGCCCTTTTGGGCTACCTGATCGAAAATCTCCGTTGTTTTCATCCATACGTTTTTAGTTTCTCGAGTGGTGTTCCTTCATGGATAACAACCACAATACTTGATATTTTAATCTATCCTAGGGAATATAGCTTATGAAATCATCCGTACTTAATCCAGGCACACAATCATTTGGTTAAGTACGAGTTTCTAAAACAAAAACAAATATAACTCCCAGCTTTTGAGGTAGTTGGGAGATCAAGATGTCATATTCGGACACCACTATGTCAAAATGTATTCTCCTTCACCTTGGGTTGTACTACGGTTGATATCCTTTATGTGAATGCGTAGGTTGACTAACTTTGAACGCTTCGAAACTAAATACAGAAAACTCAATCAGTGATTTGCGAGTTAAATCGTTTACCTGCTAACTCTAAGGTAAATATATGATTTTAATCCACTCTAAAAACATCCGAGACTTTCATCCATCCTATCCAAGATTCATATTCTTGAACCATCCTTTATCCTCGAAAGTCTCATTCACGATTCCTATCGTGTTCATGATCATTTTAACACATTTTTCTTTTACAAGGATTGATCTTATGATCAAAACAACATTTTAAATCAAACATCCTTGATTTCATCATCATCTCTTTTCATCAAAATCAACATATGCATATATTTTAAACACTAAAAAAGCCCCATGAACAACAATATTTCATGGTTTCAAAACAACGATTTCTAAATTCACAAAACCCGTTTTTTGATTTATTAGATAAAACAAGAGTTAGGAAGATTATTCGAAAATTTTGACAGTAATAATGTTTGTAACATGCGTATAAACATCATACCAAAATATTGTAAACAACTAACGGTTAGATTTCTAAGAGATTAGGAACAAAGAACTAAGAACTTACCTTGGAGTTCTTGAGAAAAATCTGAATGAAGAAGAGAGAAATGAAATGAAGAGCCAAGGGTTTCCAAGAGTAAATGGTGAAAGGGTAGATGAAGGGTTTAAAGGGTTTAGTGTAAAAGATGAGTATTTTCGCTTGCTTGCCTAGCAAGTTTCATTCGTGAAAGTGATGTGACTTCTTTGGCGAATCATTCGCGATGAGACCATGCCCAAGTATTATTGGTTAATACTCAGTTGGATGTTAAAATCTTTGATTATGGTTATAATTTTTGAATGCCGAATTCGGAGTAGAAAAATATTTAGAAATGCGTCACAGACAACTTGATATCTATCCTGACTCGAAATAACATTTCGAAGCCAATGGCACAATGAGAATTCAATTATGAGCTACGGAACTCATAAACACGTTATTGGGCCGAATTCGGGCGAATTTGGGCCTGACAACAGTCCAAAAACTTTCCGTCACAGAAAATTAACCAAAAAATAGGAATTTAGAAAAAAAGGCTAACACTCAACTACAGTTTAGCCTAAATCATTATCAATAAATTTCTAAAATTAATTTTTGTTAAAATAAATAATTAATAAAATTACTCGAAAATTCACGATGTTACAATCCTCCCCACTTATAAGATTTTCGTCCTCAAAAATCAAACGTTCCTCTTAATAAAACAGATGAGGATAAGATTCTCTTATGACATCCTCGACCTCCCAAGTCGCATCTTCTCCGTTTGCTTAGCTCCAAATCACCTTAATTAGGGCAATCTCCTTGCCTCGCAACACCTTCATACTTCGATCAGCGATCCTCAAGGGCATAGTTCCAAAAGTGAGATTATCCTTTAGCTGGATTGCATTGAGTTCTATGATATGCGACGGGTCACTAATGTATTTTATGAGTTGGGATACGTGGAAAACGTTATGTAGGTTCGATAATAAAGGTGGCAAGGCTATTTGGTAAGCTACTGGTCCAACTTTTCTAAGGATTTGGTATGGTCCTATGAATTTAGGGGTAAGGTTACGGGCTTTAAGCACTCTACCAATGCTAGTTGTCGGAGCCACCCTCATGAAGACATGATCTCCTACCTCAATTCTAAGAGGGTTTCTCATTTTGTCATAGTAGCAATTCTGCCTACTCTGAGCTGTCTTCATGTTTTCCCTCATCATTCTTATCTTTTTTGTCTTCTGTTGAACCACATCGGGTCCTAATGTCAGATTCTCTCCTGCCTCAAACTAGCATAACAGGGTAATGCACTTTCTGCCGTAAAGAGCTTCATACGGCGCCATGCCGATACTCGAATGAAAGCTATTATTGTAGGTGATCTCTATCAGATGTAGATAGTCCGCCCAAATTCTAGAGTGTTCCAATACACATGCTCTCAACAAGTCTTCCAAAGATCGGATAGTCCGTTCAAATTAGCCATCCGTCTACGGGTGGTAAGCTGAACTCATACTCAATTTGGTACCCAAGGCTGTTTGAAACCATTCCACAACTTCGAAGTGAAACATGGGTCTCTATTCGAGATGATATTTGTAGGAATACCATGTAGTCAGACAATTTCTTTGATGTATAACTCCGCTAGCCTTTCCAAGGAGTATTTCATATTGTTGAATAGAAAGTGAGTTGTTTTCGTCAAACGATCCACTATCACCCAAATTGCATCATAACTCTTTTGAGTCCGAGGAAATCTGCTCACAAAATCAATTGCAATGCTATCCCATTTCCAAACAGGGATATCCAAAGGTTGGAGTTCTCCTCCTGGTCGCTTGTGCTTGATCTTTTCCATCTAACATGTTAAGTAACGTGAGACATACTCTACTACTTCTCTCTTCATACCGGACCACCAGAACATCTTCTTCAAGTCTTGATACATCTTGGTAGCTCCAGGATGAATACTTAGTTTGCTCTTATGGGCTTCATCCAAGATTGCCATTTTCAACTCAGGGTCTCTTGGCACACAGACTCGGTTCTTGCATTGCAACATTCCATTGATTCCTTCTTGAAATTCTAGGGCTCTTCCTTCAGCCAACAAGATTCTATTCTCTCGCAGTTCTGGATCAGAACTTTGCAAACCTTTCAGTTGTTCGAGAAAGTCATTTGTTACTATAAGCATACCTAACATCAAACTCTTAGGTTTTACTTGCACCATGAGACTTAAATTCCTAAAACCCTCAATCAATTCCATCTCCCTGACCATCATGGTTGACATATGCAGAGACATTCTACTCAAGGCATCAACCACCACATTAGCCTTCCCAGGGTGGTACTGAAGATCAAAGTCATAGTCCTTAAGGAATTCGATCCATCGTCTCTGCCTCATGTTCAGCTCCTTTTCGTCGAACATATACTTCAGGCTTTTGTGATCACTGAAGACTTCAAATCTTAATCCATAGAGGTGATGTCTCCATATCTTGAGAGTAAATACGATCGCATCCAATTCCAATTCGCGCGTCGGATAATTCTGCTCATGTGTTTTTAATTGTGTTGAAGCATAAGCTACCACCTTTTGTTGTTGCATCAACATGCAACCTAGGCCTTGTTTAGACGCATCACAGTACACGTTGTAGTTCTCTTTCGTGTTTGGTAGAATCAACACATGTGCTGTCGTCAATCTTTTATGCAATTTTAGAAATTTTTCCTCACACTTTGCCGTCCAGACAAAAGCCTTTTCTTTCCTCGTTAACGAAGTCAGTGGCAATGCCAACTTCGAAAATCCTTCAATGAACTTACGATATTATCCCGCTAAACCGAGGAAGCTTCTGATCTCCGTTACGAATTTCAGAGAATTCCATCCATCACTGTTCCTACTTTAGCAGGGTCTACAACAATTTCTTCGCTTGATATCACATGCCCGAGAAAATTCACCGATTCTAACCAAAATTCACACTTTGATAACTTGGCATAGTGTTGGTTGTATTTGAAAATCTGCAACACTATCCACAGATGCTTCGCATATTCCTCCTAGGTATGGATGAAAAATATGTATCATGTAATCCATGAACACTACAGGAGCATTGGTTACACCAAATGGCATCACGAAATATTCGTAATGTCCATGTCGCGTCTAAAAAGCAGTCTTCAGAATATCTTCTGACTTCACGCGTATTTGGTGGTATCCTGACTGAAGATCAATCCTTGAAAACACAGTGGCTCCTCTTAGTTTATCCATTAAGTAATCAATTCTTGGCAATGGGTACTTATTATTGATGGTGACTTTGTTTAACTGCCGGTAGTTAGTACACAGCTGAATACTGTCATCTTTCTTCTTCACAAATAACACCAGAGCACCTCATGGTGAAACACTAGGTATGACAAACTGTTTCTGTAGCAAGTCTTCCAATTACTTTTTCAACTCTGTTAACTCCAATGGTGCCATCTTGTAGGGAGCTATAGAGATCGGTCTAGTTTCAGGAACCAGATCGATAACAAACTCTATCTCCCGTACCGGGGGTAAACCAGGAAAATCATCCGGGAAAACTTCAGAGAAATCTAATGTGAACCTCTTGGATAAAAGGCTCTTGAACGATCTATCTTGGTTGGTGCTTGACCTAAGCTCACGGTTGAATAGAGCTTTTGAGAGTAAAATAGGCAGTGTGGATATGAAATTGGATAAAAGAAGATGGAATAGATTTGAGGTGAAGGCGCCACAACACTTGAGGTTTTGATAAGCCAAAGTGATGCTCGCAACAAGAACTTGGTTCTTGATAAGAACTTCTAATCTTGGTTCAGCCAAGAAGGTTTAGAGAATACTCTCACAAGGATACAATCCTCAATTCACTAAGAATTATGATTCAACTTAACTTGTTTATTTCATTGCAAAAGTCTTACATTTATAGGCAAGCCACTAGGCTCCCACGGTTGGCTAACATTAAGCTAGTAAGGCCAATGCATGGTAATCTTAACATAGGATACCATAAACCAAATGAATCTACTCCTAAACTAGACTACATTCAGATGATAAACATATGAGCACATGTATTTCGTGTGCTTTATTACAATTAAAAGACAAACATATGCATAGGATGCCACGGTTGGATTGTGAAGAATATAGGATTCCATTTCTCCTTAAGTGCACAACTCACAATAAAGTCACATGATGAATGAGACATGATGACTTGGGACTTGATGACTCCATAATGCTCACGGCTAGGCTTTGATGAGCTCCATAGGATTCTTGTTTGACTTCTAATTCGGCACATGGGAATTGTTGAAGTTAAAGCCTTCTTAATGGTCCTCGAGTGCAATTATGCTTGACATATGATTCCCTTTTGTCAAGGAAGGAAATTCCCTCGGCTGAATGATGAGTAATCATGCACTAAATAGCTTAGGATGTCGTTGGTGCAAGTTGGTAGGCTGCCAATGGCTAGAACATGTGCATAATGCACAATTAAGGTCTACAACGGCCTCATGCTAATTCCACTAGAGCATCTTTGCTCCAACAGCTCTGAAAGTGACTTAGGATTCCTCAGGATGAAATGTGCTCAGGTGAATTTAGCTCCAACGGTCCAGACAAGGTGTTTAAGCACCATAAATGCTCCATTAAGCTCCTCCACGATCATATTTTGATTCCCCTCGAGCAGTCCTCCTCCAACGGCTACAATAGNAACGGTCCAGACAAGGTGTTTAAGCACCATAAATGCTCCATTAAGCTCCTCCACAGTCATATTTTGATTCCCCACGAGAAATCCTCCTCCAACAGCTACAATAATCTTTATTTACCTCCCAAATAATATTAGACTAAGTTAGAATGACTTTGGTTCAAGAAAAATACAATTTGGTCCAAGCATTAAAGTGTCGGTTACACTTTTAGGCTTGGATTGGTCATCCACGAGCCAATTTTCAAACTAGACTTTATTTATGGGCAGATTTATGATTAAAACACTTAAAATAAATTAACACTTAAACACTTAAAATACGCCCAGTTCCTGATGTGGCACACTAGGCGCATGCGCCTCGGTCAGATTTCCTGGCCAGGCTAGTTTGGCCCAACGCCTGGTTCAACACTTGATGCGCCAGGGACCCCAACTCGGTCAGAGTTATCTCGGTCAGGTTTCATGCCTGATGCACCAGGGACCTCAACTCGGTCAGAGTTGTCTCGGTCAGGTCTTGCGCCTGATGCGCCTAGTTCCGTGCCAGGGTCAATTTTGGCGCCTGAGTCAGACCCGTTGCTTGTCTCTTGCGCATTGCCTGGTCCATCTTTGGCTCGGTCAGAACCATGGACCAAGATGCTAGTGAGCATCTTTAAACCCCCTTGGGCTATTTTTGGTTCATAATCATGGATCAACCCATTCCATCATAATCAAGGTTAGGCTGTTTCGGTTCACATCATCCCCTCCTTCTTGAAGAGATTTCGACCTCGAAATTGTATCTTCTTCACCTACATCAAATGGAAACAAATCATCAACTTTCATTAGGACAACATTAGGCAAATACTTCCCTTGTACTTCGATGTTAAGTGCTTTGGCACAATCTTTAGTAAACACGACTTGATTGATTAAGCCATCCATGATTCCAATCTCAAGGAAAGTCAACATTGTCTTGGCTTCCCACCAATCATCAACTCCTTTGATGATTCCAAGCTCCTGAAAATTTTTAGAAACATTTTTTGGCAAAACAAAGTTAGTTCTGGAAAAACAATAGAGGTGTGATGGGTTGTTTTGTGAGGACAACCTTGTTGTCTTCCACTTTCTCCATAAGGTATAGTAGCTTCCTCTCCCTATCTTTGTGTTTTCTTTTCACTTTCTTTTGTTTTCCTCTCATTCTATTTTTTCTAGTGCTATTTTTCTTTTCAAGATCTTCTTGTCTTCAATGACTTGTTCGGGAGTCAATGGTGAAAGTATCACCTTCCTCTTGTGTATTAATGTGTACTTCTTTTTACGTCCATCATGTGTTGCTCTCTTATCATACTTCCATGGTCGGCCTAGTAATAAATGACTAACCTCCATATCCACCACATCACATAGGACTGAATCTTCATAGCTCCCAATGGTAAAAGGGACTTCTCCTTGTTTATCAATAAGCATCTCTCCCACCTCACTCAACCATTGCAATCAGTATGGAGTGGGATGTGCCTTAGTCTCAAGATTGAGTTTGGATACTAATCTTGAACTAATGACATTTGTGCAACTTCCACTATCAATGATCAAACAAAAAACCTTACCACCAACTAGACACCTTGTATGGAAGATGTTTCCTCTTTGGTCAAATTCTTGGTCTTTGATTTGGCTTCTTAAGAGCCTCCTCACCAAAAGCAAGTCATCTTCAAGAACAATATCATCATACTCCTTATGACCATCCTCTTCATCACTTGAGGCTTCGGATTGAGATTCTATCTCTCCATTAGTCATGATCATTGTCTTCCTTGTAGGCCATTGAGAGGCAATGTGCCCAAGGCCTAAGCACTTGAAACACTTGACATCTCTACTCCTTTGACTTGTCACCACAACTTGTTTACCTTGGCTTGTAATCATGGATCCTTTGGTGCTAGGTGTAACTTCCTTTGTTGGGCCCTCCTTCTTGAGTTTGTCCACCCACCTTGATGATTGATATTTGGAACTAGACCCCGAAGAGAATTTAGACTTCTTCCTTCTCAATTTCTCGTATACTTTCACTGCTTGTTGAACTAGATCATCCAACTCAACATAGTATTATAATTTAACAATGTCTTGGATGTCTTGATTCAACCCATGTAAGAACCTTTCATAGTGGCTTCTTGGTCTTCATGGAAATTAGACCTCAACAAGGCCAATTCCATCTCCTTGAAATACTCGTCAACACTTTTAGACCCTTGTGTGAGCCTTTGTAGTTTGTTGTGAATATTCCTTTGATAGGAGTTAGGAACAAATCGTCTCCTCATGATCAGCTTCATCTCTTCCCACGTATCAATTGGTTAAGCACCAATCCTTCTCCTCTCCTTTTGAAGTTGATCCCACCAAATCATGGCATAGTCCTTGAATTCCAAGGTTGCCACCTTTACTTTCTTTTCCTCATTGTAAGAATTACAATCAAACACTTGTTCAATTTTCAATTCCCACCTAAGGTAAGCCTCCGGATCATTCTTGCCAATAAAGGTTGGTACCTTTATCTTGATCCCATCTAGTTTGGTATCCTCCCTTCTTCTTCCCCTCCTTGCTTCCCTCCTTTGTCTACCCCTGCCTCTTTCATCATCCGAGTCACTTGAATACCTATAAGCATGGTTATCAAGCCTCCTATCATATTCCAATTTCATTTGCTCCATTATCCTTTGGAGTGTTTGAAATTGTGTTGTTATCATGGCATGCAGGGTTGCTGTCCTTGGGGACAATGGAGAACTATCACTTTCGTGATTAGACATTTCACTCAAATTCACGTGTATTACTCACTTTTTTGATTGTGGAAAATGTAGGGAATGGTGTATCACTCAATACTCTATCCTCCACGACCTTCTTAAGTAAACCAAGTTTGAACCAAGAATTTTGTGAAATAAAATCACTCCAAATTCTCAAAATTGGAACGTTGTGACTTGATTTATACCTCAAAGAAAGAACTTGACACTTTTTGTTTAGACTCTTTTAGATTCTTTTGAACTTTTCTAGAATCACTTTGACACTTTGTAGAAATTTTTGATTTTGGAATTTTTGACACTTTTCATTTTTGGACTTTTGACACTTTTGACACTTTTTGATTTTTTTTAACTTTTGACTTGAAAGATAAAGACAAAGATAAATATACTCACGACCAAGAAAGAGTAGTTAACACCAAGCAAGAGACTAGCTCTGATGCCACTTGATGTGAACCTCTTGGATAAAAGGTTCTTGAACGATCTATCTTGGTTGGTGCTTGACCCAAGCTCACGGTTGACTAGAGCTTTTGAGAATAAAATAGGCAGCGGAAACATGAAATTGGATAAAAGAAGATGAAATAGATTTGAGGTGAAGGCGCCACAACACTTGAGGTGTTGATAAGCAAAAGTGATGCTCACCACAAGAACTTGGTTCTTGATAAGAACTTCTAATCTTGGTTCAGGCAAGAAGGTTTGAAGAATATTCTCACAAGGACACAATCCTCAATTCACAAATAATTTTGATTCAACTTAACTTGTTTATTCCATTGCAAAAGTCTTACATTTATAGGCAAGCCACTAGGCTCCCACTACTGGATAACATTAAGCTAGTAAGGCTAATGCATGGTAATCTTAACATAGGATACTATAAACCAAATGAATCTACTCCTAAACTAGACTACATTCAGATTTCCTGGCCATGCCAGTTTGGCCCAACGCCTGGTTCAGCACTTGATGTGCCAGGGACCCCAATTCGGTCAGAGTTCTCTCGGTCAAGTTTCATGCCTGATGCACCAGGGACCTCAACTCGGTCAGAGTTGTCTCGGTCAGGTCTTGCGCCTGGTTCCGTGCCAGGGTCGATTTTGGCGCCTGAGTCAGACCCGTGGCTTGTCTTGTGCACATTGTCTGGTCCGTCTTTGGCTCGGTCAGAACCATGGACCAAGATGCTAAGATGCTAGTTAGCATCTTTAAAACTCATTGGGCTATTTTTGGTTCATCATCATGGATCAACCAGATGAGTTGTCCAAGGGAATTTTGAGCCCTTTTTGCCCTAGCCCTAGTCATAGGATCACTTATGTCTTCAAGGCCATCATAATCAAGGTTAGGCTCTTTGGGGTTCACATCATCCCTTCCTTCTTGAAGAGAATTCGATCTCGAAATTGTATCTTCTTCACCTACATCAAATGGAAACAAATCATCAACTTTCATTAGGTCAACATTAGGCAAATACTTCCCTTATACTTGGATGTTAGGTGCTTTGGCACAATCTTTAGTAAACACGACTTGATTTATTATGCCATCCATGAGTCCAATCTCAAGGCAAGTCAACATTGTCTTGGCTTCCTATCAGTCATCAACTCTTTTGATGATTCCAAGCTCCTGAAAAATTTTACAAACATTTTTTGGCAAAACAAAGTTAGTTGTGAAAAAATAATAGAGGTGTGATGGGTTGTTTTGTTAGGACAACCTTGTTGTCTTCCACTTTATCCATAAGGTATAGTGGCTTCCTCTCCCTCTCTTTTTGTGTTTACTTTTCACTTTCTTTTGTTTTCCTCTCACTCTATTTTTTTCTAGTGTTATTTTTATTTTCAAGATCTTCTTGTCTTCAATGACTTGTTCGGGAGTCAATGGTGAAAGTATCACCTTCCTCTAGTTGTATATTAATGTGCACTTATTTGTACGTCCAACATGTGTTGCTCTCTTGGTTGGTGTAGTAGGTGCAAATCTCCGAGCAGGTAAGGTGAAAGAAGCCTCCAAGTTCGCATGTTGTAAAGGGAAGCGCATCGTAGAGCCATCACAAACCATCTCCAGCTCTAAGGCACAAGGGCCTGTGTAGGTGTATCCCTGTCTGTCACTGCTCCATGTCCCCTTCTAGGACTTCGAGAATTGGTAGCTCCGAATCTTTGCGGTATGGTCCATCTGAACGAGAATGCAAACTGAAGACAAGTAGAAAGAAGAGAAAAGAAAAGGGTTGTAAGACATCTAATGAATATTATTCATTGACGACATGGAATTACACGGAATATCACATCTAGACAGACATATATAATGTACACAATATAGATCACAGACATAATGCACAATGATGAATGATGTTATAACTTGGATCATGAGGATCAATATCCATGATCTCAATGTATGAATGTTATGCTTATTTCATCCATTCTTACACCAATATCCTCTCAATATACTTTTTCAGAAATAACCAAGAGTACAAGTCGCATAATAAGCTAATTTGAACGCACCGAAAATTATTCCTCGCAGGGAGATATGATTGATCGGTTCCGAAGAACTGTCCATTTCAGGATGATATCATATCAAACACTTTATGGACATCCCTCTCATTGATCCTGATTTCAAAGAGGGACTCGTCTCACCTAGTCTCACCCTCAAGACTTTGCTGACGAATTACCACCATCGTTGTCCCACTCAACATCGCGGGGCTCGTTCATCTCCCGTAAATTTCCTCACCAGTACTTCATTATTCATAATGAGTATGCACAGTTACCGAAATTAGTCGATTAAATCTTTGAATTAGTCTTTTATATTGATCGGTCCATCCTTAGACATCTCCCAAAGGAATGCTTCTTGTGGGACCCAATCTTACGTTATCACGTAATATAGGAATAACATACCTACCACTATGAACCATCGCTGAAATATCCTTGACGGCCACAGGGCCAAGCCTCTTACGGTCAGACGACCTCGCTGCATGGAATCATGTAATCTTTTTTAGGCATCGCCTTTCTCGCGACATCATCGTTGGAATCCTTGCCCGCATAAGGCGCAAGAAAAAAAGTAACAGTATAAGTTTCTATCTCATTTGCCTTCTCCTTTTCTCCTATTGAATTCTAAACTAAAATTACAAACTTACTTGAAATAAAGCTCTAAAAACTAAGAAAACGAAGAGAGAACTTCAGAGAAGAATTTCTAGTGAGAGATATGTGTATTAGATGTGGAATGGATACTTTTTGCTCGAATGAATTGATCCCTATTTATAGAATTCCTTTCAGGACCACTAAGCTCCTTGGCTAGAACGCTAAGCAGTTGACCAAACCCTTCAACATGGGTTTGGTCCCTTGATCAAGTAGCTTAGTCACCTCCTTATGCTTGACTCATCAAAGTTAGTTGTGAGCTATTCTAAAAAGCCTATGGTGGGCTACTTCAGGTGAGGTCATTGGTGACTTCATGGTTAGCTTGATGGTTAAGTCAAGTCTGGGTGCATATTGCTTAGCACACTGTTGCACCGCTAAGCCGCTTGTTCAACAGCTTTGACCGTGCTGACTGGAACGTGGCCTGGTGCTTGCTGATCTGGTCAGGAGTCTGGTTCTTCGCTGAGCTGCTTGGTTGGACCGCTAAGCTTCTTGTTCAGCAGCTTGGTCATGTGCCAAGCTTGTGTCTGACCGTGTCAAGCTGAATTCTGACCGTGCCAGGACTAGTCTGGTCCTAGGTTGAGCGGCTAAGCAGGTCCGCTCAGCTGCTTGCTTGAGCAGCTTTGTCCAGGTCAGGCTGGTGTCCAGGTTAAGCTGGTTTCCAGGTCAGTTGCTTAGCGTGCCTTGGTCCACACTTAGCTGCCTGGTTGAGCACCTTGGTTTTGGACTTCTTTGTCTTTTTGACAATGAGTCTTTTTTCTCTTCTTTTCTTCATTCTAAATCCTACAAAATACATAAAAAGAAATACACATACAAATATACAAGATTATGATATTTTATACAAAAAGTATTGTTTTAAGTT
>NC_032019.1:22942472-22942821 GCF_001865875.1 Lupinus angustifolius | reverse complement strand
TATGTTTGGCACTTATCAAACTCCCCCAACTTAAAACTTTGCTTGTCCCTAAACAAAAGGTAAAATAACGACCACTTGGCTTTGGAAAAATTATGTTTGTACAAGATCAAAACTTATGCATGATTCCTTTTAAGTTCCATGAGATGTGTTTATGATTATGTGACTTTGACTCATAATGCTTCAAACTAAGAATTGAACACATCTTTTCAAAAACTCATTTAGCAATTCACTTATTAAAAATGTTATCAATCAAAGGGATGCATATCACACACGGTTCAAGAATGGAACCAAATGGGGTAAGTGTTTCACTCAAAACTCAACTTGTTTGGTTTGCAAGAATTTAATTTTG
>NC_032019.1:22937242-22942372 GCF_001865875.1 Lupinus angustifolius | reverse complement strand
TTTAGGTTGTAATGAGGCTTGGCTATCAAAGGAAATTGGTTTTTCAAAATATTCAAAGATACTTTAAAAGTTTAAAGAGAGCAAAAATTAATTTTTCATTAGAAACATATACTCCTTTCAACTTTTTTCCATTTTCCCTTCCCTCATTCTTTTTCTAGACCTTTTTGTATAACTTCTCTTTAATTTTCTCAATCTCTTTTCACTCCTTTTTTATTTTGGATCTTTTTCTTTACTTTTTGACTTGCAACTAGATTGAGAATTTTTCCTTGAACACTTTGTTACATGGCCAACCATTCCCCCCAAGTTAATTTCTTCCATCAACCTTCCTTTTGAAAAAGGCTCTCTTTTTACTTAGAAAAGTAAAGGAGATTATTTTTGTTTTTCATATTATGCTCAAGGGATGATTATGAAAATAAAATTTTATTTTAAGGCTCAAAGGGGTTAACAAAGGATATTCCTATTTTTGGTTGGTCCTTTTTGGTCAAGTGGCTCATTCTAATTGAAAAAACTTGCCTTGATCATATCCTATCAAAATATGTGCAACCAGGTAAAGAAAGATTCAAACAAAATCAATTGTCCACCAGGAAAGCTCCCAGGAAAGAGAGGTGGGTCTTAACAGACACGCTTAAATACCAGGTCTTTCCTAAGACAGAACTTTCCTAGACATGCACTTTCACACTATTATACCTTTCTAGTAACAAGAACAATTCTTTTCTGGTGTGTAAGATCAGACAATGCTGCAAACACAGAGCATACTAAGAATTTTCTTTTAGATCGTACGGCTTAGCATGCAAGAGCTCTACGAGCTCTGATACCAGTTTGTTGATGCGGAAGACATATGGAGAAAATATAATAGAGAAAATGACACCGAGAAATTAACGTGGTTCAGCAATTTGCCTACGTCCACGGTTGAAGAGCAACAATGATATTATCACTATGATAAAAGAGAATTACAAGTTCACTCAAGTGTTTCACTCACTTCCCAAAACCCAAGTACACCCAATATCACTCTCACTCACTTATATCTTAAACACTAAAATATTCCTCACAATATTAGAACAAGAGAAGAAGAGAGAATATGCACTAAGGCTAGAATATTGGTGTGTCTTACAATGGCTTGGAGCATTCCTATTTATAGCCAAAGCCTTGAGGATCCTATGGCCAAAAACAAAGATGCTTCACCACAACCTCTTCTTCTCATTGGCTACAAAAGAGGTTACACTATAGCCACTCATTTTACTTGGCCACAAGAATGTTTCATCATAGCCACTTCTTTTGCCACATCATTCTCTTTTTCTTTTAAGCCAATATTTAATAAATCTCCACCTTGGCTAAAAGACTATCATAACTATTTTCATGTTGCTCTTCTTCATGCCCACTAGAGATTCTGGACATCAATCAAGTCCAGACAATGCCTGAACTTCGTTGTTGGAACTGGTTTCGTCATCATGTCAGCAGGATTATTTGCACTGGGTATTTTCTCCACTTTAACAATTCCTTTCTCAATGATATCTCTGATAAAGTGCATCCGAACATCAATATGTTTTGTTCTTTCATGATACATTGGATTTTTTGTGAGATGTATAGCACTTTGACTATCACAGTAGATGGTTGTTTCTTCTAGTTGTATACCCAACTCTTCAATTAGACCTTTCTCCCAAATGGCTTCCTTTACAGCTTCTGTTACTGCGATGTACTCCGCTTCAGTTGTAGATAAAGCAACAATTGATTGTAGTGTTGTTTTCCAACTAATAGTACTCCACTTCAGTTGTTTTCCTTTATAGCTTTTCTCCCAAATGGTTCCACTATAACCACACAGTGTAAAGACACATCTAGTGAGTGATCTTCGCTTATCCAAATCTCCGGCATAATCTGAGTCAACATATCTGATGACCTTACTTCCAACATCTTTGACTTTTCCATACAATAAGCAAATATCCATGGTACCCTTTAGGTAGTGCATAATCCACTTCACAGCCTTCCAACGAACTTTACCAGGATTTGCCATATACCTACTTACCACACTCACTGCTTGTGTAATATCTAGTCTAGTGCATATCATGGCATACATAAGACTGCCAACTGCACTAGCATAAGGTACACTTGACATCTCCTCATTTTCGCTCTCAGTTTGTGGACACAAGGCCATTGAAAGTTTGAAATGAGACGCCAATGGAGTAGTGACTGGTTTAGCATTTTGCATGCCAAATCGTTCCAACACTTTCTCAATATACTTCTTTTGTGATAGAAAGAGCGTCCCTTCTTTTCTATCTCTCTGAATCTCCATTCCTAGAATTTTCCTTCCAGCTCCTAAGTCCTTCATTTCAAACTCTGAGCTCAATTGAGCTTTTAAGCTTTTTATTTCTGACATGTTCTTACATGCGATCAACATGTCATCAACATAAAGAAGGAGATAGATAAGTGACTTATTTGCCAGCTTCTTGTAGTAGACACAACTATCATGCTTACTTCTATAATAGCCATTTTCGAGCATGAAGGTGTCAAACCGTCGATACCACTGTCTAGAAGATTGTTTTAAGCCATATAAGGATTTCTTCAGTAAGCAAACATGATCTTCCTTCCCTTGAACTTCAAATCCTTCAGGTTGTTTCATATAAATTTGTTCCTCCAACTCACCATGCAAGAATGCTGTTTTGACATCTAGTTGCTCAAGTTCCATATCAAATTGAGCTACAATGGCAAGTAGGATGCGAATAGAGCTATGTTTTACCACAGGGGAGAAAACTTCATTGAAATCAATTCCTTCTCTTTGTGTAAAACCTTTGGCCACTAATCGCGCTTTGAATCTTGCATCTTCAACTCCAGGAATTCCTTCCTTCTTCTTGAAGACCCATTTGCATCCAACAACCTTTTGAGACTTTGGTCGTTTCTCAAGAACCCAAGTATGATTCTTATGAAGAGACTCAATTTCCTCTCTCATGGCAGAAATCCATTTGGAAGCTTCTTTATTGTTGATAGCTTCTTCATATGATTGTGGCTCACAATTGCTGATATCATCAGCAACATTTAGAGCATAAGACACCAGATCAGCATAACCATATTTCTCAGGAGGTTTTATATGTCTCCTTTGCCTATCCCTAGCCAACTGATAATGTTGCAATTGGGATACATCACTACTAGTAGATGCATCATGAACTTCTTCTTCTTGATTAAATGTATTTTCCTTCGTTGGCTCCACCTCAAACTCCACCTTCTCCGAGATACTAGGGTCTTTGTTTTCACTTGAAGACTCTTTATGAGGCTTTAGCATTTCAGCTTCATTAAAAGTAACATCCCTACTGATAGTACATTTTCTTTTCTCTGGCCACCACAACTTATATCCTTTTACACCATCAGGATATCCAAGAAAAATGCATTTCAATGCTCTTGCATCAAGTTTTCCTTCTTTGTTATGAGCATATGCAGGGCAACCAAATATCCTCAAATTATCATAATTTGCTGGAACACCCGACCATATCTCTTCAGGAGTTTTAAAGTCAATAGCCGTAAGTTTTAAAGTCAATAGCCGTTGATGGACATCTGTTGATCAAGTAACAAGCTGTATTGACAGCTTCCGCCCAGAATTGTTTTGGCAATCCAGCATTTGACAACATACACCTTGTCCTTTCAAGTAAGGTTCTGTTCATCCGTTCTGCAAGTCCATTTTGTTGAGGAGTGTGCCTCACAGTATAATGTCTGACAATACCATGATCCTTGCAAAAGTTTCCGAATTCTCTACTACAAAACTCTAGGCTATTGTCAGTTCTCAATCGCTTGATCTTTCTCCTTTTGCTTTTCGATCAAGGTTTTCCACTGCTTGAACTTCACAAATGCTTCACTTTTGTGTTTCAAAATGAAGATCCAAACCTTCCTTGAATAATCATCAATGAAAGTTAGCATATATCTCCTACCACCATGAGAAGGTACTTGGGAAGGACCCCACAAGTCAGAATGTACATAATCCAACGTGCCTTTTGTTCGATGAACTGCATTGTTGAATTTTATTCGACATTGCTTCCCAAAAATGCAATGTTCACAGAAGTCTACCTTCCCGACTTGTTGACCACATAGCAATCCTTGCTTGGCCAACTCGGCTAGACCTCTTTCACTGACATGATCCATTCTTAGATGCCATAATTGGGTGACATCAGAATCAGATGTTAAGGATACACCCGTGATTGTGTTTCCTTGTAGCATGTAGAGACTATTCTCTTTCTTTCCTTTCATTACAACCATAGCGCCTTTAGATATTCTTATAGCTCCACCTTCACCTTTGTAGCTATAACCTTTTGAATCTAGTGTTCCCAAGGAAATCAGATTTTTCTTCAATTCTGGAACATGCCTTACATCTGTCAACGTCCTTACGATTCCATCGAACATCTTGATTCTAATTGAGCCGATGCCAATGACCTTGCAGGGAGCATTATTTCCCAAAAGGACCTTGCCCCCATCTAAGGGTTGGTAAGTTGAAAACCAATCCTTAATGGGACACATGTGATATGAGCATCCAGAATCAAGTACCCATTCATCTTTTGAATCGTGCTCTGAGACTATTAGTGCATCTGCACTATCATAGTCATTTGCTACAGCTGCATCTCCATATTCATAAATCTTTTCCTTGCCTTTGCGCTCTGGACAATTCTTTCTTATATGACCTTCCTTATGACAATGAAAACATTTATACTTTCTAGGTTTCGCTTTAGACTTGGACCTAGATTTCCCTCTTTCACCAAATTGATTTCGTCTCTCTGTTCTTCCTCTGGCAAAAAGACTATCACCTGAGCCTTCAGATCTCGAATCTGATACTCTTTTCTTCAGTTCTTTCAAGTGCAACGCCGCCTTTACTTTGTCTAAAGTCAGATCTTCTCGACCATACATCATGGTGTCGACGAAGTGCCCATAAGAACTTGGAAGAGAACATAGTAGAAGAATTGCTTGGTCTTCATCTTCAATTTTAACATCAATATTCTTTATATCAAGAATAATTTTGTTGAATTCATCCACATGATCTTTTATGGGCTTTCCTTCCTACATTTGAAGAGTATATATTCTTTTCCTCAAATATAGCCTATTAGTGAGTGACTTCGTCATGTATAGGCTTTCCAGCTTCAACCATAATGAAGCAGTTGT
>NC_032019.1:22935567-22937142 GCF_001865875.1 Lupinus angustifolius | reverse complement strand
AGAGAGGTGGGTCTTAATAGACACGCTTAAATACCAGGTCTTTCCTAAGACAGAACTTTCCTAGACATGCACTTTCACACTATTATACCTTTCTAGTAACAAGAACAATTCTTTTCTGGTGTGTAAGATCAGACAATGCTGCAAACACAGAGCATACTAAGAATTTTCTTTTAGATCGTACGGCTTAGCATGCAAGAGCTCTACGAGCTCTGATACCAGTTTGTTGTAGCGGAAGACACATGGAGAAAACTAAGTAGAGAAAATGACACCCGAGAAATTAACGTGGTTCAGCAATTTGCTTACGTCCACGGTTGAAGAGCAACAATGATAGATCATTATGATAAAAGAGAATTACAAGTTCACTCAAGTGTTTCACTCACTTCCCAAAACCCAAGTACACCCAATATCACTCTCACTCACTTATATCTTAAACACTAAAATATTCCTCACAATATTAGAACAAGAGAAGAAGAGAGAATATGCACTAAGGCTAGAATATTGGTGTGTCTTACAATGGCTTGGAGCATTCCTATTTATAGCCAAAGCCTTGAGGATTGTATGGCCAAAAACAAAGATGCTTCACCACAACCGCTTCTTCTCATTGGCTACAAAAAAGGTTACACTATAGCCACCCATTTTACTTGGCCACAAGAAGGTTTCACCATAGCCACTTCTTTTGCCACATCATTCTCTTTTTCTTTTAAGCTAATATTTAATATACACTCTCTCAGAATGTTGGTTTATGTACAACTCTTTGATTTTTAAACAAATTCATAAGGTCATGATAAATGATTTTCCAAAAAGTTTACGTTTTATCCAAGTTATAACATTATGAATTATTCACAAAATTTTCAATTTTTCATCTCATGTTGCTCATCAAAGCTTGTAATTTACAAAGTCATTGATCTTGAAAAATGTTTAAGCCAAGTTTGTGTTTATTTACTTTGTTTAGTTTCAACAAATTCACTTTTTTAAATAAATATTCAAAAATAAAAATAAACACACTAAAAAATAATTTTAACAAGTAAGCACACTAAAAATAAAAATAAACACACTAAGGAATTAAAATACAACATAAACAGCAGAAAGTTTTAAAATACAGCAAAATTTCATTCTTTCAAAATGTTATACACACTCCCCCCAACTTAAGTACTTGACTTGTCCTCAAATCAAAAAATCATATTTTTAGGAAGTTTGTATAATATTTTGAAATAATGAAAAATAAAATTAAAACTAACCACCATTTTTAGGAGAACACAAAATTTCATTCTCCTTGTTTTCACTACCCTCTCCTAGATAGTGGTGCCATCAATTCCTCCTTTTTGTCTGTTTGTTTGGACTTGTTTTCCTATAAATTATTTCGAACTTACAATTTTCTTTTTGCTTTGAGGTTAGTCTAACAGTTCACATGAATTTATAATTTCCTAAGACACCAAGTTCATGAATTGAATTTGATTGAGAGAATACCAACCAAACAACATGCGTTTTCATGAAATTTGATGTTTAGAAAAAAAAATTCAATCATATTTTAAATCCAAGTGATAAAATGAAAGTCCAAACAGAATTTATGGAACT
>NC_032019.1:22933937-22935467 GCF_001865875.1 Lupinus angustifolius | reverse complement strand
TAATTTGACAATTTCAAAATCATTTACTAAGGCATGTTGATGGAGATGTTTGGTTAAAGTATCACAAGATAAAGTATCATCATCAAAAAGTACATGGTGAATACTTAACCTTTAAGGATTCAAGTGACTTCCCTTCTTGAAGAAAAAGTCCAGCCACTAATCCTTGTTTATTTAAATCCCCTGTATGTTGTTCTTTTGAATAAGTTGATGAGGGGTACGTCCACATCTCCTAAAATTTTTTATAACAACAATAAAAGCTTTCTAACTAGTGGGTTTTCACTTCACTAACTCACTTTTTTTTTTGAGTTTTTATTTTTTTTCAAATGTACAAAACATAAAAATAAAGATGTACAAAAGGAAAAACAAATTTATACAAAAGAGAAAGAAAATGTTATGCACAATTATTTGATCAATGACATATAAATATGAAATGTTCAATTATTAAAGCAATTCCCCAGCAGCGGCGCCAATTTGTTGAAAGATAAATTCGAGAGGTTGTTTCCCCTCTCATTTTCGGTGTGTTCTTTTTATTTGATTAAGTAAGTGAACTCGGTTTTATTCTTTGTTCGCCATCTTGGCTTTGTTGAAATAAATTTCAACGCCGGTATAATGGTTTCAAGAATATTCCAGTTACAAC
Source organism: Lupinus angustifolius (assembly GCF_001865875.1). NCBI lineage: Eukaryota > Viridiplantae > Streptophyta > Magnoliopsida > Fabales > Fabaceae > Lupinus > Lupinus angustifolius. Next base: position 22,934,830 of record NC_032019.1, on the reverse strand, counting down.
TTACTTCTTAATAATCATGTGAATAAGTTATTCCTTCTTTGCCCCATCTCGGCTTTGTTAGAATAAATTCTAATGTCGTTACAATGGTGTCGAAGCAATCCCTTATTACATAATTATTAAGTACCTTTGAATACCCTCTTGGTTTTGTGGAATAAATTCCAACACCGGTTTAATGGTATTGTAATATACAAAAGTGACGAATAGTTAGTTGTTAGAAACAAAATAAATAAATAAAGAACAAACAAATAACAAATTTAATTGACCTTTTATTGATTTACTCCCTTTCGGGTTCATTTTATTAACAAATCAAACTTCTTCCTTAAGAAAGGTTGGTATTAAAGAATGAATAAATTACGGAAGGTAAATAACAATAAAGAAAAGTCAGTAAGTTAGTTTCATCACTTTTGTAAATTAAAATGTGTTTTCAACAAATAAATTTATTTGTAACACTTTACTATTTTAAAATTTACACCTCTTTCTAGATTCAACTGTAGTATAATATAGGGTTATGTCGAACCACAAGGAATTTCCTAATAGAATGAATCATATGAATATGTCAAAGCACAAATAATGAGTTCAACATATTTTGGTGGTTTTATTGTTTGATTTGCACATAAATAATTTGACAAGAAATATAAACTAAATATTAACAAATTCTTGAGGAGACAAGATCATTCTGAATAAGGAAAATATTTCTCAACTTCTTATGAGTTTGAACTACTTAGACAAGTTCTTATGTTTTACTTTGATTAACTCCAAACACCAAGTTCTAAAATCCTCCTTTCAGTGTATGTCCTAAAATGGTAGAATGATAATCACTTATATTTATTACTAAACAATATTATGTCCATAAAGAGACTAGGTTGTCACACCCTAGTCATTGGCGACTAATA
>NC_032019.1:22930901-22933837 GCF_001865875.1 Lupinus angustifolius | reverse complement strand
TCTAAAAAGAGCATTAAGAATTTCTCAAACAAGTAAAATTAATCAAAGCATCAACTTGAATGATTAAAATGCAAATCTTTTAGAATATAAGAAGAAGTAGAAATACATAACCATATTCATAAGAAATTGTTAGGAGCATGAGCCATCCATCCAAGAATTGGATGCTTTGAGTTCCAAATGAGATTACAAAATTGATTTTTGCATCTCATTTGCCTTCTCCTTTTCTCCTCTTGAATTCTAAACTAAAATTAGACGTGGAATGGATTCTTTTTGCTCGAATGAATTGATCCCTATTTATAGAATTCCTTTCTGGACAGCTGAGCTGCTTGGCTGGACCGCAAAGCAGCTGACAAAACCCTTCAGCATGGGTTTGGTCACTTGATCAAGTAGCTTAGTCACCTCCTTATGCTTGACTCATCAAAGATAGTTGTGAGCTATTCTGAAAAGCCTATGGTGGGCTACTTGAGGTGAGGTCATTGCTGACTTCATGGTTTGTTTGATGGTCAAGTCAAGTCTGAGTGCACACTACTTAACACACCTACTGCACTGCTAAGCTACTTGTTCAGCAGCTTTGGTCGTGCTGGCTGGAACGTGGCCTGGTGCTTGTTGATCTGGTCAGGAGTCTAGTTCTCCACCGAGCTACTTGGTTGGACCGCTAAGCTGCTTGTTCAGCAGCTTGGGCATGTGCCAAGCTTGTGTCTGACCGTGTTAAGGTGAATTCTGACCATGCCAGGACTAGTCTGATCCTAGGTTGAGCGGCTAAGCAGGTCCGCTCAGCTGCTTGCTTGAGCAGCTTTGTCCAAGTCAGGATGGTGTCCAGGTCAAGCTAGTTTCCACGTCAGCTGCTTAGTGTGGCTTGGTCCACACTTAGCTGCCTGGTTGAGCACCTTGTTTTTTGACTTCTTTGTCTTTTTTACCATGAGTCTTTTCTTCTCTTCTTTTCTTCATTCTAAATCCTACAAAATACATAAAAAGAAAGACACATACAAATATACAAGATTGTGATATTTTATACAAAAAGTATTGTTTTAAGTTGGTTTTTCTCAATTATGCTTAAGACAAGTGCCATAAAAGTGTATGAAATTTAGGTTTGTTTGGCACTTATCATGCATCGGGCTCCTCATTCGAGCCACGATCTCTCCCAATTATTAAATATACTTCTCACCAAAGCTAGGGTTATTTCCAAAGCAATAAATCAGTCAAAAACAATCACATTATGGTTTGTATCTTGGTCGGGCGAGAGACTGTCACTCAAGCGATAATTTCATCAAAATAGATGATAAGTGCCAAACATACCTAAATTTCATACACTTTTATGGCACTTGTCTTAAGCATAATTGAGAAAAATCAACTTAAAACAATACTTTTTGTATAAAATATCACAATTTTGTATATTTGTGTTTGTATTTCTTTTTTATGTGTTTTGTAGGATTTAGAAACAAAAATAAAAGTGAATTAGACTCATGGTCCAAGAAGAAAAAGAAGTCAAACTCAAGGTGCTCAAGCAGGCATCTGAGCGTGGATCAAGCCACGCTGAGCTGACCTGGACACCAGCCTGACCTGGACACCAACCTGACATAGACCAAGCTGCTCAAGCAAGCAACTGAGCGGACCTGCTTGACCGCTCAGCCTAGCACTAGACAAAACCTAACACGGTCAGAACTCAAGCTTGAAACGGCCAGACACAAGCCTGGCATACGCCCAAGCTGCTCAAGTAGCAGCTCATCGGTGACACATGTGTGCTCAGCAGTGCACCAGACACCTGCCTAGGTCAACAAGCACCAAGCCACGTCTTAGTCAGCATAGTCAAAGCTGCTCAACAAGTAGCTTAGCGGTGCCACAGGTGTGCTTAGCGGTGTGCACCCAGACTTGACTTAGCCATCAAGAAAACCATGAAGTCAACAATGACATCACTTCAAGTAGCCCACCATAGGCTTTTCAGAGTAGCTCACCATAGCTGGTCCCATAGCTCACAACTATCTTTGGTGAGTCAAGCTTAAGGGGGTGACAAAGATGCTTGACCAAGTGACCAAACCCATACTGAAGGGTTTGGTCAGCTGCTGAGCGGTGCAAACAAGCAGCTCAGCCACTCGAGGGAAAGTTCTATAAATATGAGGCATTTCATTTGAACAAAAAAATATCATATATCATCTTGCCTTGAAATTCTTCTTCCCTGAAGTGAAACATAATTCTCTTTTCTTGCTCTTAGTTCATAAGAGCTTTGTTTAAGTAAGTTTTGTATTTTTTTTAGTTTATAATTCAAGAGGAGAAAGGAGAAGGCAAATGAGATGCTAAAATCAATTTTTTAATCTCATTTGGAACTAAAAGCATCCAATCCTTGGATGGATGACTCATGCTCCTAACAATTTTATTTGAATGTTGGTTATGTATTTCTACTTCTTCTTTCTAAATTTGAATTCTAATCATTCAAATTGGTGCTTTGGTTAATTTAATTTGTTTGAGAAGATGTTAATGCTCTTTTTAGATTGATCACCTAAAAAATGATTTCAAGTCATAAAAATTACTTGTCTCAAACACTTAACAAATAAACTAAGAAGTAGTTGTACTACTTAGTTTATTTTCCAAGTTAAGCATACTTTTCTTAAGATCTTATATTCATTACTACTTCAATATTAGAGTAGCCAAGATTAGGGTGTGACAACCTAATCTCTTGTGGACGTAATATTATTTAGTAATAAATATAAGTGATTATCATTCTACAATTTTAGGACATACACTAAAAGGAGGATTTTAGAACTTGGTGTTTGGAGTTAATCAAAGTAAAACATAAGAACTTGTCTAAGTAGTTCAAGTTCATAAGAAGTTGAGAAATATTTTCATCATTCAAAATGATCTTGTCTCCTCAAGAATTTGTTAATACTTAGTTTATGTTTCTTGTTAAGTGTTTATGTGCATATCAAATCAAATAAAAAACA
>NC_032019.1:22914757-22930801 GCF_001865875.1 Lupinus angustifolius | reverse complement strand
CATTATACCGGCGTTGGAATTTATTCCAACAAAGCCGAGATGGCGAACAAAGAATAAAACTGAATTCACTTACTTAATCAAATAAAAAGGAAACACACCGAAATGAGGGAATTTCCGCTTTCAACAAATTGGCACTACTGTCAGGATGATTTGTTGAGAGGGGAAAACCTCCTCAAAAAAAATATCATTCAACAAATTGGCGCCGATGCCAGGGAATTGCTTTAATAATAGAACATTTCAAGCTATCGCTCAAGCTAAAAATCCACCAAAAGCTGGTCAAAATCACCCACGGGGTCTCGCCCGGGCGAGGTACTGTCACTCGGGCGCCCAAAACTGCCCAGAATATGCCAAACGTCTGCCTGGCTCTCGCCTAGGCGAGAACCACTCGCCCAAGCGAGGCTGGCTCGCCCAGGCGACAATTAGGCCCCTCATCCACTGCTTCTCCCTCGCCCAGGCGAGGCTAGTCCAGTTGCCAGGACTATTTTCCTCTCCCTTTTGGGCTACAGCATCAAAAATCTCCGCTATTTTCGATCCCTACGCATTTTAGTTTCTCGAGTGGTGTTCCTTCAAGGATAACAACCACAATACTTGATATTTTAATCTATCCGAGGGCATATAGCTTAAGAAATCATCCGTACTTAATCCAGGCATGCAATCATTTGGTTAAGTACATGTTTCTAAAACAAAAACAAATATAACTCCCAACTTTTGAGGTAGTTGGGAGATCCGGGTGTCATATTCGGACAACTCTATGTCACGATGTATTATCTCTCACCTTGGGTTGTAGTGCGGTTGATATCCTTTACGTGAATGCGTAGGTTGTCCGACTTCGAACGCTTCAAAACTAAATATAGAAAACTCAATCAGTGATTTGCGAGTTAAATCGTTTACCTGCTAACTCTAAGGTAAATACATCATTTTAATCCATTCTAAGAACATCCAAGACTTTCATCCATCTGGTCCAAGATTCATATTCTTGAACCATTCTTTATCCTTTAGAGTCTCGTTCATGATTCCTTTCGTGTTCATGATCATTTCAACACCTTTTTATAAGGATTGTTCTCATGATCAAAACGACATTTTAAATCAAACATCCTTGATTTCATCATCATCTCTTTTCATCAAAATTAACACATGCATATATTTTAAACACTATAACAGCCCCATGAACAACAATATTTCATGGTTTCAAAACAACAATTTCTAAATTCACAAAAACCAGTTTCTCAATTTATTGAAAAAAACAAGAGTTGGGAATATTATTCGAAAATTTCGACGGTTGAAAACGTTCGTAACATGCATATAAACATCATACTAAAATCTTGTAAACAACTAATAGTTAGATTTCTAAGAGATTATGAACAAAGAACTAAGAACTTGCCTTGGAGTTCTTGAGAAAAATCTGAATGAAGAAGATAGAAATGAAATGAAGAGTCAAGGGTTCTCCAAGTTAAATGGCTCTTTTAAGGTGCAATGAATCTTATTTTGGAGAGGCAAGCCAAGGGTTTCCAAGAGTAAATGGTAAAAGGGTAGATGAAGGGTTTAAGGGGTTTAATATAAAAGATGAGTATTTTTGCTTGCTTGCCCAGCAAGTTTCACTCATGAGAGAGAAGTGACTTCTTCAGCGAAACATTCGCAATGAGACCATGCCCGAGTATTGTCTGCTAATAATCGACTGAATATTAAAATATTCTGATTACGGTTAGAATTTCCGAATGTCGAATTCGGAGTAGAAAAATATTTAGAAATGCGTCACGGGCAACTTGATATCTATTCTGACTCAAAATAATATATTGAAACCAATGACGCAATCAGAATTCGATTCCGAGCTACGTAACTCAAAAACACGTTATTGTGCCAAATTGGGCGAATTTCAACCCAACAGCAGTCCAAGAACTTCCCGTCATAGACAATTACAAACAATTACCACAAAATAGGAATTCACAAAACAAGACTACCACTCAACTATGGTTTAGCCAAGATCATTACTGATAAATTTCTAAAATTAATTTTTGTTTACATAAATAATTAATAAAACTACTCGAAAATTTACGATGTTACAATAATAGTTTAGTAATTTAATAAGCAAAAGGTGTTTTTTTAGAAAATACTTTTAAGTTATAGTTAATTGATTATCCTCTTTTTATAATCGACTAAGAGGTTGTAACAAATCAATAATCAATTACGTGGTACATAAAAAGAGTTTTATAAAGGAATGTTTCATCTTACAAGTATCACAAGAGTTCAGAAACTAAGTCGATGAGAACTGGATACGTTTTATATTTTTCAAAGAAAAGTTGTTTGTCATCTCTCAAAGTGGGAAGACGATTTATGATTAATGTTGTCATTTTGCTATTAATTCCTTTTTGATAAATAAAAATAGTTTCTTTAATAAAATAAATGTGAATATAATTATTATAACTTAAATAATGAAAAATTAAATTTGGAACTTAATAGTAAGGTAAGGCTTGTGTAGTATCTTAGTTTTTGCTCCAGATTGAGAAACAATGGTAGTCAATAATATTGTCTATTTTATCTCTCAAAGGGTAAAGACAATTTACAACCAATATTGTCTATTTAGTATTAATTATATTTTTACAATGGTTGAGAAATGATCACTCTTCTTACTACTGCATCTTATATCTCTCGAATTTGGAAAAGAGGTTCACAATCTATTTTTTTATCTCCTAACCTCAATTGATAAGAAAACAGAGTAGCCTATTAATCAATTTTCAATCAGAAATATACGGTCTTGATTTTCCTATTTCTCATGTTGGATGCAAAAATAAAACATTGTTTTATTCGACGATATCCTGATCTCTAATCTTAGTTTTATTATTTCTAACATCTTAGTTTTAAATTATTTATCGAAACCAATTGTTTCTCGTTCCACTGTTCAATTCTTAATGAACATCTATAAAAACATTATTACAAGTGGTTTTGTTATAATTATTTCATAGGTTTATAACAATCAATTAATGAGATGTTATGAAATCATTTAATGAAGAGGAGGTAATAAGCCATAGAGAAGCTGAAAGGGGTTTTTGTTGTGCAGAAGGGGGGAAGGGAGCCTATTGATGACATGAACATCATAATGTACAGCAAAATTCCATAGTTTAGGTGGAAGCTTGGATTGAAGGTAGATAGCTCTAGCAATACTTAAGATATGTTGATTCTTCTTTTCCACTATTCCATTTTGTTGGGGAGTACATACACAAGTTTTTTGGTGTGTGATTCCCTTTGAAGAGAAGAAATCATACATTAAAAACTCTACATCATTATTACTTCTAATGTGTTTGAGTTTAGTATAAAAGTGAGTTTCTATGAAGGCTACAAAACTCATAATGTGTTGCCTAGTTTCAGTTTTGGATTTCATCAAGACTACTCAAGTAAAATCATCCACTAAAGTCAAAAAAATAATTGTGGAAAAAATAGAAGTAATATAATAGGCCCCCAAATATCTACATGGAGAATATCAATACATTTTGTAGATGGAGTAGTGTTGTTACAAAAGGAAGTCTTTTCTGCTTAGAGTAATGACATATATCACAAGTAGAGTTTTTATTGCTATTAAAAGATAAGAAAGGATATTGCTTTGAAATACTACGCATAATATATTCTGAAGCATTTCCAAATCTGTGATGCCAAATGCATTGAATTTCCTTTTTATTTGTTAAGTTTGTGGGACAGAATTGGCAAATCTAGAGGGTGATGGTTGGGCAGAATTTATAACAAAAAGTCCTTGTTGAACCAATGATCCTCTTGATAGTATTCTGCAAAATTGAACAAGATTTATGATGAAAGATCAAGTGGCAGTCCAAAGATTGAATCAATGTATTTACTGAAATCAAGATAACATGAAAATTAGGTACATATAATACATTGAGCAATATCAAATTCTGGGATTTTCAATCGTAATAGTAATAGAAGATGTGATCTTGTCACCATTAGGGAGTGTAGTTAAGATGAGAGAAATGGATCTTGTATTTCGAAAATTCTTTGGATCAAAAGTGATATGGTTAATATCACTAGTACCAAGGATCCAATACTTAGTAGATTTACCTATTTTTGGTGAGGGGATAGCAAAATTGGCAGTGGGCAAGATACTTATGGCAGAGTTTGCAGCAATGGAATTGGTGGACATCTTTGATTGTTCATGGAGATCTACGATCTCCTTAATTTGCTCACTAGTGAAAGCTTGGCCTCCATCACTCCTTACTGCAATATTGTCACCATTACTATCTGGAATGTACCCAAAATCTGATGTCATTTGCTTGTTTCCTTGGTATCTAGGAGGATATCCATGTTTCAAGAAACAAGTGTCTATTGTGTGGTTAGTCCTTTCACAATAGATGCATAATTTGATTGAGGTTCCTCCTCCACCATTGAATGCTTTCCCTCTTCCTCTATAAGATGTGTTTCCTCTTCCCCTATTTCCATTGAAGGATCCATTGTTTCTATATTCTCCATTGCCTTGAGACCGAAAATTCAAAGCCATGAGGTCATTGTCTAATTGTGATGTCATAGAGGTGTTATTATGCCTTTCTTGTTGCATAAGCATAGAAAACACCTTGCTAATTGTGGGAAGGAGATCAATTAACATAATTTGGGTACGAACTTGTGAGTATTAGTTACTCAATCCCTTGAGGAATCTGATTACATAGTCATGTTCCCTATAGCCCTTCATTGATTCAAGGATTCCACAAGTACATGACATCCCACGGTGGCAATTAGGTATTGGTCTGAAGTTTTTTTATCTCCTCCCAAAGGGTTTTTAATTGGGTGAAATACTCTGAGACAAAAAGGCTACCTTGGCTTAATCTATAAAACTCTTCTTGTAATTCAGTAATGTGAAATACATATCCTTGTGAAAATCTATCATGCAAATCTTTCAATACTTTTGATGCATCATCCATCCAGAGAATTGACTTCACAATCGTGTCTTCCACTAAGTATTGTAGCCAAGACAGAATCATGGTGTTGCATTTGGTCCGTTGAGAATGAAGAGGAAGTGCTTTAGAAGGTTTGGGTATGCTTTTGTCTATGAACTCTATGTTGTTCTTTGGTTGAAGAGCTTCATGGCACTGGTCCAAGAATGATAATTTTTGCCATTTAGAGAATGAGAGACAAGAACCAAAGTTTGATTCTCATTGAAATGTAGGAAAAAGGGTTTGAGGAATTTGAGTTGAAATCTACATAACTCTGATTCACCATTGAAAGGTTTGCAAGAAGAGAGAATGGATAACCAATAATTTGAAAGAAGTGAGGTAGAAGATGTAGAAAACAATGGAATCAAAAGAGGAAGCAAGGAGAGGACGAATCAGAGCTTATTAAGCTCTGATGCCATCTCAAAATCTCCAAGATAAGGAGGAAAGAAATTCAGAGAAAGAAATGAAAGAAGAGAAGAGAAATAACTTGTGTGTTTTAGTATTGAATGAATGAATGAATAAAAGAAAAGGTAGAAGACTAGATTTATACAAAGAGAAAACCAAACCCGTACTATAAAGAGAAAACCTACCAACTTAACTAACAAACTAATCTAACTGGAATTCCCTAAAATAGAAAGGCAACAAAAAAAACTAATAGAAACTAAAGCAAACTGATAGGGGATCACTTATTTTCATTACTTTTATAATTACAATAGACATATTTTTCACAATTTTCTATTGCAGTAAATACAACCCAAAACATAACCATAATTTTAAACTTTGAAAATGTTCAAATGAAATATTCTTAATACCTAGATATTTGTTTCATTAGTATGATAGAAAAGGAGCATGGTTACTAATATATGTTGATCAAGGTTTTAAATCTCTTAAGCATGTGATCCTCGGTTTAATATCTAGATTTATGTGTATGGATAACAAAACAAGATCCAAACTTAAATATGGAATAAAGATTACATCTCTAATATTCCAAGTCAATCACATTCCACCAAGTAATATAAAAAAATTTAATTTCTATTTTTACGAATTTTCTTTTTAATTAGGTAATATTCTTTCATTGGATTGGAACATCATTAGGACACAAAAAATGAGACATATGATCTCGTATGTGTCTACATCTCAAGATATTAGTTTCTCAAGTATGGCTTAAGAGGGAATCAGGACCAAGAATAACATGTATATTTTTGTCCAATGAGAGACTCATAGGAGGTCTTATAGGGTGTGTGGTTTTTTTTGTTGCTTTTAGGTCGATTGATATATTTTTTGCAAGGGATGGTTCATTTTTATTTTATTTTCTATTTTCAAATTGTTATGAACAAACAAAATAGTGTTGAGCTTCAACTTTAGGGTATGTCTCTCTTATGTTCTTGTTTGCTTATATGGCAGCTGCGCCACTGAGCAAGTGCCTAGGAGAAGCTCGAAACCATAATCACTTTGTGAAGTGTTAGCAGTCGAATAAAAAGATAAGTCATGATGATCATGTCAAAGGATCGTGAAATTCAGCCATTCTATGAAATGCTCGATTGGAGTAGCAAGTTTTCTCTCAAAAAGGATTGGTTCAATTGTCATACAAAGGACATATAATAAATGTACCACTTTGTCTACGTAATGTTTAACTGATTGGATCAGAGGCTTTCTTCATAATATGGTCATTACTTCTATGTTCAATCAGAAATCTTGATAGAATAGAGAGTATTGACAAAATAAGGAGTAGGCCAAAAACCCCTATTACTAAAGTGTACCAAAGGCGCCAACGTGGCACTTAGGAGGGAAGTAACAGATTCTTGAAGTGGTAGTTAGGATAGGAATTGTATAAAAGGTGGGGAGGGCTAGTGTAAAAGCAGTTTTGGAGTAAGAAGTGGTTAGCTAACTGATTTGAAATTAATTAGGAAGATTCTACTTTTTCTTCTCAATCTTGTAATCCTTTTTTAAATCAATAAAAGCATAGGATTTAGGGACTTCGTGTGTGTTCGTTCTAGATTCTTCCTAAATTCAATACCAGTTCTAACAAATTTACATTCAGACTAAGAACTCATGGTTTTTATAAATATGACTAATTATTGATGCTTCTACTTATTAAGAAATAATCGGAGAGGGAGTTTACAAAACAAATAAACCACATACTCCGACTTTACTTCATATGCACGGACAGAACTAGTCTTCACACACCTTGTTAAAGGGTAACACAAATAGAAATGTCCTCAAATTCTGAACTGTTTATTTTAACAAACAAAATAATTGTTTTGAATACATCAAGCAAATTGCAACAAAATATCTAGAGTCAACAATAAACTCAGAATAATAATCAACACAGTTTAGGAGTTTGCAGCACGGATATAACATCCACAGTCCTAGTTTTTGACTGTTGTTACATACTTGAGGAGCATAGTGACAACATCATCCGATATTCTTCCAGCCTCTGTTTTCAGGTGAGCAATTTTTTCATCAGTCTCTTTCTCAAGCCGCTTAACGTTAGCACCAGAATCTCCGCTACTCTGTATTCATAGAAAAGCATGAAAACGAGTTAGAGAGTGCATAATGACAGAATAAGGTAAAGGTGTAGTCTAACAGCGGCATTTATGAAATTAATCTTGGACTTACGTCAGAAACTTTCTTTTGAAACTCACGCTCAAGCTGAGCTCGGTATTCTGCAATCTCCTTTTCAGCCTCTTCCTTGGCCTGTTTCAACCTAGCCAGTTTTTCTGACATTGGAGATGCAGAGTATCACACTGATTAGTGTACAAACAAAAGAAAGTTGTGATAAACTATACAAGTAGTAATATAGCAATAATTTTCAATATGATAATCAGTTCCATCATATATCAGGAGATATCCGTTGCCCATCATAAAACCAAGAACTCATCTTTCCCTTGCAGGTAAATTTAAAAGACCAATGCAAAAACTAAAACAAAAAATATAGGGGGAGAACAAATCTCCTTTTACATAAGTGGCTTAGTACGGCATAAAATTTTAATGGAGAGGCATATGTAGACAACGAATCAGAAGTATTCAAAGCAAAAACACTGGCAGACATGAAAAAGAAGTAAACAGAAACCATTTTTCGCAGCAATGAAATATTCTTAATACCTAGATATTTGTTTCATTAGTATGATAGAAAAGGAGCATGGTTACTAATATATGTTGATCAAGGTTTTAAATCTCTTAAGCATGTGATCCTCGGTTTAATATCTAGATTTATGTGTATGGATAACAAAACAAGATCCAAACTTAAATATGGAATAAAGATTACATCTCTAATATTCCAAGTCAATCACATTCCACCAAGTAATATAAAAAAATTTAATTTCTATTTTTACGAATTTTCTTTTTAATTAGGTAATATTCTTTCATTGGATTGGAACATCATTAGGACACAAAAAATGAGACATATGATCTCGTATGTGTCTACATCTCAAGATATTAGTTTCTCAAGTATGGCTTAAGAGGGAATCAGGACCAAGAATAACATGTATATTTTTGTCCAATGAGAGACTCATAGGAGGTCTTATAGGGTGTGTGGTTTTTTTTGTTGCTTTTAGGTCGATTGATATATTTTTTGCAAGGGATGGTTCATTTTTATTTTATTTTCTATTTTCAAATTGTTATGAACAAACAAAATAGTGTTGAGCTTCAACTTTAGGGTATGTCTCTCTTATGTTCTTGTTTGCTTATATGGCAGCTGCGCCACTGAGCAAGTGCCTAGGAGAAGCTCGAAACCATAATCACTTTGTGAAGTGTTAGCAGTCGAATAAAAAGATAAGTCATGATGATCATGTCAAAGGATCGTGAAATTCAGCCATTCTATGAAATGCTCGATTGGAGTAGCAAGTTTTCTCTCAAAAAGGATTGGTTCAATTGTCATACAAAGGACATATAATAAATGTACCACTTTGTCTACGTAATGTTTAACTGATTGGATCAGAGGCTTTCTTCATAATATGGTCATTACTTCTATGTTCAATCAGAAATCTTGATAGAATAGAGAGTATTGACAAAATAAGGAGTAGGCCAAAAACCCCTATTACTAAAGTGTACCAAAGGCGCCAACGTGGCACTTAGGAGGGAAGTAACAGATTCTTGAAGTGGTAGTTAGGATAGGAATTGTATAAAAGGTGGGGAGGGCTAGTGTAAAAGCAGTTTTGGAGTAAGAAGTGGTTAGCTAACTGATTTGAAATTAATTAGGAAGATTCTACTTTTTCTTCTCAATCTTGTAATCCTTTTTTAAATCAATAAAAGCATAGGATTTAGGGACTTCGTGTGTGTTCGTTCTAGATTCTTCCTAAATTCAATACCAGTTCTAACAAATTTACATTCAGACTAAGAACTCATGGTTTTTATAAATATGACTAATTATTGATGCTTCTACTTATTAAGAAATAATCGGAGAGGGAGTTTACAAAACAAATAAACCACATACTCCGACTTTACTTCATATGCACGGACAGAACTAGTCTTCACACACCTTGTTAAAGGGTAACACAAATAGAAATGTCCTCAAATTCTGAACTGTTTATTTTAACAAACAAAATAATTGTTTTGAATACATCAAGCAAATTGCAACAAAATATCTAGAGTCAACAATAAACTCAGAATAATAATCAACACAGTTTAGGAGTTTGCAGCACGGATATAACATCCACAGTCCTAGTTTTTGACTGTTGTTACATACTTGAGGAGCATAGTGACAACATCATCCGATATTCTTCCAGCCTCTGTTTTCAGGTGAGCAATTTTTTCATCAGTCTCTTTCTCAAGCCGCTTAACGTTAGCACCAGAATCTCCGCTACTCTGTATTCATAGAAAAGCATGAAAACGAGTTAGAGAGTGCATAATGACAGAATAAGGTAAAGGTGTAGTCTAACAGCGGCATTTATGAAATTAATCTTGGACTTACGTCAGAAACTTTCTTTTGAAACTCACGCTCAAGCTGAGCTCGGTATTCTGCAATCTCCTTTTCAGCCTCTTCCTTGGCCTGTTTCAACCTAGCCAGTTTTTCTGACATTGGAGATGCAGAGTATCACACTGATTAGTGTACAAACAAAAGAAAGTTGTGATAAACTATACAAGTAGTAATATAGCAATAATTTTCAATATGATAATCAGTTCCATCATATATCAGGAGATATCCGTTGCCCATCATAAAACCAAGAACTCATCTTTCCCTTGCAGGTAAATTTAAAAGACCAATGCAAAAACTAAAACAAAAAATATAGGGGGAGAACAAATCTCCTTTTACATAAGTGGCTTAGTACGGCATAAAATTTTAATGGAGAGGCATATGTAGACAACGAATCAGAAGTATTCAAAGCAAAAACACTGGCAGACATGAAAAAGAAGTAAACAGAAACCATTTTTCGCAGCATTCACAATCCGTTGTGCTTCTTGTTCAGCAGCCAACAACTGTTGAATTCCACCTTGACCTCTATTGGATGCCATTCTGAAATGGAAACAATTTGCATCTATCAACAAATGGGTAATTGGATAAATGAAGCTAAGAGAAAGTAACCTTAAAGGCAGTCCTTTGGCAACACAATTGAATAACTATGCAAACAAACTACCTTGATCGTCACTTGGAAATAGAACAAGGAATCAAACAGTAGTAAAATAACAATTTTTATTTTAACATTGAACTCAACAAATTATGTAACCAAGTACTCTTCTAACTAAAAAGGAAGGAAGAAAATTCATTACAGGAATAGGTTAGGTACTCTTTTACCTAACCAAGTACTCTTCTACCAACATGATACAGAGTGTGTAAGCATGCCACAACATAGATTATTGAGTAACAGCATTATCCACAAAAGTTTCAATTGAATAATAATGCTCTAGTGTATCAATTTCATTTCCTACCATTATCCTTTGCTGGATAAAAGGAATATGAAGTCATGAACCCAATGGAAATATTTGGAAATAAAAGACTTCCAAATCCAATAACTAACAAAAAAGGTGCTTCAGAAAGTCTCATTGATCAGTTTTGAATACGATGTTACAAAAGATCGATGGATTTTTTACCTTCATTTTTTACAACTATACCAAACCGATCTCAAACAACAACTATTATCATGATGAAATCCATGAAGCACTAAACGAATGAACTAAAATTATTCAGAGTGACCATGATTATCTCTTTCCTTCAGTTCCAACCCGAAAAAGATGAAAACAATACATCATTCACAATGAATAAATGCCAACAAAAGTACTCCAAAGCTAATTCAAAATATAAATAAATGAGAAGTACACTAGGGTCATAAAAAAGAATCACAAAATTTGCAAAAGTGAAACTTCTCTGAATGATCAAGACAAACATATTTAAAAATTTAAAGGGTAATCACACCAATCTCGCTTGAGATTTAATTTAATTATTATACTCTGTATTCCTCTTGTTTTCAAAGAGATGCTCACCATCCATATTCAATTATCACAATAGTACCAAGTAAGTATAACTAAATGAAAGGTCAGATCAGTGCAATTTCCCATAAATTTAGTTAAATAAGCCACTAGAACAAATCAGATTTATAATAACAGCGTTGTTCGTGGTCAAATTGAAATCAAAGAGAAAAATCTTCAACTAGCATTCAAAATACCACAAGCCAGGCACACAGTATAACCTAATTTAAACAATTCAGTAATATAATTATACAACAACTACCGAGCCTTAATCCCACTTGGTTGAGTCGGCTACATAGATCGAAATATGTCACTGAATATAATAATAACAATAATGTTTCATCAATCGCAATAAGCGTCTTTAATAACATTAAGAAGCAGAGATCGACAATTGAGGGATCTAAATCTAGTTATGGTCCTTTTTTTGTTGATAAATTAGAGATAACATTAATGAGAACAAAGAGAAAAAGAAGTTAAATTGGACGGCGATTGGTGGAAACGATGTCGAATCAGATAAGAGTTGGAATCGCGTGGAAGTTAGTAGATCTGAGTGAAAATGGAAAACGTGGAGAAGAGAGAGAAGCGTAAGGAAGAGATTGGAACGTACGTACCTATAGGGAGAATAATTAGATTCAGAAAGAATAGGAGAGGCTGAAAGATGAACAAGAATTTGGTCGCTCAGATTCCTACCCTTGTCTTACCACAAACTGGTTTTGCTTTTGCTTGTTAAATCATTTAACAAAAAATATGTATATAAATTCTTAACAAAAAAACTGAATTATATTTTCTTTTTTATCGTTTATATTTTTTAATAGTTTAGTTTAGTCTTATTTATTATGAAACAAATATTTTCCTTCATTTCTCAAAAATAAATTACATTTTGGTCTTATCCTCCTAAATCCTAATAATGTTTACTCTATGCATATTTTGGATGTAGGTGTACGCGTGTATAATTGATTTTCTTATTCGTCATGACTTATGACAAGTAATATACACCATTAATTCCATCGACTGTATTCTTCTCTGGCTATGCTTGATTATTAAAGTCCAAGCAGACCTGAGTTACCTTTCTCTTGTTGTCTACATCCCACTTAGAGCAGGCAAGGGATACCTCAAACATAACCTAATGCAGAGAAGTTGAAAGAATTTATCAGACTTTTTGTGCATTGGAGCATGAAGTTGGAACATTTTGTTTTCTATATAGCAGTAAAGGGTAGAACTTACCAAGGATATAGTGATACAAATTGTAGGAAAATATTTGATTGCCTCCTTGAGTTTGAATTAATGTACATTTATGTATATAGGTTGTTACATGATACTATATAACCTTCCCAAAATTTTCTTCAATGAATTTTTTGAGTTTTGATGTGCGTAATAAGTGTTATTGTTTGATTTGTGATGGAAATGAGAGCTCAACTTTTATTAAACTGAGTTCTACTTATACATTAATACACATTTGATGAATGGTAAGGAATCAGTATAACTTCTATAGAAGCTTACTATAAGCAGCTCGAACAGAAAGCTAAACAAACCAACTGCTACCTTTATATAACAGTTGCATAGTATACAAGTCTTCCGCTTACTACACTTACTCTGATTTGGGGAAAATAAATTTATTCTATGCAGCCTTACTTACCAAAGTAAGTATTTTCAGAATTTGTAATTAGGTCACAAAACATCATTATTGTGCTCTTAACACTTCACCTTATTGATAATAATGATGTCTGTAGTTGTGGATTTGACAGTAGACCTGAGAGAAAAACAATCATTTGAAAGGACCAATATTCCAAACTGTTAAGCAAAGAAAATTGGTAAAATTAAAAGCAAAAAATGGGAGGCTAAAACCATATCTTATGAAGATTTGGGTGTTAATCACCCAAAAAATTACCAGGGGAGTTATATAGTACTTTAGCCATAGAGTGTTGTTCATTATATCAGTTGTGTCTTTCTACCCATCTTTTAGTTAGTTGTTCTCTTCAATTATTCTACCTGGCGTTTAAATTAGAAAGATGCAATGGTTTTTTTTCTAGCAAGGATTGTATTGAAAAACATTAAAATGTATATTATATCCCATAAAAAGTTATCTCTACTATGCTCCTAATTATAGAGGATAGATGTAAATTACTAAATCATAATTTCTGAAGCAATTGCAAGCTTTATAAAACTGATAATATCATTCAAGGCCTCTTTGGAAATCTCATTCCAAGTTGCTGCACAAGCTATAATTAAATTTATGTTAATTATCGACATGAACACATTAGTCTAACATGAAATACTAATTTCCAAGGCTGCTCCTTTGCTTCCTAATTTATGTTCAAAGACAAGGCCAGAAAAGGACAACATGCACCAAAGTTGTGACCCCATAGCATATCAGCAATGGAAAAACATTGTTTTGGCTCTCAAGAAATTTGTTGAGGCACTAAAGGATTCCATAAGCAAAGAGGCCAGGGATCATCCACCTATTAAACATTCCAGCTTGGGTTGATATCTCATGTGCATTAATGATAAGGGAATGCTCATCCCTAGAAGGACAAGCATTGCCCTTTATGTGTAAATTCCGAGCATGCGATACTAACCAGCTCCGTAAGCTTGGCCACATAATGTCTCCAATGCACTCTCTATTCCAAACTATAAAGATATATTCAAATCAGATAAAATTCAAAGAAGTTTGCAGCAATGATTATAATATAAACTCATTTCATGAGGTAAAAGTTACATTAAAATGTTAAAAGATATATTATGAATAGTTCTATACATTTATGCACAAAGATTGGAAGTGGTATAGTGAATTAGTCTAATACATTGTAAGAAAGTTAATAAAGAAAGTATTAGAGTTATGAATTTGTAATTCATCCTACATCAGAAGACATGTATATGTGTATACATAGGGGTGTAAAAGTTCGGTTCGATTCGGTTTTTGATGTAATTTAGTGACCGAACCGAACATAAAGATATGGTTCGGTTCTGAAATCTGCTTTAATTGTTTAACTGTTTCTTTAACTGTTTAACTGTTTTGCAACAAATATAACCGTCTATTCTCTATGCTACAAATACAAGGCATTGTTCAGAAAACCATAACATTGCATTCTATTGTATAGGGCTGTTTAGAGAGCATTTTGCATACGTGTTTTACTGTATTTTGCAAGAGAGTTGCATGCGTGAGAAGAGAGATTATGTTGGTTTAATTGCTGTTATATGCTTACTATTTTTGCATAATTTTGTATCCATTCTTATCTTGCTCACATACTCATGTATTAGATTTTGTTAGAGAGAAATCATTTTGTATATTGACATTGATTAACTCATTTAAATCTTTCTTAAGTGGTTAGTAAAAGGGTTAATCTTTGAGTCTTTATCTTGTCATATTTTAAGCATTATTGTGCTTAGTATACCTTGATGTTTAACGTGTTTTTGTGTAGTCTGGATTTGTCTCTTGGTGTGAGATCACCACAGAGATTGAGGTTCTTCACCAAGGCTAGGAGGTCTTGATTTGAGGATAAGAATCTTAGTTGGGGCTAGTTCGCGAGAAAGGTTTTCTTATAGGCGAAGGGTAGAGTCAAACCAAGGATTTAGAGATCCTAGATTTCAAGAAGGGAGCGTCCTATGTGCTTGTAATTGAATTGGTATTTGTATCCATTTTTCAATATTGTGAAGAAAGAAAATGTCCCTGATCCAGAAGGGGAGGCCTGGATGTAGTTTACAGTGGACCGCAAATGAATCAGGATAAAAATCCTTTTTGCACTGTTCTTTCTCTCTTTATCTTCTTTATGTTTCTTGCCATTATAAAATTGAATCTGTAATTGAAAAATTGGATATTTGTTTACTGCCATATACTTAATAAATGTGCGTAAAAATATCTGTATTATATCTGTTCAATTTTGTTTTAATTACTGTGCAATTTGCCTGTCTGATCATTCTGTTATGTGCAATAGTTAATCGATTAAATCCTGTTGTTAATCGATTAACTGGACTGTTTTCCAACAGTTAGGTTTTGGTTCAAGAAGCGGTGATTGTTAACCGCTACACCTATTCCACCACCCTTCTAGGTGTTCCTAGACCACTGATACCTAACAAGTGGTATCAGAGCTAGTACGACGTGCTAGCTTAAACGCATCTGCGTGATCCGAAGGGAATTAAAATGGGTTCCACCAACCCCTTTGGCGGTGATGGCGCATCCATTAACCGTCCTCCCGTATTCACTAGCGAGGGTTATGCCTACTGGAAAGTCCGAATGAAAATATTCATTGAGGCTATTGATTCGGATATTTGGGAATCCGTAATCAGTGGCTCCTTCGCCCCACTTCACTTAGTGTTGGCGAACCGAAAGAAAAACCAAAAAGCTTACGGATCGATGAGGAGTGCAAGAAGGTCCAGTTCAACCTTCGTGCCAAAAACATCATTACCTCGGCCCTATCCTACGATGAGTTCTTCTGGGTATCTCTATGTCAAAGTGCCAAGGAAATGTGGGACACTTTACAAGTGACTCACGAAGACACTAGTGAATTCAAGCGCGCCCGGCTAAATGCGCTAACTCACAAATACGAATTATTTCGTATGCTACCGAGTGAATCAATCGGCGATATGCAAAAACAATTCACTCGCATTATTAACCATCTTATCGCTTTAGATAAGGTGTTCACCAAAGGAGAGATCACTAGTAAAGTCTTACGCTATCTTGACAGGAGATGGCAACCTAAAGTAACAGCAATCA
>NC_032019.1:22914217-22914657 GCF_001865875.1 Lupinus angustifolius | reverse complement strand
TGGAGCTTGGGCGTTTGACAATGCATGAGGAGATCTCTCAAAGCTTCAACATCACAACCCATTGAAGAGATAGATAATGAAGACTCCGATTCAGACATTGACGAGGAAACGCTAAACCTCCTAGTACGAAAATTTGGAAATTTCTTGAAGAAGAAAGGAGGACTCGGACGATTCCAAAAGAAAGAAGCACATGAATCAACAAAGAAAGGCAAGACAAAAGAGCGTTTCACTTGCTATGAATGTGGTTAGCCAAGACACATGAAGTATTAGTGCCCCACTTACCTTAAAAGATTTGATTCAGAGAAGAGCAATCCCTGGGACTTCAAGTCAAAGAAAGCATACATCATCTGGGATGTATCGGAGGAAGAAATAATATCAAGCACCTCAGATGAAGAGGAGACCGCGAAGTTGTGCTTAATGGCTATAACAGATGAGGCTTG
>NC_032019.1:22913366-22914117 GCF_001865875.1 Lupinus angustifolius | reverse complement strand
TCTTCTTCTTCTTCTGACTCTCCCTCATATGAAATATTATATAGTGCTTATGTTGAGATGCATGAAGAACTTAAAAAATTAGCAAAGTTAAGTAACGAGAGAAAAAGAATAATTTTGCTAAACCAACAAAAAATAATTCAACTGTAGAAAGAATTAGATGAATTAAAATTGGAAAGAGAAACATTAGATCTTATTTTTTCTTGCGCTTCATGTGATTGCTCAAATAATAGCTTATGTCAAAATACCACTTGTGAGTCTTGCGAGGACTTGGAACATTAGATCTAATATTTTCCCGTGCTTCATGCGATTGCTCGAATAATAACTTATGTCAAAATACTACTTGTGAATCTTGCGAGGACTTGGAAAACGAAAATTTTAAACTAAATGAAAAACTCGCAAAACTCACAAATAGTGAAAACCAATTAGACACTATACTTAGCAAAACAAGAAACGTTTGTGACCATACTGGATTAGGATATGTACCTCCATCCCATAAAAATAGACCATATAGGAGACCTCTAACACGACAATATAGAAATTCAAATAAGAAAAATAAAGTTCCTACATGCCATTATTGTGGCACTTATGACCATACTTCTCATTCCTGTTATATCAGGAGATATGGGATACCCAGTGGTGTTTACGCTTAGGTAAGAAAGGGAGATAACTCCCTAGTCACTAACAAAAACGGACCCAACATAATTTGGGTACCTGAGTCTAGCAGGTGATCTATATTGCAGGTATGTCTTCG
>NC_032019.1:22912946-22913266 GCF_001865875.1 Lupinus angustifolius | reverse complement strand
CGAGACATATGACTGGGGACAAGTCAAAATTCCTAGACTTGTCGTTGAAAGAAAAGGGATTCGTCACCTTTGGAGACAACAACAAAGGAAAAATCTTGGGCACCGGGAAGATTGACAACTCAACCCACACAATAATCGAGAATGTTCTCTACGTTGAAGGTTTGGAACACAATTTATTGAATATAAGCCAATTATGAGACAAAGGTAATACTGTGTCTTTTGATTCTGACTGTTGTATCATTCGTGATGAATTATCTAATAACGTTAAGTTTGTCGGATATCGGGTAAATAATATTTATATGGTTAATCTGGAGGATGTC
>NC_032019.1:22893438-22912846 GCF_001865875.1 Lupinus angustifolius | reverse complement strand
CAAAAGAGAAGAGAAAGGTCTTTTCTGATGATGTTTCAGGTACACTTGAAGAAGTACCATACCAGGACATGGAAGAAATCCAGCATGAAACAGAGCAAACAGAAGCAGAGCAACATTAGGAAATGCCTATCGTGTGGAAAACTAAAAAGGATCATCCACTCGATAAGGTGCTAGGTGATATAACTATGGGAGTGGTAACCCGTAGCTCTTTACGAAACTTTTGTAATTTTGTTGCATTCATTCATTCTCTTGGATGCACAGAAGATCCTTCATCATTCTTTTATGATATAATAGCTTTAAGGCTTGATTATTAAGATGACAAAATCTTTGATGCCATAGCCATGATTCATCAACTTGAACCTTCATGGCGATGTTAGTAGCATATTTCCAAGTTATTGGAAAACTTCTATTTCTTTTCTCTATTTTAACTTGGGCTATTTCAAGCTTTCTATTATTGTCATATATATTGCATGTATCTCCCTCAAAGTGGAGAGAGTAGCCTTTTTCCATCATTTGGCCAATACTCAAGAGATTTTCTTTAAGGTTAGGAACTAGTAAGACATCTTTGATAAGTCGTGTACCTGATTGTGTCTCCACCATGACAGTGCCCTTGCCTTTGGACTCAACCATGGTTCTATTACCCAATCGAACTTGCACTTTGACAGACTCATCAATGTCTTTGAAAATGCTCCCGTCCTTAGCCATGTGGTTACTACAACCACTATCCAAGTACCAGTTTTCTTCTTTATCACGACTAGAGACTTGGTTGGCATAAAATAGTTGTTGGTCATGTTGACATTCTTTAGTGAAATTGGTCTGATGATTATTTTTGTTGCGACAATTTTGCTCTGAATGCCCAAATCTTTTGCAATATTGGCATTGTATCTTTCCTCGATATCGATAATATTTTTTTGAATGGCCTGACTTCTTGCATATGCCGCATGGAAGATATTTTGCTTGATTGTTTCTAGAGAAGTCTTTAGAAATCTCTTTGTTTCTAGAATGTTCCACACCAATATTATTTCTTTTTTGATATTCTTTATTTTGATACCTTAGTCTGAGCTTTGATTGAAAGGCATTTTCTAGTGAACCTTTATCATGCCTACTCAATCTTTGCTCATAAGCTTCTCATTTTCTAGTGAACCTTCATCATGTCTACTCAATCTTTGCTCATAAGCTTCTAGAGAGCCCATTAGTTCTGTTACTGATAGAGTAGACAAAATCTTTGGTTTGCTCAATTGTAGTAACTATTGAAATCAGAATTTTCTCAACAATTCTTTTGTCAAGAATATTTTCCCATAGGCTTTCAATTGATTGACTATTTCTCTTATTTTAGAATAATAGCCTTTTATGGTCTCATACTCTGTCGTCTTAAGTAATTCAAACTCACGCCTAAGAGTTTGAAGTTTAATGGTGCGTACCTTATCACTACCATGAAACTCCTTCTTTAGTGTATCCCATGCTTCTTTGGCACTTGTAGCTCCTATTATTCTTAGAAAGATAGTCTCCGCCAATGCTTGTTGTAGAATAAATAACGCCTTTGCATCCTTTTGCACATTCTCTTTCAACTCCTTTTTCTGAGCCACGATAAGAGTTGAAGTATTCTCTGGAGTAGTGAATCCTTCTTCTACAATATCCCACAAATCTTGGGACCGGAAGAAAATAGTCATTTTTGTGCTCCAAAAGTCATAGTTTTATCTGGTGAAAATTGGGATAGGATTTGATGATGATTGAATAGTGCTAGCCATAGCTCAAAGTGTATAAAGCTGGTTTAGTATGGATATGAGATTTTTGGAGGTAGTTGGAAACAGATAGAGTAATATTTTACGCCCAGTGTATGACCAAATGTAGCTCTGATGTCACTGATAATATTTTAGAAATGAAAATTATAGTAGTGAAAATAGAAGTGGAGAAACTTTGGAGCTACACAACTTAGAATGATTTGCTTCTTATTTGGATGTTACACAAATGAAGGGTGAGTGCCTATTTATAGGCTTTCTATATCACTTATGAATTTCTAGATGGTTCCATAAGTATCTAGTATACATTTTTCTCATAATTATAATACTAAATGCCTATAATAGAATATACTAGAAGTTTAGGATAATTCTAGATATTATGATACAATCATCACTACTTGTTTCTACACAAGTGTGGAAGCTTCTAGAAAGTGTGCATCAATAATATTTTATCAGCTTGGATATTTCTCATCCGTGAAAAACCCTTCCTTGCTTCACTTTCTTCCATTGCTTCATTGTCTTCCATTGCTTCACTGTCTACCTTTGCATCACTGTCTTCTATAACTTCATCCCCAAACCCTTGATTTCTTCTTATAAAAGAGCCCAATAATATTTATGTGGGGTGGGGTAGATTTTAATATTTAGGCAGGGTGGGGTGGGTAAGCATCATTTGTCATCCCCCATCCAACAAAAGCATAGCACAACATTGTGTTTATTTAGTGCCCTCTAGATCATCCAAGCTTATCTTTTCTCTCACAATGGAGATAGCATCCAGTCCAAACCCACATTGGAACCATCATAGCGTTTTTCTGTGGCTAAGAAAAGATATTATCATAGAAATTTAAAAGCAACTATGACTAGCAGGCCATCTTGTTGTAACTTGTTTACTACAAAATAGCTTACAAGTGATATCTATCATGTTTGTTGGACATCTCAGGAAATTACCTCTTTCAGGTGCTTCCTTAGGTTCCTCCTTTGCTTCAGTCATTGGCTATAGTGTTTTGATAAGTTTTTTTGCTTGATATTATGTAAATAATACTGGATATGCCTTTCTAGAGTGAATCTCCTTTATTTTAGGATATGATCTTATTCGAGTGATTCTGGTGTATTTTATTAATATACATGTACATTGATTTCCTGTTATCATAATTTTGTTTGTTGTTGAACCTTTATATATGTGTATACATATACATGTCTTCTGATGTAGGATGGGTTACAAATTCCTTACTCTAATACTTTCTTTATTAACTTTCTCACAGTCTATTAGACTAATCAACTATACCACTTCCAATCTTTGAGCATAAATGTATACAACTATTCATAATATATATTTAATATTTTAATGTAACTCTTACCTCATGAAATGAGTTTGTATTACAATCATTGCTGCAAACTCTATGAATTTTATCTGATTGGAATATCTCTTTATAGTTAGGAATGGGGAGTGCATTGGAGACATTGTATGGCCAAGCTTACGTAGTCGGTAAGTATCACATGCTCGGAATTTACACACAAAGGGCAATGCTTGTCCTTCTAGGAATGAGCATTTCCTAATCATTAATGTGGTTTTACACAAGCAACATTTTTATAGCAGTGTGACAAAATCATAGGATATCAACTCAAGCCGAAATATTTAATAGGTGGATGATCTCTGGCCTCTTTGCTTATGGAATCCTTCTATAAATATATTTATACTTAATATTCTGGCAGGAAGGCTTAAGAAAGTGATGGGTTCTTTAATTTCTCCTACTTAAGCTGCGTTTATTCAAGATAGAAACATTTTGGATGTTGTAGTTGTCATTAATGAGATAATTCATTCGGCTAAAAAGGATAAGGAAGGTTGTCTGTTGTTCAAGATAGATTTTGAGAAAGCTTATAATTCGGTGGATTGGAGTTTCCTTGACTATATGCTTGGTCGGTTTGGTTTTTCAATGAAATGGAGGAAGTGGATTAATGCTTGTCTTTCATCAACATCTATGTTAGTTTTAATTAATGGGAGTCCGACAAGGAACTTCTTTGTGTCCAAAGGCATTCACCAGGGGGATCTAATGACACCCTTCCTTTTCCTTATGGTAGCTCAAGGCTTTGCAGGTTTGGTTTGAAAGGAAGTTTCTGTCCTTCAGTTTGCAGATGACACTATCATTGTTTGTAAGCCTACTATGCAAAATTTGTGGTGTACGAAGACTATCTTGAGGTGTTTTGAGCTAGCATGAATGCTCATAAAAGTTCACTTTTTGGCTTACATGTGTCTGATTTCTTCATTAATGTTGCGAAGAACTTCCTCTCTTGTAAGATTGGAGCTATTCCTATCTTGTATTTGGGTATTCTAGTTGGAGCTAATCTGAGGAGGGTGTTTATGTGGCAACGTATGATTGATGTCATTTCTAAGAGGTTGGCCTCGTGGAAATGCAAGCATATCTCTTTTGGAGGGAGAGTAATTCTTTTGAATGCTATTCTGTCTAATATTTCTACTTACTTACTCTCCATCTATAAAGCTCCTAAGAAAGTGTTGAAAAAAATTATAACCCTTTAGTGAAACTTTCTTTGGGGTTACAAGAGAGGTCGTAAGGGTATTGCTTGGATGTTTTGGGCGGATGTTTGCAAACCTAAGGAAGTAGGTGGCTTGGGTGTGCGTGATTTGTTCATTTTCAATGATTCCCTTTTGGGGAAATGGAGATGGCGCAGACTTATTGAACCGAATGCTTTTGGGTGAAGGTCATTAACTCGAAATATGGCTCTGATTTGTCTTTTATTTGTAATTCTGGTGCTTCGATTTGGTGGAGGGATCTGGGAAAAGTGGGCTTGCTCAATGGAGTGAATGGTGGTTGGTTTGCTCAAAATATCTGGAAGGAAATTGGTGATGGTACTGAAACTCTTTTTTGGTCAGACATTTGGGTGGGTCAAAGAAAGTTAAAGAAGGTCTTCCCAAGATTGTTTTCCCTAGCTCGAGATAAAGAGGCTAGTGTGTCAGATAGTGGTTGTTGGTTTGAAGATGTTTGGTCTTGGGAGATCCTTTGGAGAAGGCCTTTGTTTGGTAGAGATGAGTCACTGGCTAGTAATTTGCAGGTTATCATTCAACATCATTCTTGCAAGCGGGAGGCAAAGAATAGATGGATTTGGGGCTTAGATGCATCAGGGTCTTATGTGGTTAAGACTGCTTACTTGGCGCTCCTAAACCAAAGCAGTTCTCTGATAGGTAACGTCCTTAAAAAGTGTTGGATAAATTGTGTGCCCTCAAATATAAGTTGTTTTGTTTGGAAGCTTATCAGGAGAAGGTTACTGACGAAATATGAGTTGTTCAAGAGGAATGTTTTAAGGATTAGTGATTCGATATGTGTTTATTGCAAGAGTTGTGTAGAATCTCTTGACCATTTATTCATCTCGTGTGCCTTTACTTCAAATGTGTGGAAGAGCTTCTACTCTTGGTTGCACATTCCTTTACAGGTTACTTCTTCTATTTTACAATCCTTTAATTTGCATGAATCCCTTGAGAGTGCTAATAGGATAAAGTTGTGGCGATTGTTGTGGTTTGCTGTGGTGTGGTCAATCTGGAGTATGAGGAATGAAGCTATTTTTAAGGAGAAAGATGTGAGTTTTGTGGAAGTTATGGATTTGATTCAAACTAGATCTTGGATTTGGTTTTCATCTTTTGTTGCTCCTACATCTCTTACTTTTTCTAATTGGTGTATTGACCTTATGACTTGTATTCATTGAGGTTGTAAGTAACTTTCTTTGTGTTATTCTTGTATTGGGTGGACACCCCTTGTGCTCTTTTCTAATACATCTTTTCCTATCGAAAAAAATACTTAATATTCATATTTTGGGAAACTTAAGATTCATCATCTAAAATGTATAATTTCTGGCATAAAATCTCAATAATAATATATTTACAGCTTACAATAATATTCTTAACAATCATGGACCACCACTAAAGCTGTTTGATTTTCATTTTGCCGTACTTGAATCTTGGACGTAAATGCTTGGATGTTTCTCATCCGTGAAAAACTCTTTGTTGCTTCACTTTCTTCCATTGCTACACTGTCTTCCATTACATCATCCCCAAACCCTTGATTTCTTCACTTATAAATCATGCAACTAATATGTAGGTGAGGTGGGGTAGATTTTAATATTTAGGAAGGGTGGGATACTTGCTTTGTCATCCACCATCCACCAAAAGCAAAGCACAACACAGTGTCTATTTAGTGCCCCCTAGATCATCCAAGCTTATCTTTTCTTTCAAAATGGAGATAGCATCCAGTCCAAACCCACATGGAAACCATCATAGTGTTTTTTAGTGGCTAAGAAAAGATATTATCAAAGAAATTAAAAAGCAACTATGACTAGTAGGCCCTATTGTTGCAATTAATTTGCTACAATATAGCTTACAAGTGATGTCTATCATATTTGTTGAACATCTCCGAAAATTACCTCTTTCAGGTGCTTCCTTAGGTTCCTCCTTTGCTTCAGTCATTGGCTGTAGTGTTTTGATAAGTTTTTTTTGCTTGATTTTCTATAAATATTGTAGTCATGCCTTACTAGAGTGAATCTACTTGATTTTATGATATGATCTTATTTAGAATGATTCTGGTATATTTTATTAATATAAATGTACATTGATTTCTTGTTATCGTAATTTTGTTTGTTGTTGTACCTTTATATATGTACATAGGAATGTAAGTGGTTCCGGTTTAAACCCGAAACTGATGGAACCGAACCACAAAATGCAGTTCGGTTTGGTTCGATTCCGCAGTTCGGTTCAAGTTTTTTTATTTGGAACCATTTAAGTTCGTTCGATTCATGGTTTTGAAAATTTTGGAACCGTCGGAACCAAATCGAACCGCATACTAAAAAAATATTTTGTTTTTATATATACTTAGATGGTTAGGATTTAAAGTTAGGAGATGAAATATGATTTAGAATTATTAATACATCTAGACTATAAATAAGAGGCAAATAAAAAGAAAAAAATAAGTAAACAAATATGAATATATATTATATCTATTATGTATGTGTAATGTGGATTGAGAAGAAACAAAAAAATTAACAATCTAGTGTTCACCGTCCAGACCTCGAAAGATAAAATTTGAAAATAATAAAAGTATAGAAATTAAACAAGTAAACCAGAAAATAAAAAAAATAAAAGAGATAAAAAACTAAAGAAAGAAAGTAAGAGTAAAAAGAAGAAAAGGAGTGTCACTAACTCACTTCCTGAGAAACAATTAGAAAAGAAAGAAGAAGAAAGAAAAGAGAAGAAGAAAAAAAAAGGAAAAGAGAATGGTGAAATTTAGATATAAAAAGAGTAGTGACAACTTTGCCCCTTACAAACCCTTCTTCTAAGAGAAAACAACTAAGTCTATCATACCAAGCTTTTGGGGCTTACTTCAATCCATTAAGTGCCTTTTTAACATAAAGACATGGTTTGGATATTTATAATTTTCAAAACCGAGGGGTTGTTCAACATATACTTCTTCTTGAATGTATCCATTCAAGAATGCACTCTTTACATCCATTTGGTAAAGTTTGAAATTCATTATTGAAGCAAAAGCTAAAAGTATTCTAATAGCCTCTAACCTTGCAACGGGGGCATATGTTTAATCATAATCAATTCCTTCCTCTTGATTAGAACCATTGCCTACCAATCTAGCCCATCTAATTTGTTTCAACAAACCCATTTTGTACAAATAATAGGATGACCACTAGGTCTAGGGACCAAATCCCAATCATTACTACGTTCAAATTGGTTAACATCTTCTTGCATAGCTATTCTCCAATGTTCATCATCTATTGCCTCATCTATAGTCTTAGGCTCAATTTGAGAAACAAAAGTGAAAAAGTTACAAATATTGCAAAGTGAATTACGGGTTACCACTCCCCTTGAGATATCACCTAAAACCTTATCGATGGGGTGGTAACATGTGATATATCTTGATGATCTTAACTTACTTCTTGATTATCTTGCAACTCTTTTTTAGATTCTGCATCCTTAGTGTATGCATCTTGAAGAGCACCTGAAACATCATTAGAAACAACATTCATCTTCTCCTTCGGAGAAGACATATCAAAATGTACATGTATAGATTCTTTAACATTCATAGTATGTTTGTTATAGACTCTATATGCCTTACTATGGTTCGAATAACCAAAGAATATTCCATAATAGGCTTTTTAATCAAATTTACATAATTATTCTTTATCATTATTTAAAGTGAAGCATTTATAGCCAAAAGCGTGAATATGTGAAATATTCAATTTACGGCCTTTAAAAAGTTCGTAGGAGTTTTTAAAGAGTATAGGCCTCAAAAGAACTCTATTCATTACATAGCATGCAGTATGCACCGCAACGGCTCAAAAGTATTTAGGCACCTTGCTTTCGTTTAACATGGTTCTAGCCAATTCCTTAAGAACTCGATTTTTCATCTCAACAACTCCATTTTGTTGAGGAGTTCTAGGGGCGAAATATTGGTGATGAATGTTGTCGTGAACCGATTTTCGGTTGGAAAACCGGTTCTATGACTTAGGAAGAGGCAAACTCGATTTCTACCTCTAGTGATTGATTTGGATTTGCCACTACGTTTTTTGCAATTAAAATGCACAAAACTCTTGTTTATGCCAAATTTGGATAATATACTCTGTGAATAGAGATTCTGAGCTCGAGAGTCGATTACGGATCGGGGAAGGTATTAGCATCCTGTCTGCCCGTATTAAAACGATACCCTTGTTAATAACTTGGACTTTTATACCCTTAAACAAATTCATTAAAAATCTAATTGTTAAAACAAAATATTTTATTTTTTATATTTGTGTCTGACAAGAGGTTATCTTGCTCCTACGTATCCCTGGGTGTAATAGGGAAATAAAGACTACGTAGTTCTAGTTCGAAAATTGGTTGGTCAGTTTGGTTGATTGTTATTGATTTGAAAATGTCGATTTGGTATTGATAGACTTGGTGGATTTTATTATATTTTTTATATGGAATTGATAGCTTAGAGGCGGTGTTGGTCGTAGATCTTATTCCCATTTTCAGAGAGGTTAGAGACAACTCGAACCGTGACCTTACTATAAAAATTCCGCTATTAATTTGTAATAAAGTGATAAAACCATTTTCAATTTTTTTTATAGATGGAGTTAATATGTTAGAAATGGTGTTGGTCATAGACCTTCTCCTCATTTTTGGAGGAGTTGGAGACGACTCATACTGTAACCTCACTATAAAAATTTCATTTTTAATTATGTGATAAAATAATTTGGAATAATTTTTATATATTATCTCTATTGTCAAAGAATAGTGTGTTATTAGCTTTTATTTTGGCCTACACAAGAAGTGACACTAAAACAAAACAAATAGAACACAAATATATTATAAAGAAATTCTAACAATACAAAATTTAAGCAAACAAACAAAAGAAGAATATCACGTTAGGCATAAACAAATAAACACACAAAAACTAATACATAACAGGTTTGAAAAGAAGAATAAAAAGGCAGAGTTTAAGATTTAATTAGAAATGGGTTAGAAAAGATAATATATAAAAGCAAAAGGGAATGGGGTTAACTTGGTGAGGTCCCAGTCAGACCCAAAATAAGGGAATGTGATTAATTTGATGGAAATCCCTAAAACAAATCATTTCCTCTACTCTCTTCTCCTCTCACCTCGACGGCGGTAATGGCCCGGTTGCTGGTGGCTTCAAACCGGTGGAGAAGAATCACGATGGCTGGTTCATGAAGTTCTTATCCCGAAGTGTCTCTGGTTCATTATGGGTAAAGAATAAGACGGTGGTTGATGGTGACACACTCTTCTCAGCGACGAATACGATATCTCCTCTCCTTTTTTATTATATTACTGTCCCTTTTTTTTTTTATTTTTTTCATAAACCAATATTATCATTATTCTCATCTTCTTTTATTAACAGAAGTAGTGAATGTAAAATATTTTTTATGTTCTCCTTTTTTAGAAGACATGGTAGTGACAGAGGGGTAGTACTAATATACGCGGAGGTTTCTAAATTCTAACATAAAAAAGATTTGAATTAAGTATGTTTTAGAATGCTAAGTATTACAAGTTCATTTTTCATCCTTTATTGTTTATCAAGCTAAACCAGAAACATAATGTAATTCAAATTATCGCTATTACTTGTTCATTGCATAAAAGGAGTTTTGTTCGGGGTGCCTTATTATGAAATCTTGACAAAATGCTTGCTGGTGCGTTTAATAAAATATGTAAATATGTTAAAACAAATTTCAATTTGCAACTACTTGAATAGGATGAATAATGTACCTGGGAGTATACCTTTTTTCCTTTGCTCTTTGAGTGACAACCTTCTGTTCCTGGTTGTTTTTTCTTTGCACTTGTATGACGTTCTTTGATTTCCTATACACATACATGTGATATTTCCTAATTTTTGATAGTTGTATGTATTGTGAATATATGTTGTTTGCTGATATCTGTGGGACGACACTTTTTTCTCTCTTTTCTCTTCTTTTTCTTATGGCAGTGTATGTATATGTGTATCTGTAATCTGGTCTCTGTTTTCTCTCAATGTTATGTATTATGCATGATATCAATATGCTCTGATGTCTCTAGTTTTTTTGCTTCTGAGTAATCTCATTTCTCTCTTGTGTGGGTTGCTTGCTCTTTTTATAGAGCCATGTGGCTCTTTTGTGGTCTTGTAAAGTCTCTGAAGTTACAGATTGCATAACTTTCAACTGATTGCTTCTTATTACTCTATACGTAACTGAAATGATAATTATGCTGCCCTTATGGATTGTGACTATGTGTATGTGTAACTGTAAGGGGATAACCTCTGGTTTACCATTGCTTAATTGATTCTTTCACGTTTAACCTTTTGAACAATTGTTGTTAATAGATTTTCTACTTTGCCTTGTGAATATCCCAATATGGTTATCTAATTTTAATGGGTTTTCCTAATTTATTGGTTTTGGTCGGTGATTACACAGGTCATGACTAATGGGATTGCACTGAAAATTGGGCGGTTGTGAAACCAGTCCTCCAGATTTTGTTCCACTCAGAGTCTCTATCAAAGACCTCATTCAATCCTCATCCTTACCAATTAAGTGTACTTTAACAATCAACAACTGTAATTTGATGTGAATTCCAGATGCTGGAATTATATCTCTTACAAGCGCCTCGCGTAATTTTGGATGTTCAACGTTTTCCTTTCTAAGCCTCTGAATTTCAAGGATTGTTTGTAGTCACTAATTGAAGTGATGTGGATCACTAAAAGGATACCCCCAAAACAAACATTTAATGTCATTGCTATTTTTCTTCATGAGAAACATAATGAGATAACATTATCTTCTATAATGAACACCTTAAACCTGTAATATGTTCTCTTTTGATCCGAATAAAAACTAACATGGCAGGATTAGTTGACCTCCTTAAAATATTGTATCATTGCTTGTTATGGCTCACTAATCTATTAGCCAAAAAATCCTTGAAGGAAATTATACAAACGAAGTGGCCGAAATCAATAAAATTGTAACATTTGTCTTTACACCAACCTAGTCAAATTTTATTTTTTTCACGAAATGGGGCCGGACAAAATTGAGTGTTCACAATTGTCCTTTTTTACTTATTGCTTAGTAGATAGTAAACAAACCGATGTTTGATTGTTATCTTGGTAAGTAAATAGTAAAGAAATGAATGCCAATTTTGCTAAAAAATGCGAAAGCAACGAATACAACACAACCTTTGAAAACAAGATAAAGTTTAGAAATTGAGAAAATAAAGGTAAATGTGAGAATTCAAGTCAGTTACTGGCGGAATTCGAGCAAGTAAAAAGGTAAGTGCGAGAACACAAGTTGAGTACTATCGGAACTTGATTAAATAAAAGGTATGTGCGAGAACACAGGTCAGGTACTATTAAAACTCGATAATATAAAAAGGTAAAGCGAGAACGCAGGTTGAGGCCTAAAAATAATTTTTTTGCAATGAATTTCATGAATGGATGCATGATATGAATGAGATGCTTCTTAGTCTGTGCATATGTAGTACGAAGTAAGTGGTTCTTCTTGTAATATTCGCATCATTATTGTCAAAATCATGATTGTTTTTAGTTTACAAGTCTGTCACCATTGCATTTGCTTTTGGGCATCCTTACAACCTGAAGTTCCAACTTCATTGAGTGTTGAAACTCTAGTAATAAATATTTTATATCGACATGATTTCAGTTCTTCTTTACAGATAGCGAGACTGCTCGATTACTTGTTTTGATTGATTATCGCAAAATGTTATATTATTATTCATCAGTGTAATTTCACAAAAACAAATCATGCACTACTATATGAGGGATAATGGACGAGGTCGGAAATTGTATTGATATTAACACACAGAAGTACAAATTGAAAGGGTTTTGGGACGGGGTATATGTGTTGAAACTCTAGTAATAAATATTTTATATCGACATGATTTCAGTTCTTCTTTACAGATAGCGAGACTGCTCGATTACTTGTTTTGATTGATTATCGCAAAATGTTATATTATTATTCATCAGTGTAATTTCACAAAAACAAATCATGCACTACTATATGAGGGATAATGGACGAGGTCGGAAATTGTATTGATATTAACACACAGAAGTACAAATTGAAAGGGTTTTGGGACGGGGTATATGACAACTCTTTCAACTTTCCATAGCAATGATAATATTAATTTCCACTCGCCAAGGTTAAACGTCATGGTTTTGATGAGGACAACGTGTGCCTAAAAGTGCTTGAAGATAACCAACAATCCAACGTGCTTGAGTCTTTTATTTGGTACTAGGCTTAGACTAGTTTCTAGTTTAAGTTGAGTCGAAGGCTTAGGGCACCTAAAACATGTCTCATATGCATTTATCTTTAAATCATTTCATCCATGAGATATGTTCATTTGATAATATGTTCATGCATTACATAAATACATGTATATATGCATTCTAGGCATAAAACTAAGTGTCAAACATGTATTATCTAAGTGCATAACATATTTGATGTTTTCTATTTGAAAATACATATTTTATTTAGTGTTAATCGATTAACCATACCTTTAATCGATTAACCCAACTGCTGTGTAAAGTGGTTGCCACTGGAACACGTTTTTGTAATGCAGTTAATCGATTAAAGGTTTACGTTAATCGATTAACCTAACTGATTTTTAAGTTGTTAAAACTGAAAAACTGAAAAACAGAATCAGTTATGATTTTTAGTCCCGTTAATCGATTAAGAAGGTATTTAATCGATTATCTGGGGTTCTGGACTGATTCTTTATAAACTGCGTTTTCAGAATTAATCTCATAAGTTGCATGTTGCATTTATTAGAGAGTTAGAGCATTCTACGTGTTAATTGCTGCATCTATTTGTTAATTGCATTAGTGAGTTTAGAAATGAGAGATTCCTTGCTTTAGGATTGAGTGCATTTCATGTTATAATCTCTCATGTTTTCCCTCACATGTTCATGCATATTTTTGATGCGTTTTTCATGAATTTTATAATTCTGTAACTTCTGTTTTCATAACTAATACTTGTCATTTCACATGTGTTTGTGTTAAATGTGCATTAGAGTAAAGCCTTCATGTTGTATTTGAGCTTAGGTATAGCTTAATATTACTCTTGTAATTCTTGTGTAATTGTTGTGAAAGGGAATCTCTTGGTGTCGTATCACCAGTAGAGATTGTGTGTTTCTTCATAGCTTAGAGTGTAAGAAAAGGAAAGAACGAGAGATTCTTTGGCTGGGGCTACGCCGAAAGAAACGTTTTCTTTATCGGTAGGAAGGGAGTCAAACCATTGGATAGTTTCTTTGATTTCTTGTCATTTGCTAAGTGTTGTAATTGGATAATGTGTTTGTAAATTACATTGATTCGATTATAGTGAAGGAAATCTCCCAAGTCAGCCGGGAGGCCTGGATGTAGTTTGCAGTGGACAGCAAACGAACCAGGATAAAAATTCGATTTGCAGGATTTGTTTCTCTCTCTCTCTTTACTGTTTTTCAATCGATTTAATTTGTATATTTGATTCAACTAATACATTCTGTTCTTTTGTTGTATTGCAAGCTATTCTGATATACAAATTTGTAAGCTCTGTATTCGTTCTGTTATCGGTTATTTGTTTCGCATTTAATCGTTTCTGTAATTGCTTACTGGTTCTGTTTAATCGATTAATATTCCTGTGTTAATCGATTATACTGTTTCTATTAATCGATTAAAATAGTTTCTGTTTAAAACTGTTTTTTGTGTTAATCGATTAAGACTGTGCTTATAATCGATTATCCTTTTGTCCTTAATCGATTAAATAGGGTTGATTCAGCATTAAGTGTTGATTTGCGAAAAGCGGTAATTCTAACTGCGACACCTATTCAACCCCCCCTTCTAGGTGTATTGTAACCACTGATACCTAACAAGTGGTATCAGAGCTAGTACGAAGTGCTAGCTCAACCGCGTATTCGTGATCCTAAAGGGAAAAAGGAATGGGTTCTTCAAACCCATTTGGTGGTGCTGGGTCATCCATTAATGGACCACCTTTATTCAGTGGTGAAGGGTATGCCTACTGGAAAGTGCGCATGCAAATTTTTATTGAGGCCATAGACTCGGATATTTGGGAATCCGTAGTCAACGGCCCTTACGTTCCACAACATCTTGTGGACGATCAACCTAAAGATAAACCGAAAAGTTTATGGACCGATGATGAGCGCAAAAAGGTCCAGCATAACCTGCGCGCCAAAAACATCATCACATCGGCCCTATCATATGATGAATTCTTTAGGGTCTCGCAGTGCCATAATGCGAAAGAAATGTGGGACACTTTACAAGTGACTCACGAAGGCACTAGCGAAGTCAAGCGCGCAAGATTGAACGCGCTGACCCACGAATATGAGTTGTTTCGCATGTTACCAAGCGAATCAATATGTGATATGCAAAAGCGATTCACTCATATTGTTAACCATTTAGTTGCTCTCGATAAATCATTTGCTAGAGGTGAACTAACTAATAAAGTTTTGCGTTGTCTTGACAGGAGATGGCAACCAAAGGTGACTGCAATTGTTGAGTCTAAAGATTTGGACTCTATGCCTTTAGCTACTTTATTTGGAAAGCTTCAAGAGCACGAAATGGAGCTGGGTCGCTTGACCATGAATGAAGAATCAGACCGGAAGAAGAAGAGCATCACATTGAAGGCCACGACCTCCAAAGAAAAAGAAGAGAAAATTGATGATGAATCTGATTCCGATCTAGATGATGAAACTATGGGTCTCCTAGTCCGAAAATTTAGCAAATTCATTAAAAGAAAAGGAGGACTCAAGAAGTTTCAAAAGAATGAAGCGAAAGAGTCAACCAACAAAGGCAAGAATAACAAGGATCGCTTCACTTGCCACGAGTGCGGAAAAGTAGGGCACATGAGATTTCAGTGTCCAACCTATCTCAAGAAGGTTGATTCAGAAGCACTCCTAGGGACTTCAAATCCAATAAAGCTTACATCGTTTGGGATGTACCTGAGGAGGAGTCGACATCGAGCACCTCAAGTGAGGAGGAGTCAGCAAAGCTGTGTCTGATGGCCAAATCTGACAACGATACAAATTCAGACTCACGCGAGGATAATCATGAGGTATGTCTCCGAACACATGGACAAAAATGGTATTTAGACAGTGGGTGTTCGAGGCATATGACAGGTGATAGATCAAATTTCCTGGATCTCTCACTTAAAGGAAAAGGATACGTCACTTATGGAGACAACAACAAGGGAAAGATACTCGGCACAGGAACAGTTGGTAACTCATCCCAAACTCTGATTGATAATGTCCTTTATGTTGAAGGACTAGAACATAACTTGTTGAGTATAAGCCAACTCTGCGATAAAGGTAATCGTGTATCCTTCGATTCTGATTGTTGTGTCATTCGTGATATTTTATCTAATAACGTTAAATTTGTTGGTCACCGTATAAATAATATTTACATGGTTAATTTGGACGATGTCACTACATTATTTTCAAAATGCTTTATTTCTAAAGAAGATGACATCTGGCTATGGCATAGACGTGTTGCACATATCCATATAAAGCATCTAGATAAATTATCATCAAACGAACTAGTTGAGGGGCTACCAAAATTGAATTTTAAAACTAAAGAAATTTGTGACACTTGTCAAAAGTGTAAACAAACCAAAAACTCTTTTAAAAATAAAAATGTGATATCCACCTCAAGACCTTTGGAGCTACTCCATATGGACTTGTTTGGACCATCACAAATCATGAGTTTTGGTGGTAGTTACTACGCTCTAGTTATTGTTGATGATTTCTCTAGATTTACATGGACATTGTTTTTATCATCAAAAAGCGACGCGTTCAAAACTTTTAAAAATCTTGCCAAGAAGATCCAAAACCAACTTAACCTAAAAATAATATATATACGAAGTGATCACGAGGGAGAATTTGAGAACTTTCAGTTCGACAAATTCTGTGATAAGCATGGCATTTTGCATCAGTTCTCTGCTCCTCGCACTCCACAACAAAATGGAGTTGTTGAGAGGAAAAATCGTGTTTTAGAAGAATTAGCGAGAGTAATACCCCCAAGTACTTCTGGGCTGATGCAGTTCATATTGATGTTATGTTATAAATCGAGTACTCTTAAGGCCTAATTTGAATAAAACTCCTTATGAACTTTTAAAAGGCCGCAAACCAAATATATCCCATCTTCACGCTGTCGGTTGCAAATGTTTTATATTAAATAATGGAAAGCGGGCTGTAGGAAAATTCGATTCTAAAGCCGATGAGGGAATATTTTTGGGATACTCGATTCATAGCAATGCTTTTAGAGTCTGTAACAAATATTTAATGCAAGTTGAAGAGTCTATCCATGTACAGTTTGACGAATCTTCTCCAAAAGAGAAGAGAAAGGTCGTTTCTGATGATGTTGCAGGTGCTTTGGAAGAAGCATACTCCAAGGACATGGATAATGAAAAAGGAGCCAATGATGAAGGTCAAATCGAACCTCAAGAGCACTCAGACATGCCTACCGTGTGGAAAACAAAGAAAGCTCACCCAATTGATAAAGTTATAGGTGACATATCTACGGGAGTGGTAACCCGTAGTTCCTTACGAAATTTCTGTAATTTTGTAGCTTTTGTA
This sequence comes from Lupinus angustifolius, assembly GCF_001865875.1. Taxonomy (NCBI): domain Eukaryota; kingdom Viridiplantae; phylum Streptophyta; class Magnoliopsida; order Fabales; family Fabaceae; genus Lupinus; species Lupinus angustifolius. Next base: position 22,895,998 of record NC_032019.1, on the reverse strand, counting down.
TCGCAAATTGAGCCTAAGACCGTTGATGAGGCCATTGAGGATGTACACTGGGGTATAGCTATGCAAGAAGAGCTAAACCAGTTTGAGCGCAATCATGTGTGGGACTTGGTCCCCAAACCTAATGATCATCCCGTAATTGGTACTCGATGGGTCTTCAGAAATAAACTTGATGAATCTGGCTTAATAATTCGAAATAAAGCACGTTTGGTGGCCAAAGGCTACAACCAGGAGGAGGGTATCGATTATGACGAAACCTACGCTCCTGTAGCCAGACTAGAGGCCATCAGAATGCTTCTTTCCTTTGCATCTTTAATGAACTTCAAACTCTTTCAAATGGATGTAAAAAGCGCCTTCCTGAATGGATACATTCAAGAAGAAGTTTATGTTGACCAACCGCCTGGTTTTGAAAATTTTAAATATCCGAACCATGTTTACAAACTTAAAAAGGCACTATATGGTCTCAAACAAGCTCCTAGAGCTTGGTATGACAGACTTAGTACCTTTCTTTTAGAAAAAGGGTTCGAGAGAGGCTTGGTTGACACAACGCTTTTTATTAGAAAATCAGAAAATCATGTTCTGCTTGTACAAATCTATGTAGATGACATAATATTTGGATCTACTAATGATATCTTGTGTAGAGAATTTTCTGAGATGATGCAGGGGGAGTTCGAAATGTCTATGATGGGAGAACTCACATTCTTTCTAGGATTGCAGATAAAGCAGCTAGAAAGTGGGATATTCATCCATCAGGCGAAATACTGCAAAGAGCTACTCAAGAAATTTGAAATGGACAAATGTAAGGAAGCTTCCACACCTATGGCATCTGCTTGCTACTTAGACAAAGATGAGAAAGGAAAAGCAATCGAGGTAACGAAGTATCGTGGTATGATTGGGTCTTTACTTTACTTAACTGCAAGTAGACCTGATATCATGTTCAGTGTATGCATGTGTGCGAGATATCAATCATCACCTAGAGAATCACACTATATAACTGTTAAAAGAATCATGAGATATCTAAAAGGAACTATTAACATGGGATTATGGTATCCTCGGGATGCCTCACTATCCTTGGTGGGTAAAATTGTTTAGTTGTTTGCATTAATTGTCTTGCCTCTATATGCCTATGTGTTTCATGCTTAAATGATATATGTTGAAAATGCAAAATTATATCTCTTGATTAACTCTTTCTGTGATTATAAATGTCTTGATTAATCCATTGCAATGCATGCATGTGTCCTAAAAAGTTGAAACCATTCTGCTACCTAAAAACCAATTTTTACAGTGTTTAATCGATTAAACACTTGGGGTTAATCGATTACATGGGCATTAGTTTTTGAAAATTCAAATTTTTACTGATTTAATCGATTAAACAGCCCGTTAATCGATTACCTGGGCATCTTTTTTTTGAAAATTCAAATTTTGCATTGTTTTAATCGATTAAAATGCCCGTTAATCGATTAAAACCAGTATGTTAAAGGCAGACAGTGTCTCGGTTCTGCACTTTTTTCGACATTTTATCAACCTCTTTTTGTGCTTTAAGTCTCTGAATCAGTAACCCAACCAATCCAAGTGCAATAAGATAGAAAAACCTCATCCTAACCCTCTTAAACCATCCAAAATCACACTTTATCATCCTTAATCCATCCAATTTCGAATCTTCCACCAATCAAACCCTAGGTTAATTTTGCCTAAAACCTTCTCTGCTCATTCAACACCATTTCGGGTTCAACACATACAATGGAGCAAAGTCGTTCAAAAAGGGTCAAGACTACAGCTACCCGTATACGAAGAAGGGAAGCCGGTTCACCTTCCACTCGGGACCGCGGTGACCCCTACTATTCACTCATCTTGCAAGAAACCCGCTTGGCGAAATTCCAAGGTCGCAAACCCACATACGTAAGGTATGTTGATTTAACCTGGTTAGCAGAACAGAATTTTAGTTTCCCGCATGATATGGAGGCTCAGGGAGTCGTTCAGTTTTTGGAATTAAAGGGACAAGTCTACCCTGCTCTAGTTAGGGAATTCTATGCTAATTTTAGATATAAGGATGGAAAGTATTGGTCTATGATTTCTGGTAATCTGTTTGAGCTGAATGATGATCTGTTTATGAATGTTGGCGGGTTGTCTTCTTCTGGTTATGGTATAGGGGATTGTTCCTGGGTTAAGGACAACTTTGATCATGTTGAAGTCTATAAGTCATTCCTTCGAGGCCCTCATTTGTACATTCAGGGTCAACTGACCAAAGCTGGGTCGTTATCTGTTGAGAACAGGCTGTTGCATTACGTTATTGCTTACATACTAGTACAGAGGAACACAAATCACGCACAGCCTACTGTGAATGATTTGCGCTTCATGTATGCTGTAAAGAATAATGTTATGATCAACTGGCCCGAGGAGATTCTGAAAATTATAAATAGTGTATCATTGTCTCAATCGAAGCTGCTTCCATATAGTATTTTCATATCTCGCATTGTCGATTATCTGCACATTGATGTTTCTGATACTATCATTATTGAGTATACTGATAAAGATCACCTGGTTGGTGAAAGTCTCATTCATA
>NC_032019.1:22876011-22893338 GCF_001865875.1 Lupinus angustifolius | reverse complement strand
TTAAGACTGTTGCGTTAATCGATTATCCTTGTTCTGTTAATCGATTAAGTTTGTTCTGTTAATCGATTATCTTCATCCTGTAATCGATTAATTAGGGGTGATTCAGCATTAAGTGTTGAGTTTCGAAAAGCGGCTATTCTACCCGCTACACCTATTCAACCCCCCCTTCTAGGTGTATTGTAACCACTGATACCTAACAAGGTTTGAACTTCGTCAAATATTTTGTCTCCTAAAATTTTTTGCCCAGGTATCTTGCCAAAAATGCAACTGTTCAACAGATTTGCCCTTGCGTCTTGCTATGAATTTACTGGGAAAGAATGATCATCCAATAAATTGCCCCAATATCTTGCTTAGGAATCTGAAAGTTGTGAATCATTTAATGACCATACTCTGGGACCTTTACTATAAATTTATTGGAGGAGCCTACTCATCTAATAAATTTGCCCCAGTATCTTATTTTGATGCCTTCCTGAGTGATGACGCTTCCGATTGAGAACGACTTTCTTCGATAATAATCCCTAACTTTTGCTTAGGTTGCCCTTTCAGGTTTTCGACCTAACGATATGTTCTTTTTTTCTCATTTTTACTTGTTAGAAACATTGGTGTGATGATCACTTTGTGCGAGTGTTGGTTTAATAACCTGAATGCATTTAAAAATATTTCTCTTTGGAGTCAGTCTGCTTTTTACCCTATCATGATTCTAAACAAATTATTCCTCAACAATGACTTTTTGGGGTTTGAATCATGCGCTGGCTAAATGGTTTTAAGGAAAATGAAAATAAAGGCTCGAACCATGTTTCCCTTCCCACTACATCTCCTTTTCTCCAATGTCCTATTTCCAATGTCCTATTTCCAATTATTCCTCTCGTGATTTTATTGCTTCGTTTTTAATATTGATACGAGTGAGGATCTGATGCGTTTTTATTATTAGCAAACCTTTTTTAATTTTTCTTCTATTTTTAAATTTCTAGACTCTCAATATTTGATTTGAAGAACTATTCTTTTTGAATTTCGAGGAAAACTACCCTTCCCGGTTATTAATGTTTTTTCGGGATTTTTTATTTAGGAATTAATCATCCTTCATAAATTCTGGGCTAAAATGTGGTGACTAGGGATATCTTCATAGGTGTTTAGGGATTACAAAGAACCTTTGTGTCATCGGAAACAATTATCTGAGATTTCACACCTTATAGGAATTTGTCTACATCATTCTCCATTTTCGCTTAAAACATGCATGCAATTTTATAAATAATGATTGTGTTCATTAGAATAATATTCCTAAGAAATTGAGTTTTTCTTTTCTCTCTTTTTCGTTTCTCCTTTTTTTAGGAAGCCGCCTCAAGCATAGTACCACTTCACTACATCAAAATTTACGGAGAGACGAAGGTCTTCTCCGTCCATGTGGGTGAGAACCAGAGCTCCTCCTGAGAAAGCTTTCTTCACCATATACACGAGCCTTCATAATTGAGTGTCCACTTTCCCCGGTGATCCTTTTGAATAGGTAAAATCTTCTTGAGTACTAGATCACCTTCCCTGAATGTTTGGAGGCGTACCTTTTTAGCCAGAGTCCTCATTATCCTTCTCTGATATAGTTGACTATGACATATGGCTACCAATATTTTTCCTTTAATAAGATTCAAATGATCATGTCGGGCTTGGACCCATTCTGCTTCTTCTAATTCAGCTTCAGCAAGCACTCTCAATGATGGGATTTCAACTTCTATCGGCAGCACTGCTTTCATCCCATAAACCAGAGAATAGGGCGTTGCCCTAGTTGATGTGCAGACAAAAGTCTGATAACCATGAAGTTCAAAGGGTAACATATCATGCCAATCTCTATAGGTCACTACCATTTTTTGGACTATCTTCTTTATATCTTTATTTGTTGCCTCCACTACTCTGTTTATCTAAGGTCTGTAGGGTGAAGAGTTGTGATGTTTGATTTTGAATTCCTCACACCTCTCCATCATCATCTTGTTGGTGAGATTGATGGTATTATCTGTGATAATCTTCTGAGGTAAACCACAATGGCAAATCAACTCTTTTTTTTACAAACTTGAGCACGACCTTATGAGTCATGCTTGCATATGAACTCGCCTCAACCCACTTGGTGAAATAGTCAATTGCAACAAGGATGAAGCGATAACGTCCATACACCACGTAGAAAACGGCCACGGCACACACAAAACATTTAGTAGGATAGGAGTTGCATTAATATTGTCAGCATATATCTGACATTTGTGACATTTCCGCACATGATCATAACAATCACTTTCCATTGTTAACCAGAAATAGCCTTCTCTCAGAATTTTATGAGCCATTGAGTGCCCATTTGTATGAGTCCCTAACATTCCTTCATGTATCACTTGGATGATTTTCTCTGCTTCTTTGGCTCCTACACATCTCAGTAGTATCATATCGTGGTTTCTTTTATACAACACATTTTTGTTTAGAAAGAAACCCATGGCTAGCCTTCGTAGAGTCCTTTTATCATTTTTCGTGGCCTCGGGAGGATATTCTTTGCTCTTGAGGTATGTCATTATGTCATGATACCAAGGATTTCCATCAGACTTAGATTCGACTTCACAATAGTATGTTGGTTGATCTTTACTTGCTATTCTGATAACTGGCATTTCCCTTCCATCTATTCGGAACATGGATGACAAAGTATCCAAGGCATCAGCCAACTGATTATCCTCCCTTGGAATATGGTAAAAGTCTATTTGCTCGAATTGGTCGATCAATTTTTGGATGTGATCTCTATATGGTACCAACTTATGTCTCTAGTCTCCCATTCCCCTTTTATTTGATGAATCACCAGAGTAGAATCTCTGAGTACTTCTATGGAATTAATTCTTGACTCCAAGGCGGCCTCCAAACCCAAGGCACATGCTTCATACTCTGCGATGTTGGTTGTGCAGTCAAAGCATAACCGAGTAGTAATCAGGATGAATTTATTCTCTAGGGAGATCAACACTACCCTTATCCCATGTCCAAGTATATTGGAAGCCCCGTCGAACACCAGAGTCCATCTATCTTCTTCTATTTCAGCTCTTAGAGATATCGTCATAATTCCCTCATTGGGGAATTCTTCATTCATCAAGTCCCCTTTGTCTACCAGTTGGCTGGAAAGATAATCGGCAAGAACACTTCCTTTTATGGCCTTATGGGTGACATATATGATATCATACTCAGATAATAGCACTTACCATCTAGAAATTCTCCCCGTCATAGTTGGCTTCTGAAATATGTACTTAATCAGATCCATTTTAGATACCAACCAAGTAGTGTGGCTCAACATGTATTACCTAAGACGACGCGCAACCCAAGCCAAGGCACAACAAGTGCCTTCTAGCAGAGAATACCTCTTCTTGCAATCAGTGAATTTCTTGCTCATGTAATAAATCATCACGTTGTCCTAGAATACAACCCATGGACTCATCCACAACTGTTAGATACATGATTAGGGGCCGGCCTAGGACTGGAGGCATTAATATCAAGGTTCTGTCAAGTACTGTTTGATCTTGTCGAACGTTGTTTGACAGTCTTCATTCCATTTCACAGCCCGATTCTTCCTCAATAACTTGAATATGGGTTCACAAGTTGCAGTTAGTTGGGAGATAAATCGAGAGATATAGCTTAGTCGACCCAAGAATCCTCTGACTTCTTTCTCGGTTCGAGGAGCTGGCATCTCAGCGATGGCTCTGATCTTTTCAGGGCCAGCTTCTATGCCTTTCTGACTAACAATGAAGCCTAGGACTTTGCCCGATTTCACTCCAAAAATGCATTTATTTGGGTTCAACTTGAGCTGATACTTACGTAGTCTCTCAAAGAGTTTTCGCAAATTGGCAACATGCTCCTCTTCCGCCTTAGATTTACAAATGATATCGTCGACAAAGATTCCGATCTCCTTGTGCATCATATCATGAAAATGGCTACCATGGCCCATTGATAGGTGGCCATAGAATTCTTTTACCCGAATGGCATCACTAGATAGCGGAAGGTACCCCATAGGGTAATCATGGTTGACTTATCTATGTCTTCCGGAGCCATCTTAATCTAGTGGTACCCAAAGTATCCATCCATGAATGAGAATAAATCATGGTCAGCCGTGCTATCGACTAGAACATCGATGTGTAGCATAGGAAAGTCATCCTTTGGACTGGCCCGATTAAGGTCTCTATAGTTAACACATATCCGGAGCTTCCTTCCTTTCTTTGGCACCACAACTATGTTGGCCACCCACTCAGGGTATGTAGAGATTGTCACAAACATGGCTTCTAACCATTTCTCCACCTCCTCCTTAACTCTCAAAGTGATGTTTGGCCTCATCCTTCGCAGTTTTTTTACAGCCTTAGAGTCCGGTTTTAGTGGTAGTTTGGGTTCCACTAAGTCCTGATTTAGGCCCGACATATCCTCATTTGACCAAGTGAGTACATCCTTGTACTCATGTAGAAGCACAATGAGTTTTCCCTGCTCAATGCTATTCATGATTGTGCCTACCCAGACCTCCTCCTTCTCCTCCTCTAAACCCAAATTCACTGATTCGACGGGTTCCCCATGAGGCTGAATTTCTCAGCCTTCCTGTTCGACTAATCTCAATAATTCAAGGGATGCTTCCCAGTCTTCGTCACTATCATCTTCCTCTACTTAGTTTATCGGATGATCAAAATTTGGCAAGTGATTATTAATGATGTCATTAGATATAGATTCAATGTCAGATCTACATTATGGTTAGTGGTTTGTACCAGGTTGGTTTATTGATTGGTTTAGGCAAAAAATGCAATAAAAATCATAGAAGAAATGGAATAAAATGTGATGCTTTTTTATTAGAAATCACACTGATGATGATAAAAACATGCCCTTATTAACAAAAGATCCAAATGCCCAGGGCTAGGCAAATGGTGATCAATCAAGTTCAGAAATGTCAAAAACATTTTAAAATTACTTTGGAACAAAAATACAGCTAGTTCTATTCTAAATTACTTTTGATAGTTGTATGTATTGTGAATATATGTTGTCTGCTGATAGTTGTGGGATGGCACTTTTTCTCTCTCCAATTTTCTAGGTTGTGATGTATGTAAGTGATATGTCCTCTTTTCTCTACTTTTTATTATGGTAGTTTATGTGTAATCTGGTCTCTGGTCTCTGTTCTCTATCAATGTTATGTATTATGCATGATATCAATATGCTATGATGTCTCTAATTCTTTCGCTTCTGAGTAATCTGATTTCTCTCTTGTGGGGGTTGCTTGCTCTTTTTATAGAGCTATGTGGCTCTTCTATGGTCTTGTAAAGTCTCTTAAGTTACAAATTGCATAACATTCAACTGATTGCTTCTTATTGCTGCATACGTAACTGAAATGATAATTATGTTACCCTTATGATGATTGTGATTGTGTGTATGTGTAATTGTAAGGGGGATAACCTCTGGTTTACCATTGCTTAATTGATTCTTTCATGTTTAACCTTTTGGACAGTTGCTGCTGGTATTTTTTGTATTTGTGTTGAATATGTAACTGAAGGGAAATATGCCAATAGCAATGATTTCTGCTTGCATCTCTGATTGTTGTAACCATTTATTTATGATATTTTGGCCATTATTTGTGTGATTGTAACATCTGTGTAACTAAGGATGATGGAGCAATCATTGCAAGCCCTTTTATCTCCGTAACAGTCGTCACTAATGATGGGCCTATTCTCCATGTCTCCTCTGATTTATTTGCTTCTCTGATCTCCATCCAAATATTGTCTCTCCAAAAAATAAGTAGTGAGCTGTATAAGCAACCCCTCAAGATACGAGTGCAAACAATTTTTTGATTCCTTCGTGTATAGATTTGGGGACAAGATTATGGAATTTATTGTGTCAGCCACAACCTCATGCTGTGAGTCTTTCTATAACTCAATGCATATGTTATTTCCTGCTCATCAATTCCCTTTTATTGAGTTATACATATAGGAGGCACAATACTTCTACTAGCCACATCAAATGAATCCAGTGTATCTTCATAGCCATAGTGTAGCTGGTAGGAATGAACAATTCCATAGCCATCATTTTGGGGAAGATGTATTTGCTCTATTTTGACTTCTTTTTTCCTTGTTAATGCTGTGAACATCAATGGTTGAATATTATAATAGATTTTCAACTTTGGCGTGTGAATATCCTAATATGGTTATCTAACTTTAATGGATTTTCCTAATTTATTGGTTTTGGTCGGTGATTACACAAGTCATGAGAAATGGGATTGCACTGAAAATTAACAGGTTGTGAAACCAGTCTTCCATATTCTGTTCCACTCATAGTCTCTATCAAGGACCTCATTCAGTCCTCATCCTTACCAATTAAGTGTGGTTTAACAATCAACAACTGTAATTTGATGTGAATTTCCCAATGTTGGAACTATATCTCTTACAAGCGCCTCATGTAATTTTGGATGTTTAACGTTTTCATTTCTAAGCCTCTAAATTGCAAGTATTGTTTGTAGTTACTAATTGAAGTGACGTGGATCACTAAAAGGATACCCCCAAAACAAACATTTAATGTCATAGCTATTTTTTGTTCATGAGAAACATAACGAGATAACATTATCTTCTATAATGAACACCTTAAACCTATAATATGTTCTCTTTTGATCCTAATAAAAATTAACTTGGCAGGATTAGTTGACCTCCTTAAAATATTGTATCATTGCTTGTTATGGCTCACTAATCTATTAGCCGAAAAATCCTTGAAGGAAATTATACAAAGGAAGTGCTCGAAAGCAATAAAATTGTAACATTTGTCTTTACACCAACATAGTCAAATATTATTTTTTTTATGAAATGGGGCCGAACAAAATTGAGTGTTCATAAATGCCATGTTTTTGATAGAATTTATCGAATTGATGGTTCTCAAACTTACCATCATGGTCACTTCGAGTACACACTATTTTATGGTTGAGTTGATTTTGAAGAAGTTTGACAAGGTTTTTAAAGGATTTAAAAGAATCACTTTTCAAAGCAAGAAACATTGTCCAAGTGAATCTAGAGAAGTCGTCCACAATGACTAGTTCATAGTGACTACCACCGAAGCTCATAATTTGTGATGGTCCAAACAAGTGCATATGGAGCAACTCCAAAGGCCTTGTTGTGGATACCACAGTTTTTGATGAAAAGAAATTATTGACTTGCTTAAATATTTGACAAGAGTTGCAAATATCATCTGTTTTAAAATTCAGCGTTGGTAAACTAATCACTAAGTCCTTGGAAGACAAATTTTATAGATGTTTCAAATGGATATGTGTTGTACTCTTATGCCAAACCCATATATCACTTTCTTTTGAAATAAAACAGTTTGGAAATAGAGAAGTGATATCTTCTAGATCAACCACATAAATGTTGTTTATTCGATGACCAATGAACTTAATTTTATTGTCTTTGCCACTACGAATTATGCAACATTTAGAATCAAAATATAATTTGTTACCTTTGTTGCAAAGTTGGCTTATGCTTAGCAAATTGTGCTCTAATCCTTCCACATAATGACATTGTCAATTATTGTTTGCAAAGTATTACCAATTTTTTCCTATCCCAAGTATCTTGCCTTGGTTGTTGTTGCCATACATGAAAAAATGACCTTTCTCCTTGACTGATAATTCTAAGAACTTTGATCTATCACCCGTCATGTGTCTAGAACATCCACTATCCAAATACCAATTATATCCATGCGCTATTAGGTACACCTAAAAAATAATACCGCTTGTCAATTTTAGGTACTTAAGTTATATTAGGTCCCCTATTATTAGTAACCTTAGGAGCTTGTCCATTTTGAATCCATCTACATTGACCACTAGGTACACCATGCATTCTTATATTACAGGAAATATAAGTTTGTCCATATATGCCAGAATAAAAGCAAGTAGGTAATTTATATTGCAACTTTATTGTAACCTATACTAGATCGGTTACCTACACTCCTAGATGCAACAAGTAAATTGTTCAAGTTTTGACTGCAACTTGTGAAGTTTGCAATTTTATTTTTTAATCACAAATTTTCGTTTTCCAAAATTTTGCACTTTACACAAATAGATGCCTCAATTTACTTAGTAGAACAGTAGCAAGTATCATTAGAATATATGAGATCAAGAGTTTCATTCTCTAATTCAATTCATCAATAAAATTCTACATTTCAATTATTTTATTTTCATGCACAAGTATCACTCTTTTTCTATCTACATTTATTCTAGCTAGATTTTTCAATTCTTCATGAAACTCAACAAATGCACCATATAATTCATCATAATTAGGAAAGTTATCAGAACTAGAATTAGATTCATAAGAACGTAACTCATCTGACTCTTCTTGATTGCTTGAGTAGCAAGAATTCTAATTTTTAATTACGAGGCAAAGTTTTGCCAATTCCTCTTCTTCCCAGGTGCTAGAAGTCGAATCCTCTTCGAGAATGTTCCATACTATGTATTCATTCTTTGATTTGAAGTTCAGAGGATTGATCTTTCCATTTTCAACGTTCTTGAGGTAATTTAGGCATTGGTATTTCATGTGGCCCGATTTACCGCATTCATGCCGAATGTAGCGATCTTTGGGATTCTTGCCTTTCTTGGTTGAATCTTTCACGTCATTTTTCTGAAACCTATGTAGCCCTCCTTTTCTATTGAGAAACGTGTTGAATTTTCTAACCAGAAGTGACATGGTCTCGTCATCAATATTTGAATTGGAATCTTCTTCGTCATATCTCTCTTCTTGACTTTTGATGTTATGGCTTTGAGACATATGCCCTTTATCTTTTTGTCTGATTCTTCATGAGAAGTCAAACGTCTTAACTTCGTTCTGTTTTCTTGGAGCTTGCCAAAGAGAGTAGCTAGTGACATCGAATCAAGATCTCTGGACTCAACTATAGTTGTCACCTTGGGTTGCAATGCCCTGCCAAGAAACCTCAATATTTTATTAATTAGTTCACCTTTAGCAAAATTATTGTCTAATGCAACTAAATGGTTAACAATGTGAGTAAAACTGATGAGAACCTCTTCATGAGATCCTTTTTGAAACAATCTATCTTGTTTGGTGTTCTTAACCCACGGTTTTATGGGTTGTCTTTGAAGGTGAATTTTTTTGGCAGCAAGGAAATAATAAAGGATAAAAGAAGATGGTAAGGATTGAAGGGTGAATGGCGCCACAACAATGGTGTTGATAAGTCGGGTGATATTCGCTACAAGAACGTGGTTCTTGATTAAGATACACTCTCATTTTCTCCATCTCCCTCCTTAAAGTCTCAAATTGTGTTGTCATCCTAGCATAAAGTGTTGCTGTACTAGGAGACATTATTGGACTCCCACTTTCACTAGACATTTTCTCTCAACTCTCTTTGTGTTTCACTCAAGTATTTAGTGGAAAATGTATCACTCAAACTCACTCAAATTTTGTGGAAAATGTAACTCTCAAACCTCACTTGTGTTTCACTCAACTCTCACTCTCCTCCACGGTTTCTTGAATGAACCAAGGCAAAATCACTAATTGTGAAAGAAAACACCCAACTTAGCAAGAATTGTGACATGGTTTTATGTATGGAATTTTGACACTTTGTGGTTTTCGGTTTTGGACTTGACACTTTGTCTTTGACACTTTTTGGTTTTTGTTTTTGGAATGTAAGAAGAACTCACGACCAACAAGAAAGAAAACTTTGAAACTTTTTGTTTTTGGTTTTTGTTTTTGGAATTTAAGAAAAATAATGAGAAGACTCACGACCAACAAGAAAGAAGACTTTGACACTTTTTGTTTTTGGGATGTAGGAAAGACAAGGTAACACACAACCAACAAGAAGAATTTGGACACACCAAGCAAGAACCTTAGCTCTGAATACCACTTGATGAGAACCTCTTCAGGAGATCCTTTTTGAAACAATCTATCTTGTTTGGTGTTCTTAACCCATGGTTTTAGGGGTTGTCTTTGAAGGTGATTTTTTTTGGCAGCAAGGAAATAATAAAGGATAAAAGAAGATGGTAAGGATTGAAGGGTGAATGGTACCACAACAATGGTGTTGATAAGCCGGGTGATATTCGCCACAAGAATGTGGTTCTTGATAAGAATTTCTAATCTTGGTTCAGCCAAGAAGTTAGGAGAAGATACACTATCACACAAAATGAAAAATCCTTATAATTTTACTCGAAATCTAAGTTATCTTTATTCAATCCGAAAGTTTACACTTATAGGCCATTTCATGGTTGGTCATTTAGTTCCAACCGAAATGTCTAAGAATTCAAATTACACATAAATGAAAAAATTTGAATTTCCATGAAAAGTCTTAATTGTTTGCAAGGAACTAAGTCTCGGTTTCATTGCACTTTTGATGAGGAATTCAGCCACCCTTGCACTTTTGAAAAGTCTTAATTGTTTGCAAGGAACTAAGTCTCGGTTTCATTGCACAGTTGTGGTCTTCATGAGTAATAGTCTTCATGATTCAATGTGAGTTTGAATGTCTTGCACGAAAAAGCATCTTGAATTAATCATGAATGACTTAATGGTGGACGACACAACAACTCTCATGAGTAATGGTTTTCATGATTCAATGTGACTTTGAATGCCTTGCACGAAAAAGCATCTTGAATTAATCATGAATGACTTAATGGTGGACGACACAACAAATCTCCATGCTAGGCTTTATGATGGATGGCACAATTGAGTCCATGCTTGACTTGATGGTGGGCAGCACAATTATGTGTTGCAATACTTAATGGTGGACGACACAAAAACTCTCCATGCTAGGCTTTATGATGGACGACACAATTGAGTCCATGCTTGACTTGGCTTGAATGCTTTGCACGAAATGCCCAAGTTGACTTGACTTCATTTAATGCTTTTCAAGGACTTCATTTATTCTGAAATTTAAATAGCAAAAGACAAATTAAATGCTAGATGAAACATCTTAGGACACAATAAATGTGTCCTAGCCATGTTTAGAACATGGTCGTGCCCTACTAAAAGGGTTGGGAATTATTTTCCCCACATCGGCCCACATGTAAGGTGATATAATAAAAGAGGTGAGAACTCCCTTGGTTTGAGCTTGGGGGAATTTCCTTGATGTCCTTAATGAGTAGGCTAAGTGCATTGTGTACATGTTTGGCCCTTGCCCTTGTCATGGGTCCACCTATGCTTCTCAATTCCTCATTATCCTCCTTAGGCTCATTTGGGTCCACATATGCTTCTCAATTCCTCATTATTGTCTAATGCAACTAAATGGTTAACAATGCAAGTAAATTCCTCATGGGGCTTGTTGGTTATGATAACCTTCGGTTTCAATCAGTTTTCTGTTAGTTTAATCGAGTATCATGATACTTAATCAACTATAGTTATTTAAAAATCCATGATTTCAAAACTGACACTGACTTAATCGATTAACCATTAACTTAACCGATTAACGAGTTTCCCATTTTGCAAAGACTTAAATGATTAACTATTAACTTAATCGATTAACTGTTTTATGAAAAAACACATAATTGATATGCAATGAAACTCTAACATGATTTAATAATGTACATTGCATGATTTGAAATGACATAAGTTTAATGCATCCAAATCATGAAGTCATGTATGAATGTTAATGCATCAAAATCATGAAGCCATGTATGAATGTTAATCTCATATGTATCATAATCATCATTCTAATTTGCGATATTTTCATTTGATTCATCTTTCCTAGATGTCAAATAACAATGGCATACAATCACCTGGGGGGTTAATAGGTGTAGTGGATCACAATTCCCACTTTTCCGGTTAATGAGATATTTTGTAGAAACATTCGGTTGATCTTTTATGTATGCTCTCAATTGATTAACACCAGCTTGTATTTAATCAATTTATTGATAAGTGCTATAAATACCTAATTTTCATACACTTTTCATGACATTTATCCTATGAAAATCCTACAAAACCAACTTAATTTAACATGTTTTAGGTAAAATGTCATACTTTGATTATATATTTTGTCCACCTATTTTCCATATCTTTGTCTGAAGTTTTTAGGGAAAAATCAAGAGAAGAAAAATTCTGAACAATAGTCAAGCAATGAGGTGTCCACATAATCCATTTTTGATGCGCACATGGCAAGCTAAATGCTTGGACAAAGCATGGACCAAGCACATGAAGCTGCTCAATAAGCAATCTGGCATGGACATCAGGACCACCCAACTGACTTGGCACCAAGTTTGCTCGGTTAAAAACAAGCATGGCATGATCAAACTCAAGCCTGGCACAAGCCAACCTACTGAAGTAGGCAGTTTAGCGTGCACCTGGACAGCCCAGCTCGGAACCATACACCTGGCCAGAGTAGGACAAGCTGCTCAAACAAGCAGCTCAATAGTGCCAACTAAGCAACCAAGCAAATGGCCAACTTGACTTTGTCACCAAGTAACAATTACATCATGCATGACCTCACTTGACAAGGCCCCTGAGCACTTTTCAGAATAGCCCACAATAGCTTGGTCAAGTTGCTCACAACTAGCTTTGGTGAGTGAACACCAAGCAGCTGACTAAGCTGCTTAGCCAAAGACCAAACCCATGCTGAATGGTTTGGTGCGCCCATCGTGGGCAAAAAAAGGGCCAGGAGGTTATATGGTTGCCTATAAATAAAGGCCATCTTCCACCATTCAAAAAGACTTCCATTATTCACTTATTTTCTCTAAACATTTCTCTCTAGAATTCTTACACTTTGGGGCCACGGTTCCATGCTAGTCTTTAGGTAAAATCTTGTAACTTTCTCTTAGAATTCAAGAGGAGAAAATTGTTGGCAAATGTGATGCAAAAGTTAATTTTGTAATCTCCTTTGGGTCCAAAAGCATCTTATCCTTGGATAGATGGCTCATGCTCCTACACATTTATTTGGATTATGGTGTAATGTTATTTATTTTCTTCATTTGTATCATATTTTGATTTCAATACATTAAAGTTATTAATTTTGGTTAAGTTTTGATTCTTTATGAAGTTCTTAATGCAGCTTTAGCTTGATCACCTAAAATTTGATTTAAAGATCCAAAAATGCTTCTTCTTAAAGCATTGACAAGTAAACTAAAAAGTCTTAGTTCACTTGCCAATTCAAAGCATCTATTTTAAGCAACTTGAATTCAAGGCTAAACAATATTAACGAGCCTGAAGTAAGGTGTAACAACCTGCTCCGACGAGTGGCAGGTAACTATTGTTTAGTGTATTATACAAGGTTTGAATATCACCTTATCATACTAGGACACTCGGTGGGGGATTTAGAAATGATGTTTGGAATTAATCAAAAATTATAACACATAACTTGTTAATGTTTTCAGAAATCATTTGAGTCTAGAAATAATTACATATTTCAAACCAATCTTCTCCTCAAGAATTTGTGAATATTAGTTTACGCTTTCTTAGTTAACTTTTTTGCAAACATAACACAAAATTATCAAGAAGTTGTTAATCAGTCGCGTGAGATCGGACCAACTACGAATGATGATTTATATACAAGAGATGATCACAATGAAGGGTTTTGGGTAAATCAATATGCTCCTCCAAACAATGATGACCCTACAAGACAAAAACAAGCAAAGAAAAGGAAAAAGTAGATGCAAGTAGTCTTTGTATATTTAAAGCTTAATTTTGATTGTTTGTAATTTGTATAATATTGTTTCTTTGTAATTTTTGTAATTTTTTATTTGTAATTATGTATTCTGTCAAAACATAATTGACATGATATTCATTGTTTGTATTTTGTATTGTATTGATGTTAATAAAACAAATTTATAGTTTGTATTAATGTGTCTGTGTTGTTCCGAATGTATAAATGTATGTGCTGTTGAAAATGTATGTTCTGCTAATAAATGTATATGCAGGTATTATTTTATACAAATCAACAGTGAATTCTAGGGGAAGCCCTAACATGCGCTGTTGTAAAGGATTACTACAACATCGCTTTTATAGAAAGCATTGTTGTACATTATTAATACAACTACGCCATGTGTGTGATGCGCTATTGTATTAAGGTGTTGTTTGAGAAAATTTATGAATAATGCAATAGCGCTTATCTGTTAATGCGTTGTTAGATATATGAACTTCAACAGTTCAACAATAAGCGCTGTTAATAAAACCTATAAAATGCGCTGTTTATGTAAGACCTATATGACAGCGCTTTATATGTGTTGTTGTTTTGATTCACTATATGACAGCGCTTCACAAACGTTGTTGTTGTATTGATGCACTATATGACAACGCTTTTTGTGTGTGGCGTTGTGGTATATAATCAATACAACAACGTTTATGAAGCGTTGTTAGTGATGATCATATATTATTGCGGTCAAACAGAAAGCGCTATTATACATATAAAATAAGCATTGTTGAACAGAAACTCTGGCGTAGTGCTCTTTGCTGATAATTAATATAGTTGGTGGTGCGTTGGCACCACTCATTTAAAAATAACTAATGAGGCATTGTTATAGTAAAAAAAAACATGTCGAAATGGTCGAATAAATAACTAGGAAAACCAACAAGGAAGAAAACAAAAAAATGTTAGAGAAATTAGTGAGAACCAAAGAGAAAAAAGATCCTACGGAAAAATAATTGATCACATGCAAAATCCGGAAGTATAAAGACTAGGAAACTAAGAAGAGAAAATCCATAAAAATCTAAGAAAAAGTAGACTCAAATCTTGTCTGACTAGTCCTTTGGTATCGTTGACACAATAATTGGATTTCTAGTGGAATTTGGTGTTGTGTTTCCCTTTGTTGCTTCTCCTAGGTGAACATAGGATGGAAATCGCCTGTCCCAAATGGTGTCTCACTCTATGTCCCAAGCCGATCAGAATGCTCAATTTTATTAATTTTTGCTTTTAAAATTTTTATTTTATCCACATGTTAATATATGATTGACTTCAGATAAGGAATGAGACACCATTAGGGACAAATGATCCCCGTTTGTCAACATGCGCCATCAATCATTTCCCTTCAGTTGTTGTATCTTGTCAAAAGTAATAACATGTTAATCATTGGCCTTGTCTCCCTCTTTTGTTGTTTTGGGCACTAACTCCACCCACCAATTTGGGGAAGTCATATGACAATCCATAACAAATATCTTTAATATTATTTATTTGTTTTCCTTTCTTTTTCTATATACAAGTTAATAAATTGATTTCATTTTTTATAAAATATTAATAATTATAAAATAATCAATTTATTTTATATAAAATTTATATTTATATTGCATATAAATTAAATAAATTAAAAAATTAAATATATTAATTTGAAAATTTAATAGCAGGATTACAATGGTGTGATATATTACTTTATGCTTTCAGTCGAGAAGCTATTGCATTTATTAGTAGTGTATCATCTATCTCACGAAGCGAGAAATCAGTTTACGGCCAATACTTTTTAATTTCCTTTTCATTAAATAATTTATTTTGTAAAAGTCAAATCAAATTAAATAAATAATTAATATATTATTTTGGAAATTGGATAGTGAAGCTACGACTCTTGTCATATTTTATTTTCTACTTTGAGTCAAGAAATAGTTGTGGTTGTTAGTATTGTCTCTACTACATGTCAAGATGGAGAAGTTAGTTCAAGACCAATGTAATTTCATTTGACCCCAAAACATGATAGTGACTCCAAATTATTTAAGAGATGTCAAAATTGTATTCTACCTCTTCTTAAACTGTGAAACCAAAGATCCATCAAGGATCGGATACCAAAATTATATAGAAGCTTTATATACTTTAATTTTGAAAAGAAAACACAACTACCTCAATCTTTTAGAGAAATTCAAAGCACCTCGGAAGGATACTGTTTTTGTGTGGCAACTTTTTTGTAGAATAGACAGTCCACTAGAAGCATTAATTAGAGGGGATGTCAAGAAAAACCATTGGCGAAATAATTAAGAAAATGTTAGAGATTAATGCTCTTTTAGTTAACATGATTTGTGATAAAATATTAATACGTTGTTCGGTCAATATAACCAACTCCACCCAGCGGGATTAAGACTTGTTTGTTTATGTATATATGAATAGAAAGTATAAATAAGCACTAGAAAATTGAGATGTAAAATTTTAAAACAATTTTAATTATAATGTTTTCAATAGTTAATTTAATCTTCTTTTTTAAATTATGTAATAATATAAGCTATATTTCAAAAACTAAATAGTTTTAATTTATTTCAGTTTTTTGTTTGTGAAGAATTGTATTTTAATAGTATTTTGACAAACACTTGCCCGTTTTTAATATTATGTTACATTAATAGATATTAAATATAAAAAAGAAATAGAGAACAAATAACCGAAATTCATGTTTTAGGTTAATTTTATGCTTATTTAGAAATAAGTAAGGACTCTAATATCTATATTAATATATAAAGCAAATACATGTTATAACCGCCAAATAACCATCAAAATGGTATAATTTCTTATTCCCTATTTTACCCTTTCATAATTTCTTATTTCTAAAATTTAATTTACATTTAGAGGGTCTTAAATGTACATTACTCCCATTTGTAACTTCCAAGGCATATATTTAGTTTTACACTAAGAAAGAATGTTGATGAAAAAAATGGATTGCAGTTTTAAAGAAGTTTATGAGAGAAAGTGGATAGAACACAGAGAAAGTGGTAACAATAAAACAAATCGCCTCATTCTCTTTATAACTTCTACTACATCTATGTTCTCATTCAATTCTTCCTCATCCACTTTTCCAACCAATTTTTTTCCACATGAATTGAGAAATGTCAGGTATGCACCGAATTTATTCCAATTATGTGATTATACTTTGCTTACCTTCTGTTAAGTTATATGTGTATATACTGTTCTCATTTTTTCTTATTCGTTTACATTTTGTTTGATGAAATGCCAAAGTGAGTTATATTATCAAATACATTTGTTACATTGCTTAAAATACCAACTTTGACAAAGGCTTAGAATCTCCTTGAGAGATGGTGGGTTTATTCCTTAAATTTTTTGCAAAAGTTTTATGCCTACTTAAAACAAAGTTAAGTACAGTATTGTTGTGTTTTGCTCCATTGTATATAATTTTTTTGTTGAAAAAACTCCGATACATTTGTTTTATGATTTTAAGTATATTTGTGTTAATAATTTCTATATGCAGTTGTTTCTCTTTGTGGGGCACTAATGTGAATTGCATCCATAATATCAATGAGATTGTTATTTCAATTAGGAAGCGGTGGAGTGGAAGTAAGGTAAGCCACAAATTATCTCTCATGACTCAAAATAGGATGCATATTTCATGCTTTAATCTAGAAAAAAATTTCTTCTTTGAGTTCTTTATACATGCTATCTTTATATTGTTGTTATATTGGTTTTGTCTATAA
>NC_032019.1:22869280-22875911 GCF_001865875.1 Lupinus angustifolius | reverse complement strand
CGTTACAAACAATAGGAAAGCGGGTTGACAGGCACGGGAGTGCCTGTCAACACGCTAGTATTAGGAAAAAAGCTTCTAATTTTTCTAACAAAATAATTCATAAAATAATGAAATATAATTGTTTTTACAGTCATGCTGTTATTATTTACGCCTTTACCTGACTATGTTGCCTAAATAAGAAAACAAACTAAATAGAGCATAACAAAAATTGTGTTATCTAAATAGATATAATCTTTATTTATATATATATATATATATATATATACATATATATATATATATATATATATTTTGATATCTTTCCTTTTGTTTTTATATATAATTTTTCTAGAATTATTTTAAAACTGTGGTAACAAATTAAATGCATGATGCTCACCATTAATTTATATTTTAGTTTATTTTCCAATTTATGCAAGAATCTTGATGTTTAGGAATTATTGAATGTATATTAGTTTAGTAAATAAATTTATTGTTTTAAAAAGTATCTAATTTAAATTTAAATATTTTATTGAATAATTATATTACAGACATTATTTTGTATTCTTTTATTGTATTCTTATTTTTTTTTATTTAGTAGACATCATTAATGTATTCAAATTAAACTAAATATTTTCCTAGACTTATATATTTCAACATTATAATATACAAGCATTTTGTGAGATAATGGCATACCTATCAACCCGTATTTTCTCATAAATAAAAATAAGTCTTAAATTTAAAAATATAAATTTTATTATGAGTTCTATATAAATTTAATTATAGAGAGATAATATATATAAGTTCTGTATAGATCAATAAATTATGAGAGAGATAATATTATAACAAATTTGTCAAAGAGATCTATGATAATATGAAATAAATATGTATATCAATATAATTACGGTTATGTTTATTTCATTTTCTTTCTTGTAAGAAGTAAATAAAAATTAAGAGCAATGACAAAGAATGAAAAATTTCTACCTAGAAGTGTTTTCTTTTTCTATACTAATATATACGGAAAATTTTTAAGAGGTCACTTTTTCCGTTTTTTGCCCCTTTGTTTTTGTTTGTGAGAAAATTAATTGCATAGTATTCAAATACTGCAATTTTATCATGACTATTTATAATATCTGTATCTCTCGTATTCATCTCATACAATATTATCTCTCTTATAATTTATATATAATATTTTCAACTATTATGTCATGATCTCTGTAAAATTAAATTTATGGTTATCACATAAAAGAAATTTTATTTTGCTTATTCCAGCCTATATAACTTTTATTTATAAATTTTTAATTTTAAACTTATAGAAGAAAACTTAATGACGAGAAAACATTAAGATTATAATTAGTTTTTAATAAGAATTTTGAAAATATTAAAGTAGCAAGTAGTTGTATAATGAATGAAGTTATATCATTCATATTAGATTTTTATTTCTATTGAAATATTAAATATTTTAATTTAATTTTGAAGTATAAATTTTCTATTTATCATCATCTTTAATCACAAATACTATAACAAGTCAACCATGACAAACAACGACCCGGATACATGAATATGCTGAGTGTGCGACCTACAAGCTTAAATATTCATGCAGTATTTTATTCTCCAAAGGAAGCCTCTCGCATAAGTATTAATCTACATAATCAATTTTTTTTGGGTTCATAATTTGGTTATGGTGGGGAAGGAGTTAGCACCACACCACCTATTATAAAACAATATCTGGATCTATTATCTGCATATTCGTTCATAACAATAATTTTATCCTTATATATTATTATACTTCAAAAAGGCTAAAATGTTTTTTTATTTTTCTTCTAGTGCTTAATAGATAAACGATCCGCTCATACATATCTCTAAGTGCAATAGGAAAATAATAGCAATATGATTATTCTAGAAAAATGATTAATTATATTTATTTTATTTGCAGAATAATTTTATATTTTAATTTGAGATAAAGAAGTCTGCTAAGGCACTTTCATCCTAAAAGAGACAATGTTATTTTATGATTCTTGCATAACCAATAGTCAAAATAAAATGACACAAACATACTTATTTATATTATTTTTTGCATAAAAAGAATCATAATACATCAATCTGTCGAGATGCATGTTATCAGAGACCATTTTATTCTTATTATCTTTGAGTAAATCAAAATAAAATAGTTTAGCAAGGCAGAGAAACAATTTTATTATATTCCAATTATAGTTTATGTTAAAAAATAATATGGCAGGGCACAAAGTTTCATAGAGATTATTCATTCCCATTATAATTTATATTAAAAGGGTCGAAGTACAATTCCACAAATAGATTACTTTCTTTCACTAGTTTTGTATCAAAAAAAGTAAAGATAAAATAATCTATCTAGACGCACGTTGTTAGAGAGACCATTTTATTCTTATTGCATTTTCATAAAAAGAGTGGAAATAAAATAATCTATCAAGATACACGTTCTTATAAAGAACATTTTATTCCCATTATTTTTGCATAACAAGAATCAAAATAAAATAATCTATCAAAGTATTAGTCATTGATTAATTTTTTTGCATTTAAATAAAGACAAAACAAGCATTTTTATTGGGATACAGAATGAAATGGGAGCTTTGCATTTCTTCTTCATGCAACAAGAGACATTTCCATCATATTTAAAACTTTTAGATTATCTAAAAACATTATTTAGGCCAAAACAATTTACTCTTGCAAAATTTGATACCCAACAAACATTGTGTAAGGTAAAGGATACTGATATTGAAAATAAGACATATAGAATAACCAACTTATTAAGTATTTTAAATTGTTGTATGTTGTGCCCCAATTGTTCAAATTTGAAGATAAATGCGGCTGATAGGCCACAATTGTGACCAAGATAATATTACGAAAATTATTGCAATATTGTAATCGTAATTATGATTTTGAAATACAATTTTAAACATTGATCATATTGTTAAGTAAAAACCATTTGTTAAAATACTTAGGATAATCAACTTATGATAATATGTAAATATTTTGTACTCAATTTCTCCAATAATCTAAATTATATATTAAATTCTATTGGGCGGAGTCTCAAAAAACTACAAAAGACTAGGGAAGGAGGCAAAATATTATTTGTAAGTGATGCATTAGCATATCTCAAAGAAAAAAAGGTTGCATTTCAAGAAGATAAAAAGTATTTTTTTTCCTTTTGCATATTATGAAAGATTTCAAGGAAAAAAGGTTTGATGAAATTGTCTTAACGACCATATTTTCTCTATGAAGAGAGAAAATATTAAAGGGAGCAAGGAGGGACTATTATTAACTAATACAACTTCATCAAACTTTTCTTCCTTGAAATCCTTCAAAAAGAATGCAAAAAAACCAATAAGAGATTTCCCTTCCTTGTATATGCAGCGTTTAATCTTTTAGATAAGCTACTAAAGCATTATTTACAATTTGTATTTTATCACTTTTACTTGTCATATGCAGTTTCTTAGGAAATTCATCTCACGTAATTTAATAAGTATTCGGGATTTTGGAGAAAACGAAAGATAAAGTATTTCACATCTTTTTTTATCACACAAATTAAGTTTCTTGCGATTGAAAGGGGAGATAGAAAGTTGTGTAGCAACCCGTGGTTGAAATCAATAATCCATGTCTTATCATAGGATTCATACAGAATTTAGGATACAATTATCATGTCTTTTTCCCCAAAAGCATACATTAAAGGATAAATAAAATGGAATATGTTGTATCTCTTTAAGATAATAAACCTAAAGAACAGATTGAAAGACCAAATAAATAGACTCCCAATATTTTAAAAGGAAAAAAACACGCCCAATAATTCATCGCCAAAAGAAAATCAGAACAAGAGAATAGTATAATAATAAATTTAAAAAAATGAGAACTAAGAAACTTACAAGAATTCCAACTCCAATTGCAAACACCTCACATGTGAAGAACCAAATCCTAACAACAAACCTCAAGCAAGAATCCCATTAAACCAATTTTAAATGAAGGTGGAGAGAATATAAAGCACAAAAGAGAGGATTCAGAAATTTTTAATTAAGTGATTGTGAAGTACTGAAACTATAGTGTCCTCCGCAACATGCTTTTCGACAAAGATGAGAGAAATCAAATCACTAAAGACCCAAGAAAAATTGGTGCTTTGTGTTTTTTCAAAGAAAGGTGATAAAGTTTGTGTATTAAATATATGTGTGATTGGGCACTCACGCTTCGTGCACGTGGGTAAATGGTTTATTAATACACCAAACATTCGTATAAATGTTCGACTTTAAATGTTATGTAATTAAAATATATTATTTGTCTTTTATATGTATTATTTTTATTTCAGGATCAATAATAACTAATATACCAATGATGAATGATGCATTAACAACTTAAAAAATTGTATCACTATCGATACATAGATATTAACCTCTAAATGTTGAGAGTGTGAAAATGGATGTGTATTGTATCTGCATGAATATTAGACTCTGAATATTGAGAGTATGAAATTGGGTATGCACTGCCATTGAAATTGAGTGTAATTACTTCTATCAATATATAGATATTAGACTCTGAGTATTATGTATTCTTTTTCACTTTTATTTGTAAATTTAATGAGAAAATATTAATTTAGAAGATGAAACATATTAAAGTAATAAATATCTAGTTTCTGTAGCCAAAACATTAGCAAAGCAATATTCTTATTTGTTCATCATACCTTCAGGGCTAGCATAAAACAATTCTAAAATATAAAGAAACAAATATTTCATTGAATGAGTGTTTTTAAAAATAATAATAAAAAGGATATTCTGGTCATTTTTATTAATTTATAAAATTAACTAATTAATAGTACCCATTTATGGGTATTGCAATAACTTGTGCAATTTTATAGAATCACAAATAACTTTTTTTACTAAAAATGTGTTTAAGTCATTTATGTGGTCTTATATACTCAAATAATTATTTCTACTTACTTATGGGTAATACAGCATTTTATGGCTTTGTAAAATTATTTGTGTCGGCAAAAATACATTGCCTAGATATGTAAAATCTAACTTTATATCATTCAAATGTTTGGATTTTAATCAATAATTATATAGTCAATTAACTATCAATGATTTCATTTTGAATATTTGAATTTTAAATGTAATTTAATTGGTGGATTTTAATTCATTTAATAAGTAATTAATTAATGTCGAAATTATCCAATAAATAATAAGGAAAACCAACAACAATGAAAACCAAGAAAAATCTAGTGAGAAGCAAAGAGAAAAAAAGGTCAAACAGAAAAAGAATTGATCACAAGAAAACTCCAGAAGTGAAAAAACTATAAAATGAGAAGAGAAAATCCATAAAAATCGAAGAAAGAGTAAATTAGAAGTCTTACCCAGCTAGTCCTTTTGTGTGATTGACATAATAATTGGATTTCTAATGAATTTTGTATCATTTCTCTTAAATTGTTGTATCCCGCCAACAGTAATAACATGCTAATCATTAACCTTGTCTCCCACTTTTGTTGCTTCCAGCACTAAACTCGAGAACCAATTCAGGCATGCCACATGACAATCCATACCAAGTATCTTTATTATTATTTATTTGTTTTCATTTCTTTTTCTATATAAAAGTTAAGAAATTGATTTTATTTTTTTATAAAATATTCATAGTTATAAAATAATCATTTTATTTTATATAAAAATATTTATATTAATATTGTATACAAATCAAATAACATAAATTAAAAATTAAAAATGTTTTAAATATATTAATTTGAGAATTTAATAGCACAATTACAACTGTATAGTATATTAGTTTATGCTTCTAGTCGAGAAACTATTTCATTTATAGTACTATCTCTTCTATTTGATGAAGTGAGAAGTCAGTTTATGACCAATACTTTTTTATTTTATTTTAATTAAAATAATTTATTTTGTTAACGTCAAACCAAATTAAATAAACAATTAATATATTATTTTAGGAATTTCATAGTGAGATTATGGCCCTTCTCATATCTTACTCTCTATTTGAGTGTAGAAATAGTTGTGGTTATTAATATTGTCTCTGCTACATGTGAAGGTGGAGATAATACTGAAAGTGCAAAGCGTCAAGAATTGCATTAGCAATGTTTTGCCTATATTTTGATGAAGACAATGAGTTAATTAAAGCTTAATAATGGCTCAACAATCAACAGGCCTAGGGCTCATGTGGTGACTTATTAGACTTAGGTTATAATTCTTTATTATCTTTTTAGAAGTCTAAGATGCTTTCCATAGATATTGAGTCTAGGTTAGGTAAACCTAGGTGTGAGTATAACAAGACTTAATAAAGTAACTAATCCACTAAAATGAGATATCATCTAGTTTATTATATGTTCATGCATATCATACAAGTTATATGTGCATATTAGGCATAATATAATTGCTAAAATATGTATAGGAGTTAAGCATAACATATGAGTAGTTTGCCTTTTGAATCATGTGTTTTAATATGCTGGTTAATCGATTAACGTGGTGACTTAATCGATTAACTCAATTGTTTTCTGTTTTCATCATGTTACACTGGTTAATCGATTAACCCCATGGCGTAATCGATTAACGTGTCTGTTTTCTGCTGTTTCAACTGCATAACTGAAAAAATTGTTTTTAGAAGCAAAATCTATTTTGTATAAATT
>NC_032019.1:22867595-22869180 GCF_001865875.1 Lupinus angustifolius | reverse complement strand
AAGTTCTTTGGGTTCCAAGAAAGGAGCGTTCGAGTCTTGTATTTGGAAGCGTGTATGTAACGTACATTGTGTTCTATAGTGAAGAAGGAAAATCTCCCAAATCAGAGGGGAGGACTGGATGTAGTTTTGCAATGGACAGCAAAACGAACCAGGATAAAATCCATGCGTAATCTTTTCTATCATTTTCTCTTTTATATTTCAAGATGTTTTAATGCGAGTTTGGAGCTAATATTTTGCATGCTTGTTTCTTGCTATGTTCTTGTTAATCTTGCATAAAAGTATATGTTGTATATCTGTTAGTGTGTTGGTTAATAACTGTGCAAGTTGTTGTTCTGATCATTCTGGTTCTGTTACTGGTGAATCGATTATGAACAGTGCTTAATCGATTAACTGGGCATTTTTCAGCAAGTGTGTATAAACCAAAAAATTGGAACTTGAGCTCTGCCACACCTATTCAACCCCCCTCTTCTAGGTGTATTCCGCCACTGATACCTAACAATTTTGGGAAAGGTCAAACCAAGGGTGACGAAGTTCTTTAGGTTCCCAGAAAGGAGCGTTCGAGTCTTGTAATTGGAAGCGTGTATGTAACATACATTGTGTTCTGTAGTTTTGCAGTGGATAGCAAAACAAATCAGGATAAAATCCTTATACAATCTTTTCTATCCCTTTCTCTTTTATATTTCAAGATGTTTTAATTCGAGTTTGAAGTTGATATTTTGCATGCTTATACTTTGCTATGTTCTTGTCAATATTGCATAAAAATATATGATGTATATCTACATGTGTGTTGGTTAATAACTGCGCAAGTTGCTATTCTGATCATTCTTTTTCTGTTTTGATTTAATCGATTAAGCCCACTGGTTAATCGATTAACTAGGCATTATTTAGCAAGTGTGTAAAAACCAAAAAGTAGAACTTGAGCTTCGACACACCTATTCAACCCCTTTCTAGGTGTATTCTGCCACTGATACCTAACAAGTGTTATCAGAGCTAGTACGACGTGCTAGCTCAACCGCATCCGCGTGATCCGAAAGGGACTAAATATGGGCTCTAATAACCCATTTGGAGGTGATGGCACATCCATTAACCGCCCTCCTGTATTCAGTGGTGATGGCTATGCCTATTGGAAGGTTCGCATGAGAATCTATATCGAGGCAATTGACACGGACATTTGGGATTCCGTTGTCAATGGTCCATACATTCCACTTCATATGGTGGATGGCGAGTTTAAAGAAAAGACTAAAGCCTTATGGACGAATATCGAGAAAAGAAAGGTCCAACATGACCTTAACGCCAAGAACATTATTACTTCGACTTTATCTTATGAAAAATTCTTTAGAGTCTCGCAGTGCCTTAATGCAAAAGAAATGTGGGATACTTTGCAAGTTACCCACGAAGGCACGAGTGAAGTTAAGCGCGCTAGACTAAATGCGCTTACGCATGAGTATGAGTTATTTCGCATGCTTCCTAATGAATCTATATGTAATATGCAAAAACGTTTTACTCATGTTGTAAATCATTTGGTCACCCTTGATAAAACTTTTACTAATGCTAATTTGTCTAATAAAGTTTTGCGTTGTCTTGA
>NC_032019.1:22866622-22867495 GCF_001865875.1 Lupinus angustifolius | reverse complement strand
AGTCAAAGAACTTAGACAACATGCCATTAGCTACTCTGTTTGGGAAACTCTAAGAACATGAAATGGAGTTAGGGCGCTTGACATTGAATGAAGAGTTAGACAAGAATGGAATCGCACTCAAGATTACAAGATTTCAAGAAGATCAAGAAAGTGAGGATTCAAGTTCAGATTCTGATTCCGATGAAGACTTGACTCTCCTATTTGAAAAATTCAAGAAGTATCTCAAGAAGAAAGGAGGGATCAAGAATCTAAAGAAAGAAGCCAAGAATTCAACCACGAAAAGCAAGATTCCCAAAGGAGTCTTCACTTGCTATGAGTGTGGAAAATCGGGCCACATGAAGCATGAGTGCCCGAGCCACCTCAAAAAAGTCGATAACAAGAAGAGAAACTCTTGAATGTCCAAGTCAAAAGGAGCATATAATTTTTGGAGCGATTTCAAGAAAGATTCGACTTCAAGCTCATGCGATGAGGAGAAAAATTCAAAGGTATGCCTTATGGCACAAGTGTGATAAGTGCCAAACATACCTAAAATTCATACACTTTTATGGCACTTATCTTAAGCATAATTGAGAAAAACCAACTTAAAACAATACTTTTTGTATAAAATATCAGAATTTAGTATATTTGTGTTTGTATTTCCTTTTTATGTATTTTGTAGGAATTAAAATGAAGAAAAGAAGAGAAAATATTCTTGGTCAATAAAGCAAAAAAGTCAAGAAAATCAAGGTGCTCAACGAGGCAGCTGAGCATGGAACAAGCCCTGCTGAGCTGACCTGGACACCAGCCTGACCTGGACCAAACTTCTCAACCAGGCAGCTAAGCGGACCTGCTTAGCCGCTCAGCCTAGCACTAGACTAGACCTGGCACGGTCAG
>NC_032019.1:22866220-22866522 GCF_001865875.1 Lupinus angustifolius | reverse complement strand
CAAACCCATGCTGAAGGGTTTGGTCAGCTACTGAGGGGTCCAGCTAAGCAGCTCAGCGGTCTGGCATGAGGCCTATAAATAAGAGGCTAATTCCTTCGAGCAACATAACACAATTCATCATAAAATCATCTCAAAAACACTTGAAAGAAGGAATTCTCTCATTAGGAACTTCTCTTTGAAGTTCTTTCTTCATTTCTTAGTTTAGAGTTTTTATTTCAAGTAAGTTTTGTAATTTTTAGTTTAGAATTCAAGAGGAGAAAATGAGAAGGCAAATGAGATACAAAAATCAATTTTGTACTCTC
>NC_032019.1:22858069-22866120 GCF_001865875.1 Lupinus angustifolius | reverse complement strand
ATGGATGGCTCATGCTCCTAAACATTTTCTTTTGAACAAGGTTATGTAATTTCTACTTCTTCTTAATTTACAAAAGTTTGGATTTTAATCATTGAAGTTGGTGCTTTGGTTAATATTATTTGTTTGAGAAGTACTTAATGCTCTTCTTAGATTGATCACCTAAAAAATGATTTCAAGTCAATAAAATTACTTGTCTCAAACACTTAACAAATAAACTAACAAATAGTTGTACTACTTAGTTTATTTGCCAAGTTCAACATGCTTTTCTTAAGATCTTACAGTCATCACTCATTCAATATTAGAGTCGCCAATGGTTAGGGTGTGACAACCTAATCTCTTTTATGGCCGTAGTATTGTTTAAGCGATGAATATAAGTGTTTATCATTATACCATTTTAGGATATACACTAAAAGTAGGATTTCAGACCTTGGTGTTTGGGGATAACCAAAGTAAAACATAAGAACTTTTCTAAGTAGTTCAAACTCAAAAGAAGATGAGAAATATATTTTCCTTATTCAAAAAGATTTTGTCTCCTCAAGAATTTGTTAATATTTAGTTTTATGTTTATTGTTACTTGTTTATATTCACTTCAATTCAAAACCATCCAAATATGTTCAACTCCATTATTTGTGCATTGACATATTTATATGATTCATTTTATTAGGCAATTCCTTGTGGTTCGACATAATATGCCTATATGATTTTCTTCTAATGGAATTCCCTTTGGTTCGACATAACCCTATATTATGCTACAATTGAATCTTGAAAGAGATGCAAGTGTGAAATAGTAAAGTGTTAAACTTTATAAATTTTATTTGTAGATTAAAGATTCCTAAAAACATAAGGTCAAACCAACTAATGGTTTGTAACTTTGTACACGGGAATAATATGCAAAAAGTGCAATCCAATCAATGGATTGTTACTTGACAATAAAAGAGTGATAAATAATAATCTAACCGCTAACATTTATTTTCTGTCATTTACTTTCCGCAACTAACATTTACTTTTAGTCATTTACTTTCTACAACTAACATTTACTTTCAGTCATTTACTTTTCCGCAACTAACATTTATTTATTACTTTATTCTTTTATTCTTTATACCAACTCTTAGAAAGAAGTGGTACGATTAACTAAACTTTATTCTTTTGTTCTTTTTATTATTCTTTGATACCATCATTTTGTAAGAAATGGTATGGTTAACTTAATAAAAAGAGACTGACCTTTATGGTATGGTTAAAAGGAACCCAAAAAGGGAGTAAATAAATAAAGTCACCAAATAAATTGTTCATCACTTATCACTCTTAATTAAATAAATAACTTGTAAACTAGGAAAACCCTTTCAACAAGTGAGACATCTATTGTTGAGGGGGGAGTTCCTGGTGGTGAAATCTGCTTTCAACAAATTGGCGTTGCTGCTAAGGAATTGGTTTTAGAAGATTTTTATATAGTATATTATATCGTTAATAATTGTGCATAAAATATTTCTTTTTTACTTTTTGTACAAATATAGTTTTTAAATTGTATAAAATTGTAAATTACAAAACTTTGTAAATTCATATCTTTTCTACTAATCCCTTTCTTGAAATTAGACAGAATCCTTCTATGTATGTATTGCAGGAACAAGCAAATAGAATTTTATTTCAATCCAGAGTTGGAAAAAAACTTTAAGAAAGAAAAAGAAGGCCCAGAAAAAGGCAAAACGGACTCAACTTATTCTAAAGAAAGAAGATTCATCAATGGCCAACAATCAACAGAATGCTGATGGTTCACGAGATGAAAACCAACCGACTATTGAGGGCTTTGTTAGCTTCAACCCAAGAAATATAATCAGAATAGTGAGGCCTGCTGGTAATTAAAAGCCTCGTGAGATGAATTATGGATTGGTACAAATCATGTACACAACTCCTTTTGATGGGCTGGATCATGAAGATCCCAACAATCATCTAACTAAGTTCTATGAACTAGTCGGCACTGCCGGAATATCTGAGGTAGAAGAGGAGGTTGTGTTTCTCAAGTTTTTCCCATTGACTCTCATTGGGAAGGTCAAGAAGTGGTTCATGGATTTACCTCCACATATCCAAAATAATTGGAATCTGGTCGAGGAAAAATTCATGAACAAACACTTTCCACAAGGGAAGTTTATGGATATGAAGATTGCCATATCCACTTTTGTGCAACCAGCGAATGAAAGCCTCAATGAATGGTGGGACAGATTCAAGTCTATGCTGAGGAAATGCCTCAACCACAGATTTGATGTGCAAACCCAAAATCATATTTTCATCAATGGGTTACAACAATAACATAAATGGATTCTAAATGCAACTGTTGGTGGACAACTATTGACAAAACCCCTGCAAGAGACCACGGACATCAATGAGTCCATGGTCCTGAATGATCAAAAGAGTCAACATCAGAGAGGACCCCCACCAAGGAGAGGTGGAATACTGGAATTGAGCCCAATAGAGGATATGTTGACTCAAAACAAACTGCTTCAGCAACAATTAGATGAAGTATCTCAATAGCTCAATGATCTTCCTAAACAGATCAGAGAGTCTTCAAAGAAGCATGTTTTTAAATGTGACCAATGTACTCATGATCATGATATGGGCTAGTGTCAGACTCAGACTGAGGATGTCCAATTTGTCAACTATCCTCCAAGGCAAAATTTCTAGAACAATTACCCAATGGAGGAAATCAGCTTCAAGGAAACCAACCATGGAGGCAGGACAATCCGCAGAAACCACCATTCTATCCTAAACCCAATCAATACCAACACCCTATCCAAGTTAAGAATGTTAAATTGGAGGACACTCTGAACCAATTCATGCAAAAGACAATGTCCAACTAGAAAAATACTGTTGCTTCCCTAAGGAACTTGGAGATTCAAATTGGGCAGTTGGCCAAGCAATTGGCAGAAAATTAGAAAACAACATTCTCTGCCAATAATGAAGTCAATCCAAGGAAGCATTGCAATGCCATCTTGCTGGGTGAATCTAGCTCATCTGAGTAGTAGGATGGGGTTGGTGGAAAAAGTTGGATATTTGTAGGTAACATGTGTCAAGCTAGTGACGGTAAAGAAGTGCTTGCTGGGAGGCAACCCAGTACATTTTGAATATATAATATATAAATATGTTTTTCTTCATTAAATTTTTTTTGTCTTATTCTTTAATTTCATTTATTGAAAGAGAAAATTGAGAAAAATTATTTTGGTCCACAAAAACAATTTTCGAGAATAAAATAAAAGAGGAAAATGAGTAAAAACATTTTTTGGTCAAAATGGGCCTAAATCATGAGCCAACACGGCCCAACATAGGCCAAGCCAAATCCAGTCAGTTGCTGACTAGTGCGCCTGGCATGGCAAATAGGGCGCCCGACGCCCCACTAGGCAGCCTTGTGGGTGAAAATC
This sequence comes from Lupinus angustifolius, assembly GCF_001865875.1. Lineage (NCBI taxonomy): Eukaryota > Viridiplantae > Streptophyta > Magnoliopsida > Fabales > Fabaceae > Lupinus > Lupinus angustifolius. Next base: position 22,862,713 of record NC_032019.1, on the reverse strand, counting down.
CCCCAAAAAGAGGATTTCCCTTATCCTCTTATCTTTTTGAGATCCCTCCCATCCCATTAAAACCCTCTTTGACCGAAAAATCATCTTCATCATCATTTTGAAAAACCAAAATAAGCATTTCTTCAAAAAGCTATCTCTTTTCTTCAAAAGTTTGAAACTCAAACATGTATGTACCATCTCCTTCATTCTTAAAAGTTGTAATCTTTTTGATTGGGAAAATTTAAAAAAAAAACATCAAGTCAAAATTTTCACAAAAGCTCATAGAAAAATCCCAAATCAAAAGTCTCAAAAATTTCCGTTCTTGGAAAATTTGAAGAACACATGTGATTATGGATTCTCTTTAATTATTCATGAATAATTATATTGAATAAGTGCTGAACATACTTGATGTATTAGGCATGTTAAAAAATTTCTAAGGTTAAAATTTTTGTGTTTTGAGGTAGAAAATTGTTTTTAGACTTTTTCTTCAACATGAATTCGGTTGATTCATGAACTTTGTGAACAAATATACCTAAACATGACTCACTCATGATTATGGGAAAGAAAATTTTTTAGGGCCTCGGTTTGCTCACAAAGTGTTTGAAAAAATGACTCAACCAAGTAGTAAAAATGTGTAGGAAATTGAGGAAGTTTTTGAGCCAAAAATTTGTTTAAAAACTGAAAACTCTAAGCACATTGCATTATGTTTTGTGGCTGGAAATTTTGTTAATATGTCTTAAAAACGCATTTCAAACATTCCTTAAAGGAGAAAAAGTCCATACATGCGCAAAATTATGAATCCTTGCAAGTTGTATGAACTTTGTGTTATATCCCTAGTTTTTCATGAACCAAATGCCTTAAAAACATTAAAGAAATTTTTTTTGATGTGTTGATTAAATTTTGGGGCTTTTTTGGAATATTTGATCCAAACAAAGATTTTGGAAACTTTTACTTGGGCAATTTTTGTGAATATGTGATTTTTTGCTTGGTTAATTGAAAAAGTATGATGTTGAGTTGTTTTGATATTGTTAAAAACATCATAAATTTAGCAAAGCATATTCACAACTTGAACTTTGAAATGAGCCAAACAACATGAGAAAAATTGTATACTTACTTGACAACATGTCATAGAATTTTTGGTTCTAACTCCTAGGAATGGAAAAAATTGCATTGTAAAATGTTTTGTAGGAATGGAAGATTCTTCTCAAGGAAAAGGAAGGAAGTTGAAAAGGAATCAAAGAAAATCACCAAATTTTTCTCTAGGGATGCCAAACATATGTTCAAGGAGATCACCCTCAAGAGTGCACCTGTCTTAGAAAAGTTGTTCAACTTAGAGGAGGAAGAATTTGATGGGTTCATGCTCTTGGTGGCAAAATTTGGATGGAACAAACTCACAACATCCAACAAAACGTTCTCTTTGGATGTTGTGAAGCAATTTTATGGAAACTCTATTGTGTCGGGGGAGGCAAGAACTAATAGATACACTTGGGTGAATGGTAAGATAGTGTCCTATGATAAGTACATGATCAATGACTACCTAGGAAACTTGTGGTCTCCACTCCCGAATTATGACCATGACCTATGCACGTTTCAACTCAAAATAAGGGCATCTTCTTCGGAGGAAGGAGAATCACATGATGATGCTCAATTAAGAAAAAGCTTGTGTTTACAAGGATTGAAGGTCAACCAAAGTGGCCTAGTATTTCGGTTTTGTATGACTCAAGTCTCTCAACTTTGGACCATCTTTGTATTGTCCAATACTTGGCCAGCTTCTCATGTCTCGGATCTACCTCTAGGCAAGGCAAAGCTCATCAACTCCATTTATGAGGAAGATTACATTGACATTGCAGCCATCATTTTAGATGCACTTGATGACTTCATCTCAAGGGGTATAACTTCTTTGATCTTACCATCACTTATTACTGACTTGTGTAGGTACCAAGAAGTACCTAGACCTTATGGGGAGATCATGGCACTAAAAACTGAGATCAACACCTCTTATGTCCATTCCCATTGCAAGGAAAGAAGCTTGGTTCAAGCTAGGGCCGATTTGAGAAAGAAATTTGGAGATGTGGGTTCCTCTTCTCAACCATCACGTGGGATAGGAAGTAACCCCACTTTAGAAGCAATTGTTCAAGAGCAACATTTTCAAAACAAAAACAAATTGCTTGCTATTGTGGGATTACAAGCATGTATAAAAGTTTCCATAGCATTTATGGCTCTCATCCAAACTTCCAAGGTGAAAACTATGAGGAGTTTGTTGCTAACACTCAATGGTTGGAAGGAAGATCACAAGGCCTTGATGAAGAAGAAGAAGATTGAGCAAAGCAACAAATTCAGTTTTCTCTTTACTTTATTTTTATATATTTGATACTTTGCAAAACTATTTCTTTGTTTTCATACTGTAAACATTGTTTATTGCTTTCATGTTTTAATTTTATTTTGAATTATGTTGTATGTTTTTAAATTGTTTGCAAAATTTTAGTTTAGTTATGTTTTTAACAAATTTTCCATATTCATGAAACATCTCTCAAAAACAATTTTTCCATTGGCTTGTGGACAAGCCATCATTTAAAGAGGGGGAACATGGTTGATGAATATGTGAAAATCATATATAGGATGAGGACGAGAATGAGTATGAGGATAGGATGAGGAGGAGGATGAGTGTTGTGCAATGACTCATATCTCTAGATAACAACAATACAAGTTATGGGCTTGGGCTGATGTAAAGGGGTTGGGGCAGAGGGCTATATATATTGATGTTATGTAGAACAAGGAGAAGAATAGTAAAACACTAATCCTTATTCTCTAATAATATATAGTGGTAGCCGCTCAACGCTCCCGGGGACGTAGGCACAATTGGCCGAACCTCGTTACCAAATCTCTTGTGTTATTCTCTTGTCTCTATACTCTTTACTATTTGATTGTTCGCTTGTTCCCAACAATTGGTATCAGATGGCTCTTAACCCAGGTGCCAAATTCGAGGTGGGGAAGTTCGATGGAACTGGTAATTTCGGATTGTGGCAAAGGAGGGTTAAGGATGTGTTGGCTCAACAAAGTCTATCAAACGCGCTGCGTGGGAATAAACCAGAGGGTATGGATCAACTGGATTGGGAAGAGTTGAAGGAGAAGGCTGCAGGAACCATACGGCTCTGTCTATCAGATGAGGTGATGCATCATGTTATGGATCTGACATCATCAACAGAAGTATGGGAGACATTAGAGAAGCGGTTCATGTCCAAGTCTCTAACAAATAAGCTGTATTTGAAACAGAGACTCTATGGCCTGAAGATGCAGGAAGGTGCTGATTTGCAACAACATCTCAAAAATTTTAATCAAGTGATCAATGACTTGCAGAAACTTGATGTGAAGGTTGATGATGAGGACAAAGCAATAATATTACTGTGTTCTTTGCCAAATTCCTATGAACATTTGGTGACAACATTGACGTACAGGAAAGACTCAATCAATCTAGATGAGATCACATCTGCACTTCTGTCCTACACTCAAAGAAGATAGAATGTAGGTGAAGGGTCTCAGGGTGATGGTCTGTATGTGAAAGGGAGCCAAGTGCGTGGGAGGAGACAAGGCAGAGGAGGTCCTGCCGAAGGGAAAAGACCAAATTCTAGGGGCAGAACACCAGTAGAGTGCTACAAGTGCAAACAGACTGGGCATTATAAAAAGGATTGTCCCAATGAATGGAGTCCTAGCAAGCCGGTGGGGAAAGATGGGGTATCTACATCTGCAAATGTTGCACAGAAAGATGATTCTGGTTACAATAGTGAAGTTGAAATATTATCTGTATCATCAAATCACAATACAGATGAGTGGATACTTGACACTGGTTGTTCCCACCACATGACGCCTAACAGGGAATGGTTCACCACATACAGGGCAGGCAATTTTGGTTTCGTGTATCTCGGAAATAATAAAGCATGTGAAATTATTGGTATGGGAGAACTCAGAATTGTGATGGATGATGGTGTAGTGAAGACGTTATGTGAGGTTAGGCACATACCAGATTTGAAGAAGAATTTGGTTTCTTTGGGGACATTGCAGGCCAAAGGGTTTAGCTATAGAGCTGATGGGGACAGTGATATTCTTCGAGTATGCAAAGGTGCTCTGACTGTGATGAAGGGTAAAAGGACTGCAGGGAACACTTACAAGTTGTTAGGGTTGGGAAGCAGTCAAATGGATTTTCAGATATTTGAAGGGGACTACAGGTCTCGGTATCATGTTTGGAAACCAACAGAGTAAGCCTTCAGTTATTGGTGATGTTGATTCGGACTATGCAGGAGAAGAGGATTGTTGAGGGGAGTCAGCAAATGCAAGCTAGATTTATGCAAGTATTGTGTGCTTGGTAAACAAACACGAGTTAGTTTCAAGGCTGGCCAACACAGAACTCGAGGCATTCTAGATTATGTCCACACTGACGTATGGGGACCCACTCAGGAACCATCCCTAGGAGGTTCTAGGTATTTTGTTACTTTCGTTGATGACTTTTCTCGCAAGGTCTGGGTATATTTTCTGAAGCATAAGTCAGAAGTCTTTGCCAAGTTCAAGGTTTGGAAGGCAGAGGTAGAGAACCAGACTGGTAGAAAAATCAAATACATGAGGTCAGATAATGGTACAGAGTACAAAAACTCACAGTTTCAGAAATTATGT
>NC_032019.1:22838658-22857969 GCF_001865875.1 Lupinus angustifolius | reverse complement strand
AAATGGAGATTGATGATATTCGCCAAGGTGGAGATTGTTGTGCAATGACTCATATCTCTAGATAACAGCAATACAAGTTATGGGCTTGGGCTGATGTAAAGGGGTTGGGGTAGAGGGCTATATATATTGATGTTATGTAGACCTAATGTAACAAGGAGAAGAATAGTAAAGCACTAATCCTTATTCTCTAATAATATATAGTGGTAGCCGCTCAACGCTCCCGGAGACGTAGGCACAATTGGCCGAACCTCATTACCAAATCTCTTGTGTTATTCTCTTGTCTCTATACTCTTTACTATTTGATTGTTCGCTTGTTCCCAACACATAAAAACTGAAAATTTTTCAAAAACCGAATTGAATTTGCTAAATGAAATTAAATGACAAGATTGCATGATTGAAAAATTTCTAAAGACATTTTTAAGCTTTAATTGAGCACAATGAGGTATAAGCCTAAAACTCTTTTCTGAAAAAGTACATAATGTCATAACATGAAAATTTTGTGCAAATGAAATTTTAAAATTGTGTAACATGATTTTTGCAAACATTTTTCAAAATAAAAGTGTAAATCCTAACCAAGTAAGGGAGTGAGCCAAACACATGTGAATATGAGTAAAATCAACAATTGTTTTGTCTAACTAAACTAGTTTTAGTCTTTAGTTCTCTTAATTGCATAAGATTGGTAGGAAAAGATCAAGGCATGCTATTATTTAGTTGAACCAAGAATGGCCAAAACGTCTAACCAAAAATAGGATCATCCTTTGATAAGCCCCTTTGAGTCATACAAAGTGAATTAATTTTTTTCAAACAAACTCATGAACACAAATTAGAACAAAAAGTTCTAATTAAGAGAGCATAAATTTTTAAAAGTGTTTGAAAAAGAATAAGTTGGGGGAAATTGGTAGGCTTGGCTTCTCCAAAAGGAAAAGTGAAAAACATTTTTCAATCTCTTTATAAAAACAACAAAAGTTGTCAAAAAATAGAAAAACAAAAAGAGATTGAAAAATACAATGAAAAAGCCAAAAAAGAGCCAAGGTTCAAAAGCTTAAAGGTTGGGGAAGAAATTATGAAAGAAAGCAAAATTGAAGTGCTTCATTGAGAATTTTGTTTTTTTGAAAATTTTTGCTCTCTTGAAATAAATTTGCTTATCCAAGAAAAACCATGATTTTTTCAAGCCTAGCCTCATTTCAACCAAAAACAAGTGCTTAGTGATCCTTGATTGAAAATGCAATTTTAAGAGAATATGTAAGACAAAAACTAAGTTCAAATTACTACAGGCAAATGGTTGAAAATTGAGTGAAACACTTACATCCCTTGAAAAGTTCTATTTTTGAACTTGTGTGCAAAACAAACACTTTTTGATTGAAAATTATTTGCTTTGGTTTTGGAACACATTTTTTGATGAACATAAGCATGAGATAATGTTTGAAGCATTATGTGTGAAATTCACAAATCTTAAAAATCTCATTAAAAAATTTTAGCATGCTTATGCAAAATTTGAAATCATGTCAATCTAATCTTAAAAATTAGCCAAAAGCAATTTGGATGTACTTTACCATTTATTTGAGGATAAACAAAGTTTTGAGTTGGGGGATTTGGTAAGTGCCAAAAATACCTAACTTTCATACACTTTTCCTGGCACTTATCCTATGCAAATCATGCAAAACCAACTTAATTCAAAACTTTTTAGTAAAATCTCATACTTTGATTATATATTTTGTCCACCTCTTTTCCATATCTTTGTGGGAAGTTTTCAAGATAAATGAAGAGAAGAAAAATTATAAAAAATAGTCAAGCAAGGAGGTGTACAGATAAGCCATTTTTGATGAACACATGGCAAGCTAAGTACTTAGCCAAAGCATGGACCAATCACATGAAGCTACTCAGTAGGCATCATGGCCTGAACATCAGGACCGCCCAACTTACCTGGCACCAACTTCCCTCGGTCAGCCACTAGCATGGCACAGTCAGACTCAAGTCTGGCACAAGCCAACCTGTTGAAGTAGGCAGCTGAGTATGCACCTGGACTGCCCAACTTGGAACCACACACCTGGCCAGAGTAGGACAAGTTGCTCAAGCAGGCAACTCAGCGATGCCAATTAAGCAACCAAGCGGGTTGGACCCAGCAAGTCGTCAACTTGACTTAGCCACCAAGCAACAATTACATCATGCATGACCTCGCTTGACAAGGCCCATGAGAACTTTTCAGAATAGCCCATAATAGCCTCGTCAAGTAGCTCACAACTAGCTTTGGTGAGTCAACACCAAGCAACTGATTAAGCTTCTTGGCCAAAGACCAAACCCATGCTGAAGGGTTTGGTGTGCCCAACGTGGGCAAAAGGAGAGTCAGATGGTTATCTGGTTGCCTATAAATAAAGGCCCTCTTCTACCATTCAAAAAGACATTCGTTCTTTACTTCTTCTCTCTAAACACTTCTCTATAGAATTCTTACACTTTGGGGCCACAATTCCAAGCTAGTCTTTAGGTAAAATCTTGTAGTTTTCTCTTAGAATTCAAGAGGAGAAAGGGGTTAGCAAATGTGATGCAAAAGTTAATTTTGTAATCTCATTTGGATCCAAAAGCATATCATCCTTGGACAGATGGCTCATGCTCCTACACATTGATTTGGATTATGGTGTAATGTTATTTCTTTTCTTCATTTGTATCATATTTTGATTTCAATACATTCAAGTTATTACTTTAGATTAAGTTTTGATTCTTTAAGAAGTTCTTAATGAGGTTTTAGCTTGATCACCTAAAACTTGATTTAAAGATCCAAAAATGCTTCTTCTTAAAGTGTTGACAAGTGAACTAAAAAGTCTTAGTTCACTTGCCAATTCAAACCATCTATTTTAAGCAACTTGTATACAAGGTTAAACAATATTAACGAGCTTGAAGTAGGGTGTGACAACCTGCTCCGACGATTGGCAGTTAACTATTGTTTAGTGTATTATACAAGCTTTGAAAATCATCTTATCATACTAGGACACTAGATGGGGGATTTAGAAATCATGTTTGGAATTAATCAAAAAATATAACACATAACTTGTTAATGATTACAAAAATCATTTGAGTCAAGAAGTAATTCCATATTTCAAACCAATCTTCTCCTCAAGAATTTGTGAATATTAGTTTATGTTTTCTTAGTTAACTTTTATACAAACATAACACAAAATTATCAAGAAGTTGTTAATCACTATTTTTGTTATAATATGCCTATATGATTTTCTTCTAATGCAATTCCATTTGGTTCGACATAACCCTATACTATGCTACAATTGAATCTTGAAAGAGATGCAAGTGTAAAATAGTAAAGTGTTAAACTTTATAAATTTTATTTGTTGATTAAAGATTCCTAAAAATATAAGTTCAAACCAATTCATGGTTTCTAACTTTGTACATACAAACAATATGCAAAAAGTGCAATCCAATCAATGGATTGTTACTTGACAATAAAAGAGTGATGAATAATTATCTAACCGCTAATATTTATTTGCTGTCATTTACTTTCCACAACTAACATTTACTTTCAGTCATTTACTTTTCTACAACTAACATTTATTTATTACTTTATTCTTTTATTCTTTATATCAACCCTTTGAAAGAAGTGGTACAGTTAACTACTAACTTTATTCTTTTTTATTTTTATTATTCTTTGATACCAACCTTTATGGTTAACTTAATAAAAAGAGACTGACCTTTATGGTATTGTTAAAAGGAACCCGAAAATGGAGTAAATAAATAAAGTCACCAAATAAATAAATTGTTCATCACTCATCACTCTTAATTAAATAAATAACTTGCACACTAGGAAAACCCTTTCAACAAGTGACACAACTATTGTTGAGGGGGGGGGGGAGTTCCTGGTGTTGAAATATTCTTTCAACATTAACATCAGGTTTAATTGATTAACTTTCTTCCTGTTTTCTTGAAAAATAGTTTTCTTGCACATAAACTTATAGCAAATTCAATTAATTTCATATGTAATCGACTTAATGAATTTTTGCCTAAATGTTAACAAATTGACAACATGCAATAAACTCAGCAAGTACAACAATCTAATTATGTAAAGTATAAAGCAGCTGAAATTAAAGAGATAAGGGATATAGAAAATTGAGACGACGATCTTTTATTCTGGTTTGTTTGCGGGTCCTCTTGCAAACTATATCCAGACATCCCCATATGATCTTGAGAGATTTTTCTTCACTATTGGAAATCAATGTTATACAAACACGCTTCCAAAATACAAGACCCCCTTCTTAGCCCTATAGGTCTTTGAATGGTGTGACCCTTTACCTACTTCTAATGGATACTTAACACCACTTATAATGGTCTTCCCCAACCACTCCTAACTAACAACCAAGATTCTTGTTTATGTTAAGACAACTAGTACCTAATTGCAGCTAGGGTTTCCCAATACTCTTCTCTAACAAGGTGATACCAACACACCTATAGAATCCATGATAATCGTCTACAAAATTTACAAGTTGTGTGCACCTAAATGTGCTAACTTTAATCCTTCCAAATAATAAATCCTACAACCATTTTAAAATATATCATATCCATAAATATCTGATATCACAAAGCTCATATTTTCAACTATCGCTACGCCAGATATTGAAATAAACCACGGCCATTCAACTATGCTTGCTAGAACAACACTGTTAAAAATGAGGTGAAAGAACATCAACAACGATCATTCAAGCAAGTGTTGTCAATTTGGATAGGCATATAAACTTCAATAGCGCAAGTGTGAACAACCACTATTGAACATCAGTGATCTTTGCGTTGACTTGAATGATTTCTGTTTAATAGCGCACCTTTAAGCAAGCGTTGTTAATTTACATATACTCAACAATGTAGGATTAAAGCAACGCTATTGAAGATGAGCTAGTTACAATACTTTCTTATATGAGCATTGTTGCTTGGATGCGACGTTTACATATCAGATATATATGTTATGGTTCATGCTAATTCTTTGTTTGGTTACACAGCTACCAAGGACGACAATAACCATTATCTTTCCATTTGAATCTATATATGTTATGGTTCATGCTAATGTCACTTTCATTGTCTCCATTTATAATTAGTCATGGCACCCAAAGAGAAGAAGATAGAAGGAAGAAAAAACAAAGAAACCGAAAAGAGAGCAAAACAAGGCACAAAGAAAAAGATAAGTATTGTTTAAAAAGTAGAAAAAAAGGATTTTCCTAAAAAAGAATGTGTATGTCAATTTTGCAATCTTCAATCTCTATGTTTAATTTCTTAGTGGATTTGAAAGTTTAATCTTTATATCTTCAATCTTCAATCTAATTTTTTTTGTAGCAATTCTTAACGGCTACAAGAGACGATGAACCAGACTATATGGAATATCTTAATTCTATTATGCACTTAGGGGATGATTTCTTCGACTGAGGGGCACTTTGAAGAATGAAAATTTGTTGTTTTTTTTTCTTCTATTTTTCTTTTTTTAATTTATCATGAACAATTGTATTTTGGATGTTAATTTTCAGTTCTATTTTGAGCCCTGAACATTGTATTTTGGCAACATATATTTAATTTCAAGAATGAAATTTTGATTTTGAATATTCATCCTATTATATCAATATAACTAATTAGAATATATGTATTGTGTTGTTGTAATCAACAACATATAATTATCTACAACAACACATATAAGTTCAACAACGCTCATTCAAGAAAGTGATGTTAATTTGGATAGGAGGATATAACTTCAATAACGCAGGTGTGAAAGTGCGTTGTTGTATTAGAGCTAGCTTGAATGAGTTATGTTTATCAATGCACCTTTAAGACAACACTGTTAATTTACATCTATTCATCAACACATGATTAAAGGAGCATTGTTAATATGTTATGACGATGAAAGCTAGATTCACCTCCTTGATGTTTAACAACGCTCATGTAACGGTATGTTGTTAATATACATCAATTCAAAAATGCATGCTTGAGTGTGCATTGTTGAAGATATCCTATCAACAACTCATTCCTAAAGGAGCAATGTTGAATATGTCATATCAACAATGATTTCTTAAATGAGCGTTGTTGATTTGTTACGAGTTTTAAATATCTAAAGTTGATTCACACTTCTCTTACACTCTCAAACTTGTTCGAAAAGAAAACCTCCTACACTCAGAAAATAGTTAACCAACTCAAAAAACCTTATACACTCATCAATGACTTCCCAAAGTGGTGATCATATTTCTCATAGTGGTGACGATGCTACATAGACTTCACAAGGTAAGAAACTTGTTGTTCATAAACAAACTCCATGTGGAATGACTTCTATGAAGAAGGTCATTCGTGCAAGAAGTAAGGACATGAAGATATCAGATGAATAGAACACAAAATGCCAACCATTAAACTCGAAGAGTGGCAACATATTGGTTAGCTATAATGGAGTCGTGATTAGGCAGAATGTATCAATAACATTCAGCTCTTGTACTAATTTTAGGTTGAATCTCGTGAAGGAGCGTATTTGGAAGAAAATAATAGTATGTTTCCATTTCAGTGTTTATGTTTATGCATTTTCATGCAATATATATGTGTTTTCATGCAATGTATATATATTTTTGTGTATTCATGCAATGTATGTGCTTTCATGCAATTTATATGTATTTTGTGTATTCATGCAGTATATGTGCTTTCACGCAATTTATATATATTTTTGTGTTTCTATGCAATGTATTAATATGTTGTATTTATGTGTTTTTCAGTCAACTTTTGATGTTGGTGAGGAGCATAAGGATTACATCCTTAAATCTACCAATAAGGCTCTCCGACAATTCAGAAGCGATCCCAACAACTGTATCAGAGATGCTGATGGCAATGTCATTTAAGATGAGGATTGGAAGGATTTTGTCACTACACGTCCACAAGACGAGTCTTTCTTGGTAAAATCGTCTTGTTTGTAATGACTTTATTCATATGCTTTTTTATATACATATATATGATTGTTGATGTTAATGTTGTTTGTTTTTGTAGAAATAAGTAATGAACTATGTAACAGGGCACCTAAGTGTTTGTACCTATATCGAGCTTCTCGAGCGAGGTATAAGGAGTCAAGGAAAAAAATGAAAGTATTATAATTTGTAAGTACCTTATATTATTGGTTATGTTTTGTATCCATATATCTAATTACATTATTATTGGTTATTTTTTGGCAGATCGAACAAAACTACACACCACGACTTCACATACAGTAGACCTCGATGTTCTATGGGTGGATTCTCGTAAGAACAAGGAAGATTTCATCAATAATGAATAAGTTCATGAAGTGGCAAAATGATGAGTGTGAAATTATACTACATTTGCATTAGATTTAACATGCATTTTAGGACATAATTAGGACTTTATGATTGTTTTTAGCTTTTTTTTCTCTTTGTTCGGGTTGAGCGGGTATTTTTGGCTATGTTGTACAGTTTCGATAGATTAAAGCCAAAAAGAGTAGAAATTGGGTGCAAGAAGATGGAATTCAATGTTGAGCCTAAGCGAAGACCAATTGAAGGCCAAAAGAAGTCATAGATGTTATATTATATTCCTATTTTTTAGATTTTTTGTTGGGCTTAGCCCAATATTTTGTAATTAGGAGGATACATGATGGTTTTCCCTCAAAGAGTGGACAATTTACACTTTACATCACAATTCTCTAATTTAGAATTGGGTATTCTCTTCTATATTATGAGTGAGTAATTCCCTTTGTTTCTAGGACTGGGGCTAAGCCCTTTTACATTCAATAAACACTTGTTTGTACTTCTATTTCATTGAGTGTTGTGATTTGAATCATTAAACTGAGTTTTATTCGTGTGAGTTGTCTAAATTTCACGAGAGTAGTCTTAGGATTTTCGGGAGTTTCTGAAATTCACCTTGGGTTGCTACAAATCAATTGGATAGAAAGATCCAAGTAAAGGATTTGATTGATAACCGTAACACGAGATTAAGTACATGTGTCGGAGCTCAAGAGAGGATGAGATATATCAAAGAACAATTCCACATGAAAATGAGCAAAACAAAGATTTGTGAGTGTAAATGCAGTAACCCTTGTTCTGGGAACTCTGCCTACATTAGATTTCAATCCTTTTTGATACTTTCATAATCATTCTTGTTAATTTCTCAATCATTCTAAATTCAATTTTACTTCCTTATTTGAGTTAAGTATAAATTAATTGTTATAATTAAAGGAATTTTCTAGCCCTCGTAGGATCGGTATTTTATTACTATACAAAATAATCGTACACTTGCGATTTGTCTTATCAAGTTTTTGGCGTCGTTGCTGGGGATTGTGTCAAAATTTCTTTAATTCTCAATTAATTCATTATTTTACTCTAGTGTATTACACGTTTTTCTTTTTCTTGGTACCTCTGTAGGTTGCCTATTTGGTTTATGCAAATTTTAAATTACTACTCAAAGCCAAAAAGGACTTTTCGTTGAAGAAGAAGATAACAAAGAGAAAGAGCAAGAGAAAAATTTGCGCGTGTACAAACAATGGCTGAACGAGATGAAAAACCACTTCACGACTATGCAGCCCCTAAGGCTCATAGTTCACGTTCTAGAATAACCCACCCAACTATTGAGGCAGAGAACTTTTCTTTGCCATCTGCTTTGATCCAAATGGTGATGCAAAAGCAATTTGGAGGAGGAGCTCATGAAGATCTGAATGCCCATATTGACCAGTTCTTGGAATTCTTTGAGATTGTAAGGATCCATGGGGCTTCTGAAGATGTTATTCATCTCCGCATCTTTCCATATTCCCTTAGAGACAGAGCTAAGACGTGACTAAGAAATCACAATGCTGAACTTCAAGCAACATGTCGAACTTTGGAGGAGGCTTTTCTCAACAAATATTGTCCTCCTTTTAAAACTGTACACTATAGGCACCTCATCTAGAACTTTAGTCAAAAGGATGGGGAGACAATTGTTGAAGCTTGGGTAAGATTAAATAAGTTGACTGAAGCTTTCCCTCATCATGGTATTCCTCCTTGGATGTTGGTTCAGAACTTCTACAGTAGGCTAGACTTTCCATCACAACAATTGTTGGACTCTTCAGCTGGTGGGGCCTATATGTGCAATGGAATTTATGCTACTTCAAATATCATGGAGAATATTCTTTCCAATCATGACAAATGGGCGAAGGAGAGGAGACATCATCCAATGAGAGACTCTAGTGCACAATATTCAGGAAATCAAATCGAAAAGGTAATTTCCACGCTAGAAAACCTTTCTCAAAGGTTTGGAAAGCTGGAAAAATATCATGCTAATGTCATTAGGTCTACTGCAACTTGTGAGGGGTGTAGAGTAAAAGGGATGAATGGTCTGAATGCAAACAATTCATTGAACCTGTACATGGAGCTTAGGGCAATGAACAACTTGAATCATGCAATTACTATGACAACAAGGAGAGGAGAGGACAACAATTAAACCCACCGTACATGCAGAACAATCCCAAGCTTTCCCGGAGAAGCAACAACACTTTAAATCATCAAGATCGGGATGAGCAAGGTAATAGAAAACATACAACACGATTTCCATAGGTACAAATTTCTCATATTGATCCCACTCTTATAAAAATAATGGAAGGTCAGGAAAAAACTACTTGTTAGCCTTAATAAATTTCAAGAGGATCAAATCACAATTAATGAAAATGTTTCAAATATGTTAAATGATTTCAATTCTAAGATAGAAAATATGGCCACCCATGGAAAAATGTTAGAAACACAAATTTCCCAACAAGCTAGCAACTTGAATATGCAAATATGGATGTTTCTAGGACAGCCGAAGAAAAATCCAAATAATGAACATTGTAAGGCTATTCGATTAAGGAGTGGGAAGGAGCTCAATGATGTTCCACGAACTGAGAATGATATACAAGTGGAAAAGAAACATATTGAGACACAACTCACTGAAGAGGAACAAAATTCTGAAAATGTGTCTAAGTAAGTATCTCCACCACCATATGTACCACCAATTCCTTTTCCCCAGAGAATTACAAAGGCAAAGTTAGAAAAGAAATATGGGAAATTCTTAGATATCCTTAAGAAATTATATATTGAATTGCTCTTTAGTGAGGCACTACAGGAGATGCATGTGTACATGAAATTTCTTCAGGAAATTATATCTAAAAAGAGAAGACTAGAGGATTATGAAACAATTGCATTAACTGAGAAGTGTAGTGATTTAATTCAAAATAAATTGCCTCCAAAACTAAAAGATCCTGGTAGTTTCTCTATCCCTTGCTTAATTTGTAACACTAATTTTGATCATGTCCTATGTGACTTAGGGGAAAGTATGAGCCTCATGCCTTTATCCGTGTGTAAAAAATTAGACGTGGGTGAACTAAAACCAACTACTATATCACTTCAATTAGCGGGTAGATCAGTTAAATTCCCTATAGGAATCTTGGAGGATGTTCCTATCAAAGTTGGGAAGTTTTACATTCCAACGGATTTTGTAATACTAGAGATGGAAGAAGATGCACAAATTCCAATCATATTAGGTAGACCATTTTTGGCTACCTTTGGGGCTATAATTGATGTTAAAAATGGAAAACTTTCTTTAAGCATAGGGGATGAAAAGGTTGAATTTGATATTGCTAAATCTATTAAACAACGTTCTCTTGAGGACTCATGTTGTAGGATTGATATGCTAAACCAAGTAATGAAGGAGAAACTGCCTAAAGTGAAATATGAGAATCTATTGGAGTAAAGCATGTTGGAAGGTAACACTTCAAATTTTGATGAGGAAGTGGCTGGGGGCAGTGAATCTATAAATTCAAGTTCAACACTCTCATGCAACCCGCATGAGGAGAGCTTGAGGGTTATACATAAATATGACAATTGGGAGAAAGGGAAAGCACCTAAAATGGAAGTAAAAACATTCCATCCACCCTTAGGTTTGAGTTTATGGGATCCTGCGTGATGCGCAAGGATCAACCGTCAAGCTAATGACATTAAAGGAGCGCTTCATGGGAGGCAACCCACGCTGGAGGTACTTCCACTACACCTAATGAAGCCAACCACTTATAATTGGCACATGAGTTAAGGACACTTTCTACTTAACACCTGAGTTTTATTTTTCTTTCTCTTATTGTTTAGATTTTTACATTGGGGACAATGTGAATTTCTAAGCATGGGTTTTTTTTTCATCTAGATAATTCATTCATGTGATGTATACCATATAAATTTTAAATTTTTTAGGTTGAATATTCATATTATCATGCATTATCGTATGTTTCATATATCATATATCCCCTACTTTTTTATACGTGTTGTCTATCTGCTTTAAATGAAAAAATATGCATGAATGATGATTGTTGATCTGTGACCCCAATGAAGAAAAAAATTGTTGATAGAATAATAACATGAAAGACATAGATTTGAGAATTGTGAATTAAATTTGGTTAAATAAAGGTCTATGTTTCATAACTTATGTTGAATGTACCAAATGTGAGAAACTTGGGCCAAACACAATAAGGGTTCTAATTTGAATTAACAATTGCATAAAACCCTTTTTTACTTCATGAGTGCATAATTTTCTATGATTGTACATTCTAGAACTTGATTTGTGACCGTTTCAAGATTGAAGTCTGTGAGTATGCATTAAAATGATAGAGGCAATTAGGACTTCTTCTTTTGACCATCAACCGCTTACTATAAACATTGAAAACTCATTAGTCGCCCACTTTTGAGCCTGAACTTTAATGATTTTTAATAGCTACTCAAATGAGAGTTTGGGGTAATTTATGATGTTTGGTTGAAGCAATGAGAAAGGGAAAAAGGTCATGTGTGATGAAAGAATCCATAAAAAGGTGAAGAAGAAAATAAATAAATAAATTTCATCCCTTCTCTTTTAGAAAATTTAGAAAAAAAAGGAAAAAAAAGAAGAAATACAAAGTAAAAAAGAGAAGGGACTGGAAAAAAAGTATGTTGTAAGGAGAAACGTTGATTGAAAAAAGATCGTATGATAAAGTAAGGTCATTAAGAGAATCTCAATGCTTCAATCGGATGTCTAAAAGGTTTAATTATTTTGGGAAACATTTGTAAGACTTTTGAATTACCCTTTCTTTGACTATTCCACCTTAAATCATTCACCGTGGCCCCATTACAATCGTTTAAAGACCTCTTGATTTTTGCATGCAATCAAATATAGTCAGTGGCGATTTGGTCCATAATCCAGCATATGGTAATTTACTTTCATGAAATTTTGAGCGAAACACTATGACATTTAAACACATGAGAGTGATGAGAGAAGAGTGACCCTAATTCGTGAAGTTGCTATGACTCAAAGACTTAGCTTGAATTAAAAAAAAATTATGATTGTCTTAGTCTTGATGTATGGATTGTTTCAAAACTAACATGAGATTGCTTGTTATTTTAGGTCATGGTTTCTATATCATCATTCATACATGATTGTGAAAGTTAGACATAATACTTGCTTGAGGACAAGTAAGAGATAAGCTTGAGGGGATTTGGTGAGTGTGAAATTATGTTACATTTGCATTGCATTTAACTTGCATTTTAGGACATAATTAGGACTTTAGGATTGTTTTTAGCTTTTATTTCTCTTTGTTCGGGTTGAGCGGGGGTTTTTGGCTATGTTGTGCAGTTTAGATGGATTAAAGCCAAAAAGGGTAAAGATTGGGTGCAAGAAGATGGAATTCAGTGTTGAGGCTATGCAAAGACCAATTGAAGGGCAAAAACAAGACATATATGTTATATTATATTCCTATATTTTTTAATTAGGATAAATGAGGGCTCTCCCTCGAAGACTTGACATTTTACACTTTACATCATAATTCTATAATTTAGAATTTGACATTCTCTTCTCTATTATGAGTGAGTAATTGCCTTTGTTTCTAGGATTAGGGCTATGCCCTTTTACATTCAATAAACACTTGTTCTTACTTCTATTTCATTGAGTGTTGTGATTTGAATTATTAAACTGAGTTTTATTCGTGTGAGTTGTCTGGCCAACAAATTACACCTCTTAGATACATTGGGGAAGGACCAAGAGATGAAGCCAACTATCTGATCATTCAGCTATTCAAACTAGAATCCTAATTCACGAGAGTAGTCTTAGGATTCTCGGGAGTTTCTGGAATTCACCTTGGGTTGCTACGAATCGAATGGATAGAAAGATCCAGGTAAAGGATTTGATTGATAACCGCACCACGAGATTGAGTACACATGTCGTAGCTCGAGAGAGGATGACACATATCAAAGAGAAATTCACCATCACAACTTAAAGTTCATGAAAAGGAGCAAAACAAGGATTTGCGAGTCTAAAGGCAGTAACCCTTATCCTGAGAACTCTCCTCCCTAAATTAGATTTCAATCCTTTATAATACTTTCATAATTATGCTTGTTAATTTCTCAATCGTTCTAAATTCAATTTTATTTCCTTATTTGTGTTAAGTATAAATGAATTGTTATAATTAAAAGAATTTCCATATTCTCATGGGATCGATATTTTATTACTTGACAATATAATCGTGCATTTGCGATTTGCCCTATCACAAACTATGTTATATGTGCTTATCATTTAATTAAACTTGATTTCTATACTTTACTTATCAATGTGATTAATTAAAATTATATTTTTTCTTGATGTGTTAGGTTTTCCTATAAGAAAAGGAGGGAGAGCTACAGGACTCTGGATAGTCATATGGTACTTCATAAGGCATTAGGCTTGCCTGAGTATTCTGGTTGTATCTGGGGTGCAGGATTTGGGGTTAGCAATCGAAAATTTGTACCCCATCAAAAGCGTGTAACCAAAACCCAATTGACTCGGATATATAACCAATTGGATACGCTCATGCAACGGTTCAATGAATTCGAACATTCAGTAAAAATGAAGGAAGCTGAAGGGCATCAACAAGCTAGCAATGTTTCTTCGAGCATCAATGAGAGTTGCACACATGCTCGTCACAACATTCTCATTCTCAATCAATAATTAATTTACTTAACTAATTTTAATTTATTTTCCATTTAGTTTAATTATAATAGTAAACTAATTATATGTTTTAACTAATATGTAGGGAATCAATACTTCAAACTGTACCATGATATCCTATCTAGGTGAGTAGTGGGTGTTAGTAAAGTGCACAACTGGGCAGATACTATGTTGCATAATGCACCTATCCCACCATATCATGTGAAGGTCATGATTGATGTTTCAATCGACGTTGATGTATTGCTGCAAATTCCTCTCGATGCTAATATATTGACAGTGGGAGTGAATATAGGCACATATGTGGCTTGGATAATAAACCTTGTACATGTAGTTCCTTTTAAGGTATGATTTTCACCTTATGCTCACTCATATTGTATATATTTTGATATGTAATTGATATGCTTTGTATTAAATATTTCTGGAAAATGTACACTCCAGATCCAATGAAAAGGAGTTAGATGGCTCAATGACATCCCCTCACATAGTAGAGCATCTACCGAAAAAGACCAAGATGGTGAAGTCTAAGGTTAGCAAACAAAAAACTAAGTTGTCAAAGTCTACCAAGTCATCTTCAGGGGATGTGAGCTCCAAAAAGATCAACTTCTGTACTAAGCTATTTGAGTATGTAAAGCAGTTGGAAGAAGGTGCTATAATGATGATATCATTTCCCAAGGAAGTCTTCAGGAATGATACCCCAAGAATTCATTAGCATTAATGAAGTCCATGATATATATCAACATGACTAGATAGGTGCAACCATTGTATGTGTATATATCAGGTAAATTATGTTTTCTTAACTTCTCACTTTTGCATTTAATCATTCGTGTTATAATTAACTATCGTTTGTATCATATATTAGGTATTTGTATGACAATCTCATTATGAAACGTAAAAAGAAGGTGATGTTCGTATCTCCACATGTTACCATTTTGCTGGCAAGAAATAATAAAATGAACAACATGGAGCAGACAAAACATGTTGCATATACTTTCATTCAAAATAGAGAAGCTGCATATTTAGTTCTTGCACCTTTTAGTATTGGGTGAGCATTTTTTTAATTGTGCTTAACATTTCCTAACCTTGCATATGTTTTATAAGGCAACATTTGCTTTTGATTGTCATTAATCGGATCGAAGAACAAATATACTATCTTAATTCATTGAAACATGGCAATCCGAACAAGTACCTCAATATAAAAGAAACTTTTACTAGGTAAGTGGACTACTTATTTAAACTTTTTGATTTTAGGTACACTTTCACTTTCCTAGCTGTTTAGTAATTAAGTACACTTTCTATTGTTTAGGGGGTGCAAATTTACGAAGCCCATGTTCATTCTAGATGTGTATCAAACAACGTCAAATGGACTCATATAAAGGTATTGACACAAATTATCTCAAACAATTATATGAGTAGTGAATTTATATTTCAATTATGGTTATACTTATATGTTTATTTTATTTAAATTTTAGACCCTCTGCCAAACAAATGATAAAAATTGAGGCTATTACGTGTTGAACTTCATGAAGAAGATCATTTAGCAATGGTCAGCTTCAGTCATGTTTGGTGGAGATTCATACACAGATGACCAAGTCATCCATATTAGGGAAGATTGGTCAAATTATATACTTACTGTTAAAGAGTAATGTAGAGAATTCAATGTATAGATTGTAACATAGATATTATTTGTAGTACATATTTTAGCTTAGGAAATTCAATATTCAATGTCATGTATGTTTTGTTTGTGTATGTCTTTTGTTTTTGTTCTATTTCTAGTTGTTAAATGTATTCAAGTTGATTTTCTGTTGTGTATGCTTAACTGTGTAGAATTAGCAATTATGATCTTCAACAACGCTTATTTAAATGTGTGTTGTTGAATATATGAACATCGGGTATACAATAGCGCTCATATACAAGTGCACTATTAAATTGAACATATACAAGAACGCACATTAAATGGAACATATACATTGAATATATGAAACAAACACTATTAAATTGCATACACATAAAGCACATTTAATACAACACATCGAGTATACAATAGCGCTCGTTTATAATTATTTCAATTTTCGAATATTATTATTTGAATTTCATTAAAAACACAATTAATTAATTATTCTACATGCAATTAGTTGTTCTATGTACATATATGCAATTAATTGTCATTAATTGTATGGGGTATCTTCAACAGCGTTTTTTGTAGGATGCATTGTGGAATTGGATATCTTCTACAATGCACATTTAAATAAGCATTGTGCAACGATTCTAAACATGTAAGCATGTGCACACAACACAATCAGATTTTAATTAATTGTCATTATTTTCTTTATTATTAAATCTTACATTGTACTGTATGTT
The DNA here is from genome assembly GCF_001865875.1 of Lupinus angustifolius. NCBI lineage: Eukaryota > Viridiplantae > Streptophyta > Magnoliopsida > Fabales > Fabaceae > Lupinus > Lupinus angustifolius. The sequence goes on along the minus strand of NC_032019.1, from coordinate 22,841,649 downwards.
TTCTATTATTTGAATGACATTAAAACACATTTATTTAATTGTTTTATATATTTAAGTAATTGTCATTGTTCGAATGACATAATGTCATTATTAATTTGAATGTCATTAAAAACACAATTAATTATTTGAATGAAAAGCATATATTTTCAATAGTGTGCCCTTCTAAAGGCGCTATTGATTTGATATCTTCTACAGTGCTATTTTTAATATGCATTGTGGAATACTTACATTTTCTTCATTATATTTGAATGAGATGTCTTCATCTACGCTTGTTACAGGTAAAGTTGTTGATTATATATCTTTTCCAATGCTCACTTTAATAAGTGTTGTTGAAGGCTTAATGTGTATCAATCTCCAGTATGATCAAACCCCAAAAAACTTAAAACTTTTCCGCATTCACACACATTTAGCAATCTCAAAACTCATTTACTAAATAGACAAACTCATATACTCTCAAAATCTACCTCAAAATCATTCAACCTCAACATCATTCAACACTGAAAATCAACCTCGAAATCATTCACTCATTCAACACGAAAATCATTCAACACAAAAACCATTCTCTCATTCAACCTTAAAATCATTCAACACCGAATTCAAAACTCATTCACTCATTCAACCTCAAAATCATCATTCACTCATTTAGCTTTTATTGAGTTAGAGTTTCCCCTTTCACCTTATTACATTATGAGTAGGGTTTCCCTTTTTTAATTGCATAAGTTTGAGGAACCATAACTAAGTTATGCTTCTTCTTCAAGGCAATTTGTAGCAAGGTGATTGGCCTTGTGAAATTATTTGCATTACAATGACAAATCATTTTGACTTTATGTGAGCTTGAAATGTATTTTCCATCTTCTTTTTTTGTCATAATGGTGCATCTAAGCATTCATCTTGTTCGAAAGATACTATTGGAACATGGTTTGTTGAAAACCATGAGTGGGAACTTGTGGGTGTAAAATATAAAAAACACCCAAGTCCCACATAGGAGAGTTTTGAAAAAACAACTCTCAAGTCCCACATAGGAGAGTTTTGAAAAAACAACTCTCAAGTCCCACATAGGAGAGTTTTGAAAAAACAACTCTCAAGTCCCACATAGGAGAGTTTTGAAAAAACAACTCTCAAGTCCCACATAGGAGAGTTTTGAAAAAACAACTCTCAAGTCCCACATTGGAGAAACTAGGAACTTGGAAAAAACCCTAAGTTATAAATAGAAGCCTTCTCCCTTCATATTTTCTTGCCCCAAGTTGAATGCGCTTTCATTCAACNAGGTAGCCATATTGTGGGAATTTCGAGAACTGACACTGGTAGTCAGTATTGGGGGAAAGAATTGGCACAAGTAGCCATATTTTGGGAATTTCGAGAACTGACACTGGTAGAAAGTATTGAGGGAAAGAATTGGCACAAGTAGCCATATTTTGGGAATTTCGAGAACTGACACTGGTAGTCAGTATTGTGAGAATTGGCACTGGTAGCCATATTGTGGGAAATTTTGAGAATTGGCATTGGTAGCCATATTATGGAGGGTGTATTCGAGATCGGTTCTTATAGTACAGTAAGAATTCGATAACAGAAATCTGAGCTATTTTATCCTGGGGACGGCGTGGTTGATAGTCAGCTTGCACATTTTGGGCAGTGCCACGAAACGTCTTAAAGAGAGTGACCTGGACGTGACTCAGCCAGTAAGTATTATTTCGTGCCATTTAGAATTGCTGCAAGCTACGGTAGCAAACAATTTTAAGACGTTTCGACTACAATGGCATTCGTAGATAATATTACTGGAACGAATAGTTATGACCTGAACAAGCCATTTCGGTTTGACGGAACAAATTTCAAACGTTGGCAACATAAGATTCAATTTTTCCTCACTATGAGAAATGTTGTCCACGTTCTGAAAACCGACATCCTAGTGGTGTCGGATGAGGCTGAAAAAGATGAAAGGGATAAACTGGCTATTGAAATAGCTCTCTGGAATGAAAGTAATTACTTATGTAAGAACTTCATTCTGAATGGGTTGTCTGATGATCTGTATGCCCATACAAGTGTGCCAAATTAATTTGGTATGCACTTGAGAAATAAAGAAATATGATACCGAGGAATTTAAGATAAAATATATATATAATGTTATCACTACCTCAAGTATCAAATAACTGATAATAAATCAGTAGAGTCTCAGTTCTATGAGATACATAAAATTGCTCATGAAATTATTTGTGATGGTATGTCCCTAGAGAGTTAAACTCAGAGAGCCTATGGATATATATTCATTGGGTATGATATAAATAGTATTGTGTATAGGCATTATGACCTTAGCACAAAATGATCATTGAGTCTAACGATGTTGACTTTAATGAGAAGAAATTCCTTTTTAAATTGATGAATAGTGGGGGCATATCAACTAGTCACATACTTGTTATTAGAGATAATGATAGAAAATGAAAGGTTTGAAATAGAACCTAGAAGAAGTAAGAGAGCAATAATTGTTAGAGAGAATAGACCTGATTATATGGTCTATATATTGGAGGATAATCCATCAACTCTCCAAGAAGTTTTTTTTGGATATTGATTTGTGGCGAGAAGTCATAAATGATGAGATGGACTATCTAGAGTCTAACAAGAAATAGACTATGTTATCTCAATCCACTATGAAAGTTGAGATGATAGCATTAGCAACAGCTAATGAAGAAACAAGTTAGCTGAGAAGTTTGCTTGCAGAGATTCCCCTATGGGAAAAACATATATCAGTTGTGTTGATCCATTGTGATAGTACCGCGGCTATTGCAAAAAAACATTTGAGAACTGCTTTCATAACGGTAAGAAGCGACAAATACGTCGTAAGCACAACATCATTAGAGAATTACTCTCTACATGAGTTGTTAGAGTGGATCATGTACGCACTGAGAATAACTTCGCAGATCCTTTGACAAAAGGACTAGCTAGATAGAAAGTCCATAATACTTCTAAGAGTATGTGACTATTGCCCTTAGAACGAGG
>NC_032019.1:22789649-22838558 GCF_001865875.1 Lupinus angustifolius | reverse complement strand
CAAGTCCCACATAGGAGAGTTTTGAAAAAACAACTCTCAAGTCCCACATTGGAAAAACTAGGAACTTGGAAAAAATCCTAAGTTATAAATAGAAGCCTTCTCCCTTCATATTTTCTTGCCCCAAGTTGAATGTGCTTTCATTCAACTTTTTCTTTCTCACTCATATTTTTCGCCGAGGCATTCCCGACAAACTTCTCCCCCTTTCTTTCCGTGGCACTAAGAAATGGCACAGGTAGCCATATTGTGGGAATTTCGAGAACTGACAATGGTAGTCAGTATTGGGGGAAAGAATTGGCACAAGTAGCCATATTTTGGGAATTTCGAGAACTGACACTAGTAGTCAGTATTGAGGGAAAGAATTGGAACATGTAGCCATATTTTGGGCATTTCGAGAACTAACACTGGTAGTCAGTATTGTGAGAATTGGCACGGGTAGCCATATTGTGGGAAATTTTGAGAATTGGCACTAGTAGCCATATTGTGGAGTGTGTATTCGAGATCGGTTCTTACAGTGCAGTAAGAATTCAGTAACAGAGATCTGGGCTATTTTATCCTGGGGACGGTGTGGTTGATAGTTTGCTTGCACATTTTGGGCAGTGCCACGAAACGTCTTAAAGAGAGCGACCTGGACGTGACTCAGCCAGTAAGTATTATTTCGTGCCATTTAGAATTGCTGCAAGCTACGGTAACAACATATACAACTATGTGGTCCTTCCTATATGAGATGGATGTACCCTTTTGAGCGTTATATGAAGACATTAAACGGGTATAGGAAGAACCGATCAAGACCAGAGGGTTGTATTGTTGAGCGATATATTGTTGAAGAAGCTCATGATTTTTGTACTAGATAACTTACCGATAGTGATTTTATAGCCATTCCAAAGCCAAGGTATGCAAAAATATCATTTGTCAAAGGTATTACTTGGAATCAAATTATTAACTATATATATTTTATATATTGCCGACGAGGTTGAGCCGTATAGATTTCCAAAGTGCATAATCGGTATTTCATATAGTGACTAAAAAGTTACATTGTTGAAGAGTTGAATATAAATGCATATTCGATTTTTGAAAGATTGAAATGGTTAGCCAATAGTCCAAGTATTCATGTTTTATCCTACGGTAGTTACCTAATTAATGGGTTCACATTTTATATGAAAAAACAATATGATCAAAGTAAAACACAAAATGATGGTGTGACTCTTGTTGCTCGAAATTTACATATGTCAAGTGCAAAAGATAGAAACTCAATATATGTGAGTATGTCATACTTCAGGGTCATTAAACGAATATATGAATTGGATTACACAATATTTTAGTTGCTGGTTTTTTGTTGTATGTGGTATGATAATAATGATGGCTTTCGAGTTGATGAGTTAGGGCTCATGCAGGTGGATTTTAATAGGCTAGGATATAAAGATGAGCCATTTATTCTAGCATCATATGCTCAACAAATATTCTATGTTACTGACCAAACTGATATGAAATGGTCAATTATTCTTTTAACTAACAAAATAATTATCAATAATATTGATGACCAAGAATATGAAGATATTGATGCTGAAGATGATCCTTTTTTCCGGACATCAAGTCGTGTGAGAGCGAACCAACTATAGATGATGATTTATATACAAGATATGATCATGATGAGGGGCTTTGGGTGAATAAATATGTTCCTCCAAACAATGATATTACAAGCCAAAAGCAATCAAAGAAAAGGAAAAGGTAGATGTATGTCTTTGTATAATTATAGCATAATTTTGTTTGTTCGTAATTTGCATATATTATACTTATATTATTTGTTTGTAATTTTATGTACTCTACCAAAACATAATTGGCATGATATTTTTTGTTTGTAATTGGTATTGTATTGATGTTAATAATACAAACTTCTGGTATTAATGTGTCTGATGCTTATGAGAATGTATGTGTTGTTGAGAATGTTTGTGTTATTGATAAATGTATATGATGATATTAATGTGTACAAATCAACAATGTATGCTAGAGAAAGCTCTAGCAAGCATTGTTGTATGTATATAATACAAGAACGTTCAATATAGACAGTATTGTCGTATATATACAATACAATAATGCTCATTATAGACAGTGTTGTTGTGTGTGTACAATACAACAATGTTTATTCTAGACATCACTATTGTATATGATTAATATAAAAACGCTCGTTGTAAGTAACGGTGTTGTATGTCTGTGCTATTAAGAATATTTATGAATACTACAATAGTGCTTCATGTGATCAGCGTTGTTATATGTACGAAGTATATAGCATCGCTCTTCGGAGGAGGTGTTGCTGTATGTATGGTATACAACAGCGTCCGAATAAGTGATGTTAAGCATGCCTGTATACTACTACGCTCACATATAAAACGTTGTTATATATCTAAAATGCACGTTGTTGAACTTCAACTTTGGCATAGTATATTAATAGATCTTCCTGGTCCCCCAATAGAATCACGCTAAAAATAGTAGATAAAACACAATAATCTTTTCCCTAGGTTTCGGGCATAAACACACTTTTTGTGTGCAGATCATCTGCCTGTAGATCAGTCAACGAGAAGCTTTAGTGGCAATTGGTTGCCTTGAACCACACATCATACTAATCTGGAGAGCCTGCTTCACATGCTGTTGCTTCTACTACACATGTGACATTCCTAAATAATTACTATATTTTCCTAATTAATTTTTGAGCCGCATATTATAATTTTAATTTATGATAAAATAAGTATAGTAATATAAAAAGTATTATTTAAGAAGATATCTTAATTTTAAGATAAGAAATAATAATAATAATAATAATAATAATAATAATAATAATAGAACTCTATTGTTATTATATTACTTCTGATAATATTATTATTATTATTATTATTATTATTTGGTTATACATGTCAAAATATTATTTGATTTTGAAGGATATTATTTATATATAGTTTATCTTATTCCATTTTTATGATTATATATGCTTGTTTCTTTATCTAATTTTTGTTATTCTCTCAACTTTGTAAAATATTATAAATTTATATTTCTATCATTATTGTTATAATATTATTCATTGAAATATTTGATTTGTGATAAGATTTAGAAGTTAATAATTGTTATAAAAAAATAATAAATCATTTAGAGTAAAAGGTATTATTTTTAATCTATACTATCTAAAAAGGCAAAATATGGTGTAACTTCCACCATGGTGTAATTTTCACTTCCTATTTTGCACTTCATATTATTTAATTTTTACAAAAAACCATATAATCCTAATTAACTACCACCACCATATTAATTAATCACATCCTCACCTTAAACTAAATATTATCATAAATATACAAAACTTATAATATAAAGTACACCGAATACAACAAATATATTCTAATTATAAAAAATAAAATATATAAAAATTAAATACGTAGTACCATACAATATTGACCAGCAAGCATGAAGGGTCTGTACACACTAGTAAAAATAAGAGGATAAGTTAGAAATGTCTTTTAGCTTCAGATTTTAATCATCAAACCGACACTTAGAAAAGATGGAAGAAGAGAAATGGAGGAAAAGAGAGGATATGAAAGCTAGGAAAGAGAAAAAACTTCTCCATCAATTATAATTAATACTGTAGCCTTAAAACTCCATAAATTGATAATGAGAATTAATGTATTGAGTTTTTAATGAGTGTGATTTTATGGAAAATAAAAATTGTAATTAATATGAAAATTTTGTTCATTATATTATAATAATGAATGTGTGATTTTAAGGAAGATTAAAGTTTTGATTAACATGATGATTTTAAAACTATGTTCTTGATATTATAAATAATGTCCATGTGTGTTAGAGTTGGAAAATCATGAAGAAGAAAGAAGATGGAAGAAGCAATACAAGGAAGAAGCAACACTTGTAGATAAAGAAGAATGAAGTTATAAAACAAAAACAGAGTTGTGCAAATGTCTCTGGTTGGGCTTTTATTTTAGGAAGCCCATTTCCTTTATTTTCTTCTTTTGGTAAATATGTTAGGTTTCATATAGTTTAGTTGGTTATTCTAACCAACTTATATTGCTATATATAGACCTGTCTTCTTCCCTTTGTAAATAACAAGAAAATTCAATTAAACAAAGAATTCAGAAGATTATTCACTTCTTTTGTATGGGATACCATGTTCTTTAACATGGTATCGGAGCTTGCATAAAAGCCTTGATATCCTACCTTTTTGCTGGCAAAATTTTCATTCTGATCAATTCGTCTTCTCCCTCGTTCATCCTCAAAGTTCATCTTCCTTTCAGAATCCCTCCCAAATCTTCATCACTTATCTCTACTTATGCTAAGATGGGGAATAGAGCCATAACCACACTAAATCCAATGTCATATCCATTTTCGCCTTACTATATGCCTCCCAATGAGAGCCCTGGTGCAATACTCGAATCCAAACTTCTTAATGATGACAATTACCATTCTTGGTCTCGTGCTATGTGGATGTCTCTCAAAACAAAGAATAAACTTCAATTTATTGATGGATCCCTCCTCAAACCATCGGTTGAAGATCCAAGTTTCAGTACATGGGACATAGTAAATACATTGGTGGTTTCATGGCTATCCCAATCAATAGATGCTTCAATTGTCCAAAGCATTCTTTGGATGAAAACGGCTACGGAGATATGGCAAGATTTGCGTGAGAGGTGTTACCAAGAAGATGCCTACCGAATCTCACAATTGCTTCGAGAAATTTACACCTATAAACAAGGTAACCTTAGCATAGCAGCTTATCACAATCACATAAAAGGTTTGTGGCAAGAATTGGATAATTTTAGGCCAATTCCTGGATGTTCTTGCACACATAGATGCATATGTAACTTGATTCCTACTATAAGAGGGTACAAGGAAAATGACTATGTCATTTGCTTCCTTAATGGTCTAAATGATCAATATGAAGGACTGAGGTCGCAGATCATGTTAATGGATCCACTCCCTACCATCAATAAAGCTTTCTACCTGTTAGTTCAACAAGAAAGACATGTTAACTCTCAGTTTGTTGAAAGAAACACAAGAAACACAAGAAGCAGTAGAGGAAGAAGTAGAGGAAGAGGATACCAAGGAGGAAGGAACTCAGGTAGATCCTCAATTAGCAGAGGCTCCAAAGTCTGCACCTTATGTCATAAGACTGGACACATTGTTGATCAATGTTTCAAAAGGCATGGATTCCCACCTGGAAATTTCAAGAATTATTTTGTCAACAACATTGGAGCAAGTGATGTTCAGTCCTTTGACTCTGGCTATGAAGATGAAGGGAAGGAGCATTCCATAGGCAATAAAAATAGTGAGGGGACTTTAGGAGTTAGCATTACTCCCCAACAGCAACAAACTCTATTGTCAATCCTACAGCCTAACACTACTCATAGCACTAATCAATTCACTACACACTGCAAATAACAACACCAATGAGAAAGGTATGAAGCATATGTTGAATTCTTATACTAAAATCTTTGATTGGTTCCTTGACACAGGGGCCACTGACCATATATGCCATACACTCTCACAATTTCAAACTTTCAAGCAAATCAATATCATTTTTGTTACATTGCCAAATGGTAGTCAAGTTTCTACAAATATCTCAGGGAATGTCATTTTCTCTTCTCAATTATACTTGATAGATGTATTGTATATACCATATTTTACCTATAATCTGATTTCAATTTCCAAGTTGTTTGAGAACATTCCCTGCCAACTAACTTTCTCCAAAACCATTTGTAATATTCAGAATCTCCCATCATTGAAGATGATTGGTGTAGCTGAATTGAGAAGTGGACTATATGCAATGAAGGATTATGTGAAGACTTTGCCCATCATTCATAAGAAAAACTGCATTAATGTTGCTAACAGTTTCAATACCTATGACACAAATATTTGACACATTAGACTAGGTCATATATCTCATAACAAGATGTTAACAATGGAAAAAGATTTTCCTTACATTAGATGCATTAAAACTACTAATCCTTGTCATATTTGTCACATGGCAAAACAGAAAAATTTACCTTATGATAATAGAATTTCTAAATCTGCCTGCATTTTTTATTTGCTTCACATGGACATATGGGGGCCTTTTGCCACTCCAAGTACTTTTAGTCACATATATTTCTTAACAATTATTGATGATAAATCTAGATTTACATGGCTTTATTTCTTAAAACTTAAGTCTGAAGTGCCTGACCTCATTAGAAATTTTATCACCCTTATACAAACTCAATTTGGAGTAACAGCTAAATGCATTAGAAGTGATAATGGAAAGGAATTTTCCTTGCATGACTTCTATGCTAAGAAAGGGATTGAACACCAAACTAGTTGTGTTGAGACACCCCAACAAAATGGGATGGTTGAGAGAAAATATCAACACATTCTTAATGTTGCTAGATCTCTGATTTTTCAATCAAAAGTTCCTCTCTGTTTTTGGAACTATGTTGTGGCTCATGCTATTTACTTGATTAATAGGCAACCATGTAGTTACTTATCCAATGATACTCCCTTTAATGTGCTATATGGAAAGTTGCCAAATATTTCTGACTTAAAGATTTTTGGGTGCCTATGTTATGCCACTACCATTTCCCAAAGAAAGAAGCTTGATCCTAGATCAAGAAAGGGAGTTTACTTAGGATTGAAAGCAGGGGTAAAAGGGTATGTAATTTTGGACATTAGAACTCATGAAATTTTTGTTTCTAGAAATGTTTCCTTTTATGAGCATGTTTTTCCCTTTGCAGAGATTGCCAATAATGATCTAGATACCAATATGACCATACTTATCAACCATAACACTGATTCAAGATGGCTAGAGGACTATAATGAAGGATTCATTATACAAGATGCACCTGAACATAACCATCCTACTATGATTGATGAACACATAATGAACAATGATAATAGTGATGCTCAGCCTATCATCCCAGCTACTGAACACAATACGCATCAAAGTGAGAATCACAACACTAGAAAATCCCTTAGAAACAGACACAAACTGCACTACCTGCAAGATTATCATTGCAGTTTAAATACTTCCACTTATCATTCATCCCCATCCAAGTCTTCAAAGGTACAATACCCTTTATCAAAGGGCATATCCTATGATCAACTGTCTTTAGCTCATAAGCATTTCTCTCTTAATATATCTTCTCATAAAGAACCTAATTCTTATAATGATGCTATTAAGCATGCTTATTGGAGAACTGCTATACAACATGAACTAAAGGCTCTCAATGAAAACAATACTTGGATATTGACCACTTTACCTAGCACTAAGAAAGCCATAGGATGCAAATGGGTTTTTAAAATCAAATATAGATATAATGTTTCTATTGAGAGGCACAAGGCAAGACTTGTTGCCAAAGGTTTTACTCAAACCGAATGGATAGATTATATGGAAACTTTTAGTCATATAATCAAAATGATAACCATTAGAGTCATACTTGCTTTGGCTTCAGCCAACAAATGGCATTTGCATTAATTAGATGTCAACACAGCCTTTCTCCATGGTGACCTAAAGGAGAAAGTGTATATGAAAATTCATCAAGGGCTATGTATTGACAATCCTCATCTGGTATGCAAGCTTGAAAAGTCTCTTTATGGACATAAGCAAGCTAGTAGACAATGGCATGTCAAATTAACAGGTTTCCTTCTTCAATCTGGCTACCAAATATCCTTTGCTGATCATTCATTGTTCATTAAATCTACTGATCTTAACTTTACATCTATTCTAGTATATGTTGATGATCTTGTGTTGGCAGGAAACAACATCACAGAAATTAACAAAATCAAGAAGCTTCTTGATATTGAATTTAGTACAAAGGACCTCGGTCAATTGAAATTTTTTCTAGGTATGGAAGTGGCTAGATCAAACAAAGGAATTTCTTTATATCAAAGGAAATACACTCTTGATCTCCTAGAAGACACTGGAATGTTGGGATCAAAACCATGCTCTACTCCAATGGAGTATGCTAAAAGACTGATCAGTTCTGAAGATGGAGAGCTTTTAAGTGACCCTACTATCTATAGAAGACTCATGGGTAAGCTTCTTTACTTAACTCATACTAGACCTGATCTAAGCTTCACAGTTGGGAATTTTAGCCAGTTTATCGCTAAGCCTACTAATCTTCACTTTGAGGGAGCCAAAAGGATACTAAGGTATCTTAAGGGTTCAATCAGTGCTGGAATTTTCTTCCCTGCAGAATCTGATTTCAAGATAAAGGGAAATACTGATTCAGATTGGGCAGGATGTCCCGACTCTAGAAAATCTGTATCTGGATATTGTTTTTATCTTGGAAATGCTCTCATTTCCTGGAAGAACAAGAAGCAACAAGTTGTGGTCAGGTCCTCCGCTGAAGTAGAGTATAGAGTCATAGCCTTAGCTGCTTGTGAAGCACAGTGGTTAGCATATCTCTTGAAGGACTTGCAGATAACACATCCAAAGGCCATAGCTCTATTCTATGACAACCAGTCTGCCATCCATATAGCTGCAAATCCCATCTTCCATGAGAGAACTAAGCATAACGAAGTAGACTGTCACTCAGTAAGAGAGAAAATTCAATCTGGGCTCATTCATTTACTCTCCATCCCAACTCTGTCTCAAACTACAGATATATTCACCAAATCTTTATCTCCCAGCATCTTCACGAAATTACATTCCAAGCTAGGAATGTTAGACATCCACATTCCAGCTTGTGGGGAAGTGTTAGAGTTGGAAAATCAGGAAGAAGAAAGAAGAAGGAAGAAGCAACACTTGTAGATAAAGAAGAATGAAGTTATAAAATAAAAACAGAGTTGTGCAAATGTCTCTGGTTGGGCTTTTATTTTGGGAAGCCAATTTCCTTTATTTTCTTCTTTTGGTAAATATGTTAGGTTTCAGTTTGTTTAGTTGGTTATTCTAACCAACTTATATTGCTATATATAGACCTGTCTTCTTCCCTTTGTAAATAACAAGAAAATTCAATTAAACAAAAAATTCAGAAGATTATTCACTTCTTTTATATGGGATACCATGTTCTTTAACAATGTGATTTTAAGGAAGATTAAAATATTAACCTGAAGAATTTTTCTTAATATTATAATCAATCTACATGTGACTTAAAAGAAGATTAAATTCTTAATTAAAATGATGATTTTGTTCTTGATATTATAACCTATGTCTATGTGATTTTAAGGAACATTAAAATCTTAACATTGAGACTTTATTCTTTATATTATAATCAATGTATGTGTAACTTTGAAGATTAAAGTCTTAATTAATTATAATCAATGTTTGTGTGATTTTAGTGAAAATTAAAATCTCAATTAACATGATGATTATGGTATTGTTATTACAATCAATTCATGTATGTTTTTTCTGCTTCTTTGTCAAATGAATTGTTGCTATTACATTAAATGTTTCCAATTTAAATTACTATATTCATACAAGATTTCATAAGATAAGTTTTGGATTAAAATGATTTCCATGTTGATAAGTTATACAAATATTCTTATAATGTTTGAAAATAAATATATTTTTCAAGATTTTATTATTGCGATAGAATAAATTGTTTTTAATCTCAATAGTCTAAGAGAATTGTATGACTTTTATTTTGTATAATAATTATGTGCACATATAAATACCTACATATTTTTCTTGGTATGTAATCAATTGCATTACTTAAAGAAACTTTCATAGAGGCAAATCAAATTTGATTTTTTGAAAAGTCTTCCAAACAATGACATTTTCTAACTCATAACAATTTTCTAAATTTATAAGAATGTAATAATTGAGAAACATTTTTTTATAACTCTAATGTTATGAATAAATTCCTTATCATGGCATCATGTGTTTTTGCTTTCTATTTGTTCTTGAAGACTTCAAAAATAATTTTGAGTTATCTCCCCATAGGTTTGGTTATGAAATAATTTCTATGTCTCATACCCACGTATATAGATACTAGTACCAAAGATAACATAAATAAATATATGAGATGATTAATAAAAAATATAATTTAATCGAACAATATAAGGTTTACACCTTAAAGATAATTATAAAGTTCATGTGTGGCTAATTTATATATTTGATTACTATTTTTACTCGAGAAATACAGTATTTAAATTTTTTTTATTTGACATTAATATCTACGATCATAAGCATTATGAGTCTTTTATGCCTCATTATATATCTTAAGGTTGCGTATTTTCATGTTGTGAATTATAGTAGAATTATTTGTACATCAATTTATTTTATGCTTAATATATTCTTATGTTTTTAATTATATGTACTTTTATTTATAGTAAGAAAATTTTTAGGTATAAAAGATGACAATTTTATTAACACATTTATATATAAAAAATACGATATGTGCTAGTTGTTGATATACTATATTTTTATTATATGCAAATAATTGTTATGTATATCTTGGTCAGGTGTCATATTTTTATATAGATATATGTACTATTCGTTATTATTTAATTGCATTTTTATGTTTATTTATCAGAATGAAGTAGAATTATTAAATCATATTAGATTTATTAGTAATGTGTTTTTTTAAATAATTAGAGACAAATTATTACCTTATCATTATCAAGAGAATTCGAGCTCTTTAGATGTTGTTTAGATATACTTCACAATCCCCTATGATCATAAGAAATATACAAGATTAGTTTAACCTATATGAAAGGAGAGAAATTTATATATGGTGCCAAAAAGCGTGAAATGGTTATCAGTTGAGTACTATTATTTTGGACATGTGATTTCTTATGAGGTATCTACAGGTCCAAATAATATTAATGTGGTGATGCATTAAGAAAAAAACTAAATTGATTATCAAGATTAAAAAATCTTTTACTTTAATTGGTTACTATATGGGGTTTATTTTCGATTCTTATCTTTTCAATTGACCTTTTGTCGGGTTATGATAAAAAGAAGGGGTTCCTTCCTTTGGATCTAGTGTAAGAATAAATATTTATTGAGTGAAAGAAAATATTATTTACCATTCATTTATTAGAGATCTGGAATCCGTTATGTGACTCTGAGATTTATAGTGATCAAGATTTGTTTAGTATGTGTGATTAAGAATATAGAGATAACTCATACCTTTAATAAGCTTAGGCTTCATGAAGAGAAAATTATTCTACTCATTACATAGACTTTGCAAGTATATTTTTTTTGTCTTAAGAAAATGACTTATGAAATTATTTTTGTATGTGCTAAAATCTCAGGTGTTTAATTATCATAAGAGAGAGTTAATCATGAGAAAAATAATATGGATGAAGTTTCTTAACAATTTTAACATAAGTTTAAGTACTACCAATGGAAGATGAACATGTGGCAGATAGTTGGGTAAAGGAATCACTTTCGTATTAGTTGATTGGAATAGGAGACTACTCGAGAATTGGAGTATGAGCTCAAATTATTATATCTAGAGTTGTTTTAAATAAATAGTAACCTCAAATTTTGGGCACAAATTTTTTGTTAAATTATGGAGGGGAGAAATGTGACAACAAAATAATTATAATTTCCTAATTAATTTTTGAATCAGATATTATAGTTTTACTTTATGATAGAATAACTACAATCATACAATGAATTTAATTTAAAACGATATTTCAATATTAAAATAAGAAATAATGATAGAATTCTATTGTTATTATATTCCTATTGCTATGATTATGATTATTATAATTATTCGATTATCTATGTCAAGATATTATTTAATTTTGAAGGATATTATTTATATATAGTTTATCTTGTTTTATCCTTATCATTATTATATATGTTTGTTTCTTTATATAGTTTCTATTATTCACTAAACTTTATAAAATATTATAAATTTATATTTTATCATTATCATTATTGTTATGATATAATTGATTGAAATATGTTTTTTTGTGATAATATTAGGAGTGTATAATTTTTATCAAAAATTCATAAAGCATTTAGAGTAAAAAATATTATTTTTAATAAAAGTAAGAATATGATTAATTATGATTTGAGTTAATATAAGAGGATAAGAGAGAGAAACATTTTATCTTTAGATTTTAGTCATCAAACCACAAGGCCTAACACTTACAAAAGATGGAAGGAGAGAAAGGGAGCAAAAGAGCTGAAATGAAAGCTAGGAAATGGAAAAAAAAAAAACTTAAATGCAAATCGTCTTGTAGTTGTATCCCCATCATTCAGAGGGCGTCAAATATACTTCTATTTTATATTTTTCTAAAACATTTTTTTACCTTAGAATAATATTATCACTTATTGTAAATCTCTTGTAAATTTTGACAAAGTACACAAGATTAGTTATTTAAAGTGATAGGTATTATTGATCCATCAATCCAAGATGTAATAAGGTCATTTGCTATATCATTATTAGGAATGGCAAGGGGACGGGTCGGGGCTGAGTTTGCACATACCCGAATCCGAAACCAAAATTTAAAACCGAAATTCGAATTCAACGGAGTTGAAAATAAAGATATCATCACGTACCCATTGGGTTTTGGGTAACCCGAACTCGGAAAAAACCCAAAAATTATATATGTACTAAGAAAATTATTATATCATTTTCGTTTTATTTTTCTCTAGCATTTCTATTTTCTCTTGTATTATTTCATTTCTTTTATGTTTGAAGAACTAATAGTATGTAAAGTAAAATTAGAAATTAAAAACAATGGACACATTATAGGAATTTCAATTTTAAATTGAATTACATTACTTCGGGACAGATTCAGGTTAGAGTCTTTCCTCTACCAAATCCGAAAGTTAAACCCGAGTAAAACCAGAACTTGAACTCAATCACATCGAGTTTTTTCCGTTAAATTCGTGTTTAGGTGGGTATCCACGAGTTCAGTTTTTATTGTCATTCCTAATAATTATGACAAAATAATGTGACAATTTTTTGCTTCTCCATTTATTGTTACTCATATCGAAGTTGAGTGTAAAAAGAAAATTGCAAAACTTATTTAATATTGTATCACTTGCGAATATTTGAAGTAGTCCCCCACTCCTCACATTGTCCCTCATTCAGAAAATTATGTTCTAAATCTAAACAAGTCATAAATATAAGGGATTTTGCTTGTCCTCATGGAACAAAAATCTACATGTGTGATATAGAGTGGGACAATCATTAATGGTCTTGCGACCCAATCTTTGTAGATCATCAACTTTATGTTACTTCTACTAAATAATTTGGAGTTATTAATATGTTTTTTACAGTTAAAACATACAAAACTTTCTTGTATGCTCAATTTAAAAAATTATGGTCTTTGAAATAGAGTTCTAAGTTCAGGAGTAGATTGTAGATCATAGACGGTATTATCATTTGTCCTCTTGTAATAAAACGATACTCTTGCAAATTACATGAGCTAAATCATACCATTAATTTATTTTATTAAAAATATAATCATAAAAAAATAATTTTATTTTCTTGTAATGTTATTTTTGTTAAAAAATATAAGGAAAAGAATGGTCGTCCACTTTTATTATTTTAAGAGTAAAGACATATTTTTGCTCATCAAATTTTGTGTGTGTACCATTTGATCCCTAAAATTTGAATAGCCCATATTTTTTCTAAAATATATCAAGTGTGTCAAATTAGTCAATTATAACATCTCATACGAACTATTTTGAGTCACATTTCATATCTTTGAGTACTAATTTCAATTTGATTTATTTTATTTTTTGAATAAAATTGGTACATCTATAAATTAATAAGGATTAAAGTTATCATTCACTCTTCTTTCAGTGGAAGAAATTAATGATAAAAATATCATTTAATTATTTTAATAATGAATAAATAACTTAGTGATAATGATATTATTATATATATACTGTTATATGTTATTATTGGTATCAATATTACTATTAATACAAATTATCACAATTATAATTATAAAAGAAATAAGTAAAAGAAGAGGAAATACTTAGCTTAGGTTATCCAGGGATACTTAGCTTAGGTTTATGGTACTTGCAGTGGGTTTGGTCTACCTTTGGCGGATGAACAAGAGATACTTAGCTTAGGTTATATGCTCGGAACGGGCTAGGAACAACCCGAATTTATCCAAGGTGGAATAGTTGCCCCCAGTCTATTAGGGCGGCCGAAGTTGGGTTGGCTGGTAGACTTAGGACGTTTCAATGTGATGGGTTTGGGTAGCATCTAGGTGTAGGGCTAGGTCATGATAGCTATTTGTCCTTGCCTGACATGTGGAGGGTTATCAACGTTTCATCTAGAGGCCTCGGGTGTCCAACCTATGCGTTTGTTCATTTTAGATTTCCTGCTTTGGTTTTCGAGTCACTGTTGGATCGTTCTCGAGTGATTTTGTACGTATGGATGTGCCCCTAAGGTTGGGCTTCGAGGAGGTTTGAGTCCAGGCCCTCCCCTATAAATAAGGTATCTTCCCCACCACCTTTCACTATCCTTTCTTTTTGAAATCTTCTTGCCGAGCTTGCATCGTCTCTTGAACCCGAACATCCGAATTTCCTTTTCATCTAGCACTTCTCATCCTAATACTCGATAATTTCTCCTCTCTTTCCTTTTTGTTTTCTTTTTTTTACTTTAGTGCTATGAACGGTGAAGGGTCTAGTTCTGACGAGGTGGAGGTCTTGTCCGGACCTCCACCCATTTTTACTATGTCCACTACATGTCACCAAAGGAGAGCCTGTCTCAACTCTGCCCCGGGTAATAGTCGGTCTGTCTGGAGGCGGCCACGTCAACCTTCATTGTCTGCCCTATTGCGTAATTTAAGGAAGAAGAGGGGCTGGAATGAGGTTGCAATGTTAGACCAGGCAACTTTTCGCATGAAGTGGGGTCTAGTCTTGGATGACACGTCCAGCTTAGAATCTGACATTTCTTCTTGTGACAGGTCGCTCATGGGGAGGAACTTTGCTGTCCGTGCTGACCAATTCACCATCACGGAGGAGATGGTCGATCCAAAATCTCCTTATTGGTGGGTGGACCGTGAAGCCTTGGGAACCATCTCCTTCTACTCTTCGAATAAGCGCCCAAACGTAGACGTCCTCACCCAATCGGTGAATGACATTTCATGGTATGGTCTCTCTAAACAGGAGCGGGTTTGCTAGGATATCCTCTTGGAGAATAAGAACGGTGGAGCTTCTACATGTATGAATACGTTTGTCGGTGGATTGGGGTGAGTATACTATTTGATGGGTGGTACGTCGAGGTGTTGCAGTACCTTCAAGTGGTCTCTTTGCAACTACACCCCAACTCATGCGGTTTTATCTAGGCCTTCAAGATATTTTGTGAGGTCTTGGAGCGACCATGCACCCTTCGTCTCTTCTTTTGGATGTTCCGGGTTGGTCCTAGTTCCAACAAAGATGAGAATCATGCAGGCCATCAGGGTTGGATGTCGCTCCATTCTAAAAATGGTTATGCCATCTTCCAACCGTTTGAGGGATATGTGAAGAACTGGAAGAAAGGGTTCTTCCGGGTGGAAGCATGGGGTACCCAGCATACGTCATGATGGTTTGCCTCATTTTCCGTTCACCTGGAACGAGGAGATTCACTAGAAACCTGTCAAGTCTTTCAACTTATAATATGATCAATTGGACGCCCGGGAACGTAAGGTGGCGGATGAGATCCTGTCTTGGATAGAGGCCGGTCGGGTCAAGTTGTGTTATAAGTTGGTCCAAGGTGATCAGGCCTTTGAGGCGGAGGTTGGTGAGTATCCGGATATAGGCATCTTTTCTTTTTGTGATGTCATTACGTGGTTTGACTTGTTTCTGTTATTCTTTTTTCCAATAGCTGCTATGGGTGCCAATCGAACCGGTCAAACCTTTTGAGGAGGGTTGGCCTCAAGAAGAAGAGCACCGACGACACCAAGAAGGCAAAGTTCCACTCGCCCGCCATTCTGAATCTATCCGAGAAGAAACTCATCTTCTAAGTCGGTGGACGTTCTACCAATCCGCTCGGAGCCTCCGATCAACATCATTCTTGCTCCAGTGGATGCTCGCTCGGTTGACCTAACTGGTGACGATGGTGTTTCTGTTGGGACTCCCAATCCTTGTTCCGGGGAACTTGCCAGAGGAAGAAACCCTAGTTCTGGCAAAAGGGAAACTTCCGCCAAGCACTCTTACCTTTATCGAATCCCGAAGGAGGTCGAGTATGGGTTGCTCAATCCGGGAGTCGTGGAGACCTTGGACTCTATGCCCATGGTAGAATTGTTAAGGAAGGTCCAAGAAGTAGGGGTGTTGACTGCTGTTGTGTCTAAGTATCTTGAAGACGAGGGACTACTAGCTACTTGGGTCGGGAGGAGGTCTTCGCCAACCTTCAAGAGTAGCATTCAGCTGAGCTTCATGAGCTAGAGAAGAAGTATGCTGAAGCCCTGAGGGTTCAGGAAGAGCAGAATCTCACCACCGGGGAGAAACCATCGATGATGTCACTTCAACTCAAGAATGTCCAAGAGGCATCCTTGCAGGCCCAAGTGGATTTGGGGGCTGCTTAGAGGGAGTTGGGCACTTTGGGTAATCGTCTTTGCCAGGCCGAAGAAGATAAGCGTCAACTTGGGGCTAAGTTAAGGTTTTCGGAGGAATGGGAGGAGACAATCAGGGCCAATATTACTCGATTGACCGATGAGCTAGCCCAACTAAAGGCATCCTACCTGGCCTTGGAGGATGATGTTGTTATTGTGGCTAACATTGGATAGGACAATGCTTTCGCCCAGGTCCTGTTAGCTATCCCTGAAATTGACTAGTCTTGGACAAGGATTGATGCCAAGGTCACTCCTGAGGGAAAGCTGGTTGCTGATGAAGAATAAGGCTCGGTAAAGCTTCTCGTCCCGGGTAGAAGCGTGGGGGTTCTAAACTTGTATTTCCTTTTTTGTTATTTATGTAATTGGTCGGATTTAATCCGAATTTTTTATGAATGAAGACTGTCTTTTCTATCTTGTTTTGTTAGTATATTTTTTGTCTATTAACTAGTCCATAATAATAGTGAACCGCCATGACCTGACCTCCATAATTGAACTTCTATTAATTAACCAAACTTGAATAATAACTTTGGATAATCCTTAAGTGGTAACTATTCGGATATCCATAACTGAACTTGAACAATAACTTTGGATAATCCTTAAGTGATAACTGCCCAGATATCCATAACTGAACTTGAATAACAATGTTAAATAATCCTTAAGTGAAAACTGTTCGGATATCAATAACTGAACTTAAATAAAAATGTTGGATAACCATTAAGTGATAACTGCCTGAATATCCATTAATTGATGAAGATGAGTAATTTATTCGTGATCCTTATCAGAATTTTGTTGGGTTATCTTGACTAAAATTTACCAACCGCTGTCAAAGGGGGACGAGCCCACACATTTTAGAGTTAGGTTGTTCGGGACCAAAGGGACTTGGTCCTCGCTTGGTTTTTTGGATTTTGACCACCATCAAAGGGGGATAGGGGACCAAGGGGACTTGGTCCTCGCTTGTGTTTTAGAATTTGACCACCGTCAAAGGGGAACGTGGTCACGCCTTTAAGGAGTAAGTTGTTGGGAACCAAGGGGACTTGGTCCTCACTTGGTTTTTAGAATTTCACTATCGTCAAAGAGGGACAGGCCTACACCTCTTAGGGCTAAGTTGTTGGGAACCACAGGGACTTGGTCTTCGCTTGGGTTTTAGAATGGACCGCCCACCTAAGGCCAGTCAAAAAACATCTGAATAATACCCTGTTAACATATAAGTTGCATTTGGTTTCATAGGTTGCCCGATCGCTAAAGGGATCGACACATGCAATTTAACTTTTGAAGCCAGTAAGGGAGAAAATTCAATCTGGGCTCGTTCATTTATTCTCCATCCCAACTCTGTCTCAAACTACAGATATATTCACCAAATCTTTATCTCCCAGCATCTTCACGAAATTACATTCCAAGCTAGGAATGTTAGACATCCACATTCCAGCTTGTGGGGAAGTGTTAGAGTTGGAAAATCAGGAAGAAGAAAGAAGAAGGAAGAAGCAACACTTGTAGATAAAGAAGAATGAAGTTATAAAATAAAAACAGAGTTGTGCAAATGTCTCTGGTTGGGCTTTTATTTTGGGAAGCCAATTTCCTTTATTTTCTTCTTTTGGTAAATATGTTAGGTTTCAGTTTGTTTAGTTGGTTATTCTAACCAACTTATATTGCTATATATAGACCTGTCTTCTTCCCTTTGTAAATAACAAGAAAATTCAATTAAACAAAAAATTCAGAAGATTATTCACTTCTTTTATATGGGATACCATGTTCTTTAACAATGTGATTTTAAGGAAGATTAAAATATTAACCTGAAGAATTTTTCTTAATATTATAATCAATCTACATGTGACTTAAAAGAAGATTAAATTCTTAATTAAAATGATGATTTTGTTCTTGATATTATAACCTATGTCTATGTGATTTTAAGGAACATTAAAATCTTAACATTGAGACTTTATTCTTTATATTATAATCAATGTATGTGTAACTTTGAAGATTAAAGTCTTAATTAATTATAATCAATGTTTGTGTGATTTTAGTGAAAATTAAAATCTCAATTAACATGATGATTATGGTATTGTTATTACAATCAATTCATGTATGTTTTTTCTGCTTCTTTGTCAAATGAATTGTTGCTATTACATTAAATGTTTCCAATTTAAATTACTATATTCATACAAGATTTCATAAGATAAGTTTTGGATTAAAATGATTTCCATGTTGATAAGTTATACAAATATTCTTATAATGTTTGAAAATAAATATATTTTTCAAGATTTTATTATTGCGATAGAATAAATTGTTTTTAATCTCAATAGTCTAAGAGAATTGTATGACTTTTATTTTGTATAATAATTATGTGCACATATAAATACCTACATATTTTTCTTGGTATGTAATCAATTGCATTACTTAAAGAAACTTTCATAGAGGCAAATCAAATTTGATTTTTTGAAAAGTCTTCCAAACAATGACATTTTCTAACTCATAACAATTTTCTAAATTTATAAGAATGTAATAATTGAGAAACATTTTTTTATAACTCTAATGTTATGAATAAATTCCTTATCATGGCATCATGTGTTTTTGCTTTCTATTTGTTCTTGAAGACTTCAAAAATAATTTTGAGTTATCTCCCCATAGGTTTGGTTATGAAATAATTTCTATGTCTCATACCCACGTATATAGATACTAGTACCAAAGATAACATAAATAAATATATGAGATGATTAATAAAAAATATAATTTAATCGAACAATATAAGGTTTACACCTTAAAGATAATTATAAAGTTCATGTGTGGCTAATTTATATATTTGATTACTATTTTTACTCGAGAAATACAGTATTTAAATTTTTTTTATTTGACATTAATATCTACGATCATAAGCATTATGAGTCTTTTATGCCTCATTATATATCTTAAGGTTGCGTATTTTCATGTTGTGAATTATAGTAGAATTATTTGTACATCAATTTATTTTATGCTTAATATATTCTTATGTTTTTAATTATATGTACTTTTATTTATAGTAAGAAAATTTTTAGGTATAAAAGATGACAATTTTATTAACACATTTATATATAAAAAATACGATATGTGCTAGTTGTTGATATACTATATTTTTATTATATGCAAATAATTGTTATGTATATCTTGGTCAGGTGTCATATTTTTATATAGATATATGTACTATTCGTTATTATTTAATTGCATTTTTATGTTTATTTATCAGAATGAAGTAGAATTATTAAATCATATTAGATTTATTAGTAATGTGTTTTTTTAAATAATTAGAGACAAATTATTACCTTATCATTATCAAGAGAATTCGAGCTCTTTAGATGTTGTTTAGATATACTTCACAATCCCCTATGATCATAAGAAATATACAAGATTAGTTTAACCTATATGAAAGGAGAGAAATTTATATATGGTGCCAAAAAGCGTGAAATGGTTATCAGTTGAGTACTATTATTTTGGACATGTGATTTCTTATGAGGTATCTACAGGTCCAAATAATATTAATGTGGTGATGCATTAAGAAAAAAACTAAATTGATTATCAAGATTAAAAAATCTTTTACTTTAATTGGTTACTATATGGGGTTTATTTTCGATTCTTATCTTTTCAATTGACCTTTTGTCGGGTTATGATAAAAAGAAGGGGTTCCTTCCTTTGGATCTAGTGTAAGAATAAATATTTATTGAGTGAAAGAAAATATTATTTACCATTCATTTATTAGAGATCTGGAATCCGTTATGTGACTCTGAGATTTATAGTGATCAAGATTTGTTTAGTATGTGTGATTAAGAATATAGAGATAACTCATACCTTTAATAAGCTTAGGCTTCATGAAGAGAAAATTATTCTACTCATTACATAGACTTTGCAAGTATATTTTTTTTGTCTTAAGAAAATGACTTATGAAATTATTTTTGTATGTGCTAAAATCTCAGGTGTTTAATTATCATAAGAGAGAGTTAATCATGAGAAAAATAATATGGATGAAGTTTCTTAACAATTTTAACATAAGTTTAAGTACTACCAATGGAAGATGAACATGTGGCAGATAGTTGGGTAAAGGAATCACTTTCGTATTAGTTGATTGGAATAGGAGACTACTCGAGAATTGGAGTATGAGCTCAAATTATTATATCTAGAGTTGTTTTAAATAAATAGTAACCTCAAATTTTGGGCACAAATTTTTTGTTAAATTATGGAGGGGAGAAATGTGACAACAAAATAATTATAATTTCCTAATTAATTTTTGAATCAGATATTATAGTTTTACTTTATGATAGAATAACTACAATCATACAATGAATTTAATTTAAAACGATATTTCAATATTAAAATAAGAAATAATGATAGAATTCTATTGTTATTATATTCCTATTGCTATGATTATGATTATTATAATTATTCGATTATCTATGTCAAGATATTATTTAATTTTGAAGGATATTATTTATATATAGTTTATCTTGTTTTATCCTTATCATTATTATATATGTTTGTTTCTTTATATAGTTTCTATTATTCACTAAACTTTATAAAATATTATAAATTTATATTTTATCATTATCATTATTGTTATGATATAATTGATTGAAATATGTTTTTTTGTGATAATATTAGGAGTGTATAATTTTTATCAAAAATTCATAAAGCATTTAGAGTAAAAAATATTATTTTTAATAAAAGTAAGAATATGATTAATTATGATTTGAGTTAATATAAGAGGATAAGAGAGAGAAACATTTTATCTTTAGATTTTAGTCATCAAACCACAAGGCCTAACACTTACAAAAGATGGAAGGAGAGAAAGGGAGCAAAAGAGCTGAAATGAAAGCTAGGAAATGGAAAAAAAAAAAACTTAAATGCAAATCGTCTTGTAGTTGTATCCCCATCATTCAGAGGGCGTCAAATATACTTCTATTTTATATTTTTCTAAAACATTTTTTTACCTTAGAATAATATTATCACTTATTGTAAATCTCTTGTAAATTTTGACAAAGTACACAAGATTAGTTATTTAAAGTGATAGGTATTATTGATCCATCAATCCAAGATGTAATAAGGTCATTTGCTATATCATTATTAGGAATGGCAAGGGGACGGGTCGGGGCTGAGTTTGCACATACCCGAATCCGAAACCAAAATTTAAAACCGAAATTCGAATTCAACGGAGTTGAAAATAAAGATATCATCACGTACCCATTGGGTTTTGGGTAACCCGAACTCGGAAAAAACCCAAAAATTATATATGTACTAAGAAAATTATTATATCATTTTCGTTTTATTTTTCTCTAGCATTTCTATTTTCTCTTGTATTATTTCATTTCTTTTATGTTTGAAGAACTAATAGTATGTAAAGTAAAATTAGAAATTAAAAACAATGGACACATTATAGGAATTTCAATTTTAAATTGAATTACATTACTTCGGGACAGATTCAGGTTAGAGTCTTTCCTCTACCAAATCCGAAAGTTAAACCCGAGTAAAACCAGAACTTGAACTCAATCACATCGAGTTTTTTCCGTTAAATTCGTGTTTAGGTGGGTATCCACGAGTTCAGTTTTTATTGTCATTCCTAATAATTATGACAAAATAATGTGACAATTTTTTGCTTCTCCATTTATTGTTACTCATATCGAAGTTGAGTGTAAAAAGAAAATTGCAAAACTTATTTAATATTGTATCACTTGCGAATATTTGAAGTAGTCCCCCACTCCTCACATTGTCCCTCATTCAGAAAATTATGTTCTAAATCTAAACAAGTCATAAATATAAGGGATTTTGCTTGTCCTCATGGAACAAAAATCTACATGTGTGATATAGAGTGGGACAATCATTAATGGTCTTGCGACCCAATCTTTGTAGATCATCAACTTTATGTTACTTCTACTAAATAATTTGGAGTTATTAATATGTTTTTTACAGTTAAAACATACAAAACTTTCTTGTATGCTCAATTTAAAAAATTATGGTCTTTGAAATAGAGTTCTAAGTTCAGGAGTAGATTGTAGATCATAGACGGTATTATCATTTGTCCTCTTGTAATAAAACGATACTCTTGCAAATTACATGAGCTAAATCATACCATTAATTTATTTTATTAAAAATATAATCATAAAAAAATAATTTTATTTTCTTGTAATGTTATTTTTGTTAAAAAATATAAGGAAAAGAATGGTCGTCCACTTTTATTATTTTAAGAGTAAAGACATATTTTTGCTCATCAAATTTTGTGTGTGTACCATTTGATCCCTAAAATTTGAATAGCCCATATTTTTTCTAAAATATATCAAGTGTGTCAAATTAGTCAATTATAACATCTCATACGAACTATTTTGAGTCACATTTCATATCTTTGAGTACTAATTTCAATTTGATTTATTTTATTTTTTGAATAAAATTGGTACATCTATAAATTAATAAGGATTAAAGTTATCATTCACTCTTCTTTCAGTGGAAGAAATTAATGATAAAAATATCATTTAATTATTTTAATAATGAATAAATAACTTAGTGATAATGATATTATTATATATATACTGTTATATGTTATTATTGGTATCAATATTACTATTAATACAAATTATCACAATTATAATTATAAAAGAAATAAGTAAAAGAAGAGGAAATACTTAGCTTAGGTTATCCAGGGATACTTAGCTTAGGTTTATGGTACTTGCAGTGGGTTTGGTCTACCTTTGGCGGATGAACAAGAGATACTTAGCTTAGGTTATATGCTCGGAACGGGCTAGGAACAACCCGAATTTATCCAAGGTGGAATAGTTGCCCCCAGTCTATTAGGGCGGCCGAAGTTGGGTTGGCTGGTAGACTTAGGACGTTTCAATGTGATGGGTTTGGGTAGCATCTAGGTGTAGGGCTAGGTCATGATAGCTATTTGTCCTTGCCTGACATGTGGAGGGTTATCAACGTTTCATCTAGAGGCCTCGGGTGTCCAACCTATGCGTTTGTTCATTTTAGATTTCCTGCTTTGGTTTTCGAGTCACTGTTGGATCGTTCTCGAGTGATTTTGTACGTATGGATGTGCCCCTAAGGTTGGGCTTCGAGGAGGTTTGAGTCCAGGCCCTCCCCTATAAATAAGGTATCTTCCCCACCACCTTTCACTATCCTTTCTTTTTGAAATCTTCTTGCCGAGCTTGCATCGTCTCTTGAACCCGAACATCCGAATTTCCTTTTCATCTAGCACTTCTCATCCTAATACTCGATAATTTCTCCTCTCTTTCCTTTTTGTTTTCTTTTTTTTACTTTAGTGCTATGAACGGTGAAGGGTCTAGTTCTGACGAGGTGGAGGTCTTGTCCGGACCTCCACCCATTTTTACTATGTCCACTACATGTCACCAAAGGAGAGCCTGTCTCAACTCTGCCCCGGGTAATAGTCGGTCTGTCTGGAGGCGGCCACGTCAACCTTCATTGTCTGCCCTATTGCGTAATTTAAGGAAGAAGAGGGGCTGGAATGAGGTTGCAATGTTAGACCAGGCAACTTTTCGCATGAAGTGGGGTCTAGTCTTGGATGACACGTCCAGCTTAGAATCTGACATTTCTTCTTGTGACAGGTCGCTCATGGGGAGGAACTTTGCTGTCCGTGCTGACCAATTCACCATCACGGAGGAGATGGTCGATCCAAAATCTCCTTATTGGTGGGTGGACCGTGAAGCCTTGGGAACCATCTCCTTCTACTCTTCGAATAAGCGCCCAAACGTAGACGTCCTCACCCAATCGGTGAATGACATTTCATGGTATGGTCTCTCTAAACAGGAGCGGGTTTGCTAGGATATCCTCTTGGAGAATAAGAACGGTGGAGCTTCTACATGTATGAATACGTTTGTCGGTGGATTGGGGTGAGTATACTATTTGATGGGTGGTACGTCGAGGTGTTGCAGTACCTTCAAGTGGTCTCTTTGCAACTACACCCCAACTCATGCGGTTTTATCTAGGCCTTCAAGATATTTTGTGAGGTCTTGGAGCGACCATGCACCCTTCGTCTCTTCTTTTGGATGTTCCGGGTTGGTCCTAGTTCCAACAAAGATGAGAATCATGCAGGCCATCAGGGTTGGATGTCGCTCCATTCTAAAAATGGTTATGCCATCTTCCAACCGTTTGAGGGATATGTGAAGAACTGGAAGAAAGGGTTCTTCCGGGTGGAAGCATGGGGTACCCAGCATACGTCATGATGGTTTGCCTCATTTTCCGTTCACCTGGAACGAGGAGATTCACTAGAAACCTGTCAAGTCTTTCAACTTATAATATGATCAATTGGACGCCCGGGAACGTAAGGTGGCGGATGAGATCCTGTCTTGGATAGAGGCCGGTCGGGTCAAGTTGTGTTATAAGTTGGTCCAAGGTGATCAGGCCTTTGAGGCGGAGGTTGGTGAGTATCCGGATATAGGCATCTTTTCTTTTTGTGATGTCATTACGTGGTTTGACTTGTTTCTGTTATTCTTTTTTCCAATAGCTGCTATGGGTGCCAATCGAACCGGTCAAACCTTTTGAGGAGGGTTGGCCTCAAGAAGAAGAGCACCGACGACACCAAGAAGGCAAAGTTCCACTCGCCCGCCATTCTGAATCTATCCGAGAAGAAACTCATCTTCTAAGTCGGTGGACGTTCTACCAATCCGCTCGGAGCCTCCGATCAACATCATTCTTGCTCCAGTGGATGCTCGCTCGGTTGACCTAACTGGTGACGATGGTGTTTCTGTTGGGACTCCCAATCCTTGTTCCGGGGAACTTGCCAGAGGAAGAAACCCTAGTTCTGGCAAAAGGGAAACTTCCGCCAAGCACTCTTACCTTTATCGAATCCCGAAGGAGGTCGAGTATGGGTTGCTCAATCCGGGAGTCGTGGAGACCTTGGACTCTATGCCCATGGTAGAATTGTTAAGGAAGGTCCAAGAAGTAGGGGTGTTGACTGCTGTTGTGTCTAAGTATCTTGAAGACGAGGGACTACTAGCTACTTGGGTCGGGAGGAGGTCTTCGCCAACCTTCAAGAGTAGCATTCAGCTGAGCTTCATGAGCTAGAGAAGAAGTATGCTGAAGCCCTGAGGGTTCAGGAAGAGCAGAATCTCACCACCGGGGAGAAACCATCGATGATGTCACTTCAACTCAAGAATGTCCAAGAGGCATCCTTGCAGGCCCAAGTGGATTTGGGGGCTGCTTAGAGGGAGTTGGGCACTTTGGGTAATCGTCTTTGCCAGGCCGAAGAAGATAAGCGTCAACTTGGGGCTAAGTTAAGGTTTTCGGAGGAATGGGAGGAGACAATCAGGGCCAATATTACTCGATTGACCGATGAGCTAGCCCAACTAAAGGCATCCTACCTGGCCTTGGAGGATGATGTTGTTATTGTGGCTAACATTGGATAGGACAATGCTTTCGCCCAGGTCCTGTTAGCTATCCCTGAAATTGACTAGTCTTGGACAAGGATTGATGCCAAGGTCACTCCTGAGGGAAAGCTGGTTGCTGATGAAGAATAAGGCTCGGTAAAGCTTCTCGTCCCGGGTAGAAGCGTGGGGGTTCTAAACTTGTATTTCCTTTTTTGTTATTTATGTAATTGGTCGGATTTAATCCGAATTTTTTATGAATGAAGACTGTCTTTTCTATCTTGTTTTGTTAGTATATTTTTTGTCTATTAACTAGTCCATAATAATAGTGAACCGCCATGACCTGACCTCCATAATTGAACTTCTATTAATTAACCAAACTTGAATAATAACTTTGGATAATCCTTAAGTGGTAACTATTCGGATATCCATAACTGAACTTGAACAATAACTTTGGATAATCCTTAAGTGATAACTGCCCAGATATCCATAACTGAACTTGAATAACAATGTTAAATAATCCTTAAGTGAAAACTGTTCGGATATCAATAACTGAACTTAAATAAAAATGTTGGATAACCATTAAGTGATAACTGCCTGAATATCCATTAATTGATGAAGATGAGTAATTTATTCGTGATCCTTATCAGAATTTTGTTGGGTTATCTTGACTAAAATTTACCAACCGCTGTCAAAGGGGGACGAGCCCACACATTTTAGAGTTAGGTTGTTCGGGACCAAAGGGACTTGGTCCTCGCTTGGTTTTTTGGATTTTGACCACCATCAAAGGGGGATAGGGGACCAAGGGGACTTGGTCCTCGCTTGTGTTTTAGAATTTGACCACCGTCAAAGGGGAACGTGGTCACGCCTTTAAGGAGTAAGTTGTTGGGAACCAAGGGGACTTGGTCCTCACTTGGTTTTTAGAATTTCACTATCGTCAAAGAGGGACAGGCCTACACCTCTTAGGGCTAAGTTGTTGGGAACCACAGGGACTTGGTCTTCGCTTGGGTTTTAGAATGGACCGCCCACCTAAGGCCAGTCAAAAAACATCTGAATAATACCCTGTTAACATATAAGTTGCATTTGGTTTCATAGGTTGCCCGATCGCTAAAGGGATCGACACATGCAATTTAACTTTTGAAGCAATAATCTGTCGTAGGTTCATTGCGTTCCAAGTGCGGGGGATCTCCCTCCCTGCCAAATCTTCAAGTTTATAGCCCCCTTTGCTGATTTTGTCTGTTACTCGGTAGGGTCCATCCCAATTAGATGTTAATTTCCTTTTGGTTCTGTTTATGTCTGCCCTTCTGAGCACTAAACTGTCGGTTTCAAAATCTCTAGGAACCACCATAGTGTTGCATTTATCGGCAATTCTACTTTTGATGGTGGTTTATGTGATCTGGGAGCAGTCCCTTTTCTCCTCTATCTAGTCCACATTGTGCCTAAGGATGGATGAGATAGCAACTTCATCAAATTGCAACGTCCGCCAGGTGGACGCACCGATTTTTACTGAGATCATAGCCTCGACCTCATAGGTGAGGATGAAAGATGATTCCCCAGTGGTAGAGTGAGAAGTTGTACGATAAGCCCAAAGGACGTGGTGCAGCTGCTCGGGCTAGGCCCCCTTGGCCTCTTCTAACCTTCGTTTTATCCGTTGTAGGATGACCTTATTAGCCGCCTCTTCTTGACCATTGGTCAGAGTATGCTCGATTGAAGTGAAATGTTGTTTGATGTAAAGGACTGACAATAACTCTTCGAACTTCCGGTCTGAAAATTGAGTTCCATTATCTGTGACAATCGTGGCCGGAATCCCGAACCGTGTGAAAATCTTTTTCCAAGTAAACCTCCATATGTTGGCTGAAGTGATAATGGATAAAGCCTCAACTTCGATCCATTTAGTGAAATAGTCCACCACCACTATCAAGAACTTGAGTTTTCTAGTTGTAGGCGGGAATGGGCCCAGGATGTCCATACCCCATCTACAGAACGACCATGGAGTCATAGTAGTTGCCAGCTCTTCAAGAGGCTTTGTGGAGGGAGGCAAACAATTGGCAGGGTATGCACTTCTTGGTCAGATTAGCAGCGTCTTTTTCCATGGTTGGCCAATAATATCCTGCTCGAAGCACTTTCTTGGCCAGAGATGCTGCACTGAGATGGTGGCCACAACTACCTTCGTGGATCTCTTCGAGGACGTACCATGCCCTATCGGGGCCGAGGAATTTAAGCATGGGAGTACAAAAACCCTCACGATACAAAAAGCCTTGCACTGTTGTGAACCATGAACTATGTATGCCACATGAATCTCTGCCTTTCTTTTTTCAGTGGGAAAGTCACCATTCAGTAAGTATCTGATGATGGGGCCGGTCCAGTTGTCTGGGATTTGTATTTGTTCAACTGCCAGGATACTAGAACTGAAAATACTGTTGTAGCCGTCTTGTTGCCACCAAGAGGGCATAGGCAATTGTTTTCCAATTTCTGTACTGAGCTCGGGACCCTGCAAAACTTTGCTTGTGAAGTAAACCAGATTTTGACCTTCTTCACTTTCTCTAACTAGGAAGGTTCCCACGACCTCATCAGTTACTATCAGGTAGACATAAAGTACTTCGGCAGGTTTAGGCTTCGAAAGTACTAGAGGAGTAGCCAAGTATTGTTTGAAGGTCTGGAAGGCCTTCTCATATTCATATGATCAGTCAAAAGTTTTGTTTTTGTTGAGGAGGTGAAAGAGTGGGAAGGAATCTGGATAATGTCGTCAATTGCCCATTCAATTATTGAACCCTTTTGCTGAGAGAAGGCTGCACATATCTATAACCGCCTGACATTTTGCTGGATTGGCATATATGCCCCGACTTGTTAGAAAGAATCCCAAGAACTTTCCGGATTCAACCCCAAAAGTACATTTCTCCAGATTGAGGCGCATATTAAATTTGCAAAATCGGCTGAAAATAGCATCCAAGATAGAGACATGGTCTTCTGTAGGCAGACTCTTGGTAATCATATCGTCCATGTAGACCTCCATATGCCTCCCAATCTTATCCCCAAATACATTATTCATCATCCTCTGAAATGTGGTCCCTAGATTTTTTAACCCAAAGGGCATGACTGTGTAGCAATATGCAGCCTTGGGTGTGATGAAAATACTTTTGTCTTGATTTTGGGATACATTGATATTTGATTGTACCCAGAATAAGCATACATGAATGATAAATATTGATACTTGGAGGAGTTGTCCACTAGGTGATCAATGTTTGGGAGGGGATATGGGTCTTTCGGGCATACTTTGTTTAGATCTATGTAGTCTACAAAAACCTCCTTGGACAACCAGGTGGTGTAAGCAATTTCCTGGATAAAATCGGCTTCCAGGAGCTCAGAGATTTCTGAGTAACCTCAGTTGTTCTTTCGGTTCCCATCTTCCTTTTCTTCTGGGCTACTAGCTTTGTCCCCAGGTTGGTGGTTAGTCGGTGGAAAATGATTGAGGGGTCAATCCCTAGCATGTCTGTACCTGACCAAGCAAAAAAAGCTATGTTGGTCTCCAAGCAAATGACTAACCTTGACCATTGAGTTGCGTGAAAGTGCTGCCAATATACACCAAATTTTCTTTTGCGGGCCCAAGTTGCAGAGAATTTTTTCTCCCTCTAGCTGAGGGTGGAACTCTCCTTCATATATGCTCTAGCGTCCAATTCGACCAGGTTCACACCCTGATATCTTTTCATTAGGGATGGCATTTACTTTGATGTGTGACTTGGATGGAGGCTCATATGATAACAAGTTTTTGTGCTATGTTGGTCCCCTTTGACAATGCACACTCGAAGATCAAATGAGAGAAACTTCTTGCACAAATATGGAGTGGAGACCACTACTTCAAGACGATTCAATGTTTCTCGACCGAGAATAGCCTTGTAAGCATAACTACAATCAATGACCAAAAGCTTTGCCTAAATTGTTCGAGTTAGGGGTTGCTCCCCGATAGTAAGCCACATGTCAACATAGTCGCGAGGGGTGATCCCTTGCCTAGTGAAACCGACTAGCTGACTGTCATAAGGAAATAAGGTTTGTCTTTTAACTCCATTTTGACGAACAAGTCTTGGAACATAATATCCACTGAACTGCCTTGATCAACGAATAGTCTCTCAACCTTTTTGTTATTCATCTTGGTAGTGATGACAAGGGGATTGTCATGACCGTGGACGACACCTTCATAATCATGATCGTTGAAGAAGATCGGGGGTGCCATCCTAATCGCATGTTGTTGATGTGGATTCTGGATAGCTGCCTGCATAACCTCCCGAGCATACCTTTTATGGGCTACCCTGGAGTTGCCCCCTACGACAAATCCTCCTAGTATGGTGTTAATGTCAACCGGAATCCTTTGTCGCTGGTTACTGGGGTGATACCTGTCCCCCAAAACTGGGTACACTCTTCTGTTACATGTCCGAAAAAGGTGTGGAAATCACAGTATTTGGAGCAGTCTTGGGTCACCAGCTTTCTCCCCGGGTTGGGCTTAGAGAGTTGGACTAGATGAGTGGCCATAACTTCTTGAAGTATCCTGGTGCGACTAGCATTGAAGGGATTTAGGTGGAGCATTTTGGTTTCTTGGATGGTCGGGGTGGGTCATCTCGGGGATGTTCATGGATTTTTGGTCGTTTGGCTTCCCGTGAGGGGGTTGGTATTCTCTATGCCTGAAAGATTGGCGGGTTGGATGAGTTTCTTTAAGGTTAATACACTGTTGGGCCTTTGACCAGAGGTCTTCCATGGTGAGGTTCGGGTACTTGGCCAATTCTTGCCTGAACAGGCCATCATGCAATCCTGTCACCAAAATATGTACCGCCACCTTGGGGCTCAAGGTGCAGACTTTCATGGCCTCTATATTGAACATGTCCAAGTATTCTCGGAGATGCTCGTGTAGTTCCTGTCGTATACCGTACATGGTATAGGAAGATCGGGGTTGTTCTCTGCTTGCTATAAACTAGAAGTGGAACCTGTTAGCAAGGGTTGTCAACTGATCAATGATATTTGGTGCTAGCCGTGTAAACCACTACAGGGCAGCGAATTTCAGAGTGAAAGGGAAGGCTCATCACATGATGGGGTGAGTCGCCCTATAGAAAACCATGGAGGTCTCAAAGGAAGATAAGTGGTCTTGTGGGTTAATGGTACCATCATATTAGTCAATGTTGTTTGGGCGAGATAGATGCTTAGGGAGTGGTGAGGACATGATTGCTTCGCTGAAGGGGTGTCTTGCTCGTGAGGAGCTATAGTCAGAGGGATGATTTACCTAGTGGTCTTTATGCTCACGGGGAGGGGTGGCTATAAGTCGGGAAGCTTCAACGGACTCTATGGAGTGCTCATCGGCAACTGGCCGCGAGGGTCTTTTACTAGGCTCAAGTCTATGTTGATGAAGTTCGGCTAATAGCTAGGCCTACTGTTGGATAATTTGGCCTTGGGTTTGGATCATTTGGAGGAGTTGTTGAGTAGTAGGTGCTTTTGGGGTGGGCTTTGGAGGATGACTTTGGCTTGCTTGTTAGGATGGTTGTACTAGAGCTCGAGGGTCGATGGAAGGATTGTCGTGGTTTGGAGAAATGTTTGTGGTGAGTGGTTATGCTTGGCTGAGTGGTTGAGTTTGGTTACGGGTGGTCACAATGTCGTAGGTAAGCCATAGACGGGCCCAATGTTCTTTAGTGTTGATCGGGTATGGTGGATATCAAATATCTAGTTGAGTAGAAGTAAATGGGAGTTTTGGTCGGAATGTCGTCTGGACCGGCAGGGGGAGGTACCTAAAAAGGTTCTCCAATGATCAAGTCAGTATGTGGTTTCTAGAGAGAATGAGATTAAATAAGAGAGAAGTTAGAGCAAGAGCAATAAGTGCAAGTAATAAATGTGTGAATCATAATTAATCTTACACTTTGTGTGTGGGGATCCTCTATATATAGAGTTTGTAGCTGCTGATGTGGCGCCTAGCCATTGGTTAGTACATGGTGGATACAGTGGAGATATATCAGGTTGTCCTTGCTCACCCTGTAGGCCTGCATTTGTCGAGGGAATGTGGAATTTGCCAGCAGCATGACAATTAGAATGTCAGCTCACATTAAAGGCGAGTAAGCAACGCATTAATGGTAAGGTCAGAGATGCATTAATGACGAGTCAATGACATTAATGATGAGTCAAGAGATACATAGCTTAGGTTATATGCTCTTAACGGGCTAGGATCAACCCAGATTTATCTGGGGTGGAACAATATCCCTCCATTAAAGAGTATGTAATGACTCATTAAATTGTTTAAATTTAAATATTGGACATATATTTAAAAAAAAATGGAGTGCCTATGACTCCTTATTTAAATTAAAAAAATTGACATTTTTATTTAAAATGATGCCTCAATTCGTTACAAACTATATCAATAGCTCTAAGGAGATTTTTAAATCATTGTTATATTATATTGTAATTAACCAAAATAATGATTAGATTAACTCTTATATCATATTTTGTTTAAGTTAACTATACTCGTCAACATTTTTGTTTAAGAATTTACACTTGTCTCTTATACATGGGTAGTCGGTATAATGTATGTATATAATTAGGGGTTGTTTATGTATGTTTAAAAAATCGTGGGTGATTTGTCTAATTTCAATAAAATTCAGAGGATATTAGTGCAATTTACTCTATATAAAATAGGGCTAAATAATTTCATTTCAACACTTTCTTTGGGTACTACTAAGGAGAGCACATATGCAATCCCACTTTATGTACCACTCCATGTCCCAACACCTCTGATTGGTTTAAAAACTTATTTAAGTTAAAAATATAATTATTAAATATTATTCTAACCAATTATATCTCCTAGCACATGAAGTTACATAAAAGAGCGAGACAGCAGATGTGGACCCCTACTAAGAGTATCCCCTACCTCTTTTGGGTAAGAAATTAATCACTTTCAGGGTACATGGCTGCCCCTTCTAGTAAATGTCGCTCCTAGGAATTGGACCTATGATATTTTGGTCATTTTGAGGATCTAACGGGTTCTTACACCATTAGACCTACAGGTTGTTGGTTTATTTCTACAATGTAC
Organism: Lupinus angustifolius; assembly: GCF_001865875.1. NCBI lineage: Eukaryota > Viridiplantae > Streptophyta > Magnoliopsida > Fabales > Fabaceae > Lupinus > Lupinus angustifolius. The sequence continues at coordinate 22,805,690 of NC_032019.1, read as the reverse complement.
ATCCAAACAAAAATAACATAATCCTTATGAGCCACTAATGTCAAGCAACATATGTCATTCATGTATAGCATATCTTGTCTAAATCAGGAGCACATCTTATGTTTTAAAAAATATACCACTTCATGTGTTATACACTTTGATTGGTCAAAAAAATATATTGAAGTTAAAAAATTTCTAATTAAATATTTTTCGGACCAATCGCAAGTGATGTCCACATGGAGTAACACACTTTTTAGGATAGCAGATGTCATTCTGTCTAAATCTGTCTTAGTTAGTCTTTTATGAATTCATGAAGCCTTCCACATTAAAAGGAACATTAATTTTCAACTTTAATATTATATTAAATATTTTCTGACCAACCACATGTGATATCACATAGAGTGATACATTTTTTTGGACAAGAGATATTATTCCGTCTAAATCTGTCTTAATTAGTCTTTTATGAATTCATGAGGCCTTCCCCATTAAAAGGAACATTAATTTTCAACTTGAAGATTATATTACACTAGGAGATATTAATTAGAGATGTTTCATTATTCTGGACATTCCCTTCCTATTTAATGGTTATTATAAAGTTTTTTACACTATTAACAAATCATCTATCATTGATTTATATTATTTTAGTTTGAGAGTCAATGATGATTAACATATGAATGGTGGATGATGTAGTGATAGTGTAAAAAATACTTACACCGTGAGTGTATTTATATTAAATCTTTTCCTTATACCTTTCAATAAAAGCTGATTTAATGCCCTTAGTCTATATAAAGCCTTTCCTCATTCACACACGTATGTATGTATATATATATAATCATATATGTACATGAAAGAAACATTGATTTGTCAAATTAAGATGAAACCTAAGAATGATAATGGGTACCCGGATCCGTGGATACTCACAAAAAATACCACAACGTGTCGGGTCTGGATCTGTGTTTTGGACTCATGAGCAATTGAGACCAGATATTTTAAGACCCGTTGTTAGATGGGTCTAGGTCCGGGCAATGAGATACACAAACCCACGGGTACTCGAACCCACTATTCATTCCTATATATATATATGTATATATATATATGTATATCTATATATATGTATATCTATATATATATATATATGTATATCTATATATATATATATATATTTTTGTTAATTCATAATGTTATTTTGTTAATTCATAAATGTAATTGTTATGTTATTAGATAGTGATATTCTATTATTAAGTAGTGATGTGATATTATGTTGTTAATTGAGATGTGTAATTTAATATTATGTGATATTATATGGTCAACATAATATTAGATTTTTTATCATCGAAAAAAATTTAATGTTACTTTGATTGACCAATTTTTAATAAGTCAAATTTATGTCATAATATTGAAATAATCAATTTCAAATGTGTTTAAAACTTTAAATTATGTTATATAATTTTTTCTTTGGTTGATTACCTAAATAACATATAAGATTGTAGGAAACAAACACATAATTACATAAATTACTCGCAATTATTTTTAATGTTTCTAAATTTGTGGGTACTCACGAATCCGCTGGGTACCCAAGTACCAATAGGTAGCAGACCCAGCGGGTATCAGCATAGGTCTGAGTGGGTTTGAGTCCGAAAATAAAGTAACAGAGCGGGTCTGGGTAATGCACTACTCGGACCTATCCAGACCCATTGTCATCCCTAATTAAACCTATAAAAATCTTGTTGCTAGGTAGAGGTAAGATCCGGACAGAGATCATATGTTCTCATTCCTATCCCGATTTAATGAGAAAATACAATTGAATTAAAAATAAAATTCTAAAACCACAAATTAACATTTTTTATATTACTTCGATAAACCTGATTGCCTGAGACATAAGGAAATACTCATTTTAGGATAAAAGATCCTTGTTCGTGAGATCAACCATAAAATAAGACAAGAAGAGATCTATATCATAATCAAATAATTAGTTGAGCATCATTATCGTACATACTCACACTTCGATTGTGCAATTGCCAAGCCTTCAGACTTAGGACCACTAGTCTTAAATCGCAGGATTACTACTATGCAGCCATGCTCATGGATTTTATACCACAAATTCTAGCTCTATATATATCTCTGTCAACCTTGATTAGTAGTTAACAATGGTGATTGTTCTACCTCGGATAAATTCGGGTGTTCTCTAACCCGCCCCGGGTAAGGCCATGTAGTCAAGCTCACTGACAATCACCCGCCCAGAGCGGTTCAAACCCGTCGAAAGTGCTATAAATGCTTCTGGCACCCCCATCAATGCCTCTAGCATCCCATTAATGCCTCTGGCACCCCATTAATGTCTTAGACTCCACCATCAATGCGCCACACGCAGTACTGACCGATATTCCACCTACTATGCCGCCTGCACCCCAAACAACACTTCAGAATTCGACAAACGACAACCTACAAGAAGAATAAAGACAACCCAACATATCCCGTCATACACGCTAGGCTCTGACCAATGACTAGATGCCATGTCAACAATCTAAGGCTCTATAAATAAGGAGCCCACATATGAAGTATAATTAATTCTCATTCCATCATTTATTGCTACACTTATTGCTCCAACTTCTCTCTTAGTTACTCCCATTATCTCTCTAGAATACTCAACTGACTTGACTGTCAGAGAACCTTTTCAGGTACCTCCCCCGGCGGGTCCAGACGATAATCCGACCAAACTATCTGATCTCTTGCATTCTGCTGGACACCTACTACCGACCATTGTTTTTCCATTTCCGACTATCCCTTCCTAATACAAAAGAACATTGATGTCGTCTGTGGCTTACCTACAACATGGTGACCACGTGTAACCAAGCTCAACCACCTAGCCAAGCAGAACCGCTCAACACAAACATTCCTCCGAATCACGACACCCCTTATATTGACCCTCTAGCACTAGTACAACCCTCTCAGCAAGCCAACCAAAGCCATCCACTCAACCCCACCCAAGAAGCACCTACCACACAACAACTCCTCTAAATAATCCAAACTCATGGCCAAATTATCCAACAGTAACCCCAACTACTAGCCGAGCTTCGCCAACATAGACCCGAACCCAATAATGGACCCTCGCGGCCAGTTGCTGATGAGCACTCTCTAGAGTCCACCGAAGCATCCGAGCTAGTAGCTCCCGCAAACACAAAAACCAATCAGATAACCCATCTCTCCAGCCATAACTTCTCACGAGCAAGACACCCTTTCTCTGAAACAATCATGTCTTCACCACTCCCTAAATATCTTACCCGCCTAAACAATATCGACCAATATGACGGAACAAGTGACCCGCAGGATCACTTAGATGCTTTTGAAGCCTCAATGCTTTTCCACGGGGTGACTGAACCTATCAGGTGCCGATCCTTTCCCCTCACTCTAAAACGCGCTGCTTTGTAGTGGTTTACATGGCTCACACCGAAGAGTATTGATCAATGGACCATTCTCGCCAACGGATTCAACATCTGGTTCACAGCAAGCAAAGAACAACCTCATTCTTCATACACCTTATCCGATATATGGCAGGAGTCACATGAACCCCTCTGAGCTTATCTAGACAGATTTAACTCGGAGGCCATGAAAGTACGCACTTTGAGCCCGAAGGTGGCGGTGCATATCTTGGAAACAGGACTGCAGAACGACCTCTTCAGACAAGAATTGGCTAAATACTCATATCTCATAATGGAAGAGCTTTGATCCAAAGCCTAGCAGTTCATTAATCTAGAAGAAACCCATCCTAACCGTCCACCATCCGAACATAGAAAATATCATCTCCCCTCACGGGAAGCCAAACGGCCAAAAACACACGAAGTCCAGCTAATACACCTCCTACACCCCACTCAACACCAGTCGCACTAGAATCCTGCAAGAAGTGATGGCCACCCATTTAGTCCAGCTTCCCAAACTCAACCCGAGCAGAAAGCTGGGGACCCAGGACCGCTCCAAATATTGTGATTCCCACACCTCCTTTGGACATGTAATAGAAGAGTGTACCCAACTGAGGAACACTATTGAACACCTAATTCAAGCTGGGCACCTCCAACAATTTATTGCTCGGGCTCGCCAAGCGCGATCACGACCTCCGCATCGATCAAGTCCTCCTCGGAGACGTTCCCCCTGGAACTCAATAGGAACATCCTCCGAACAGAGACTTGGGAGACCGGTACCACTCCAATAATAGGCGACAACAGAGTCTAGTGGACATCAACACAATATCCAGCAGATTTGCCACTGGTGGAACTTCTAGGACAGCCTAGAAAAGGTATGTTCGGGAGGTTATGCAATCGACTGTCTAGAACACTCACCAATATCATGTCAATCAGACGGCACCACCAATCTCATTTGATGACCGTGATTATGAAGGCGCCGTTCGCAGTCATGACGATCCCCTTGTCATCACTGCAAAAATGAATAATAAGAAAGTTGGAAGGTTGTTCGTCGACGAGGGCAGCTCAACAGACATCATGTTTCATAATTTGTTCACAAAAATGGAACTCAAAGACAAAGACCTATTACCTTATGATGGAAATTTGGTCGGTTTCACCGGATAGGGAGTCACTCCCTATGGATACGTTGACATATGGCTCACTGTTGGAGAGCAACCCTTAACCTGAACAGTCCAAGCTAAGTTCCTAGTTATTGATTGTGTCTCTGCTTACAATGTCATCCATGGGCGAACAAAGCTGAATCATTTTGAGGCAATAGTTTCCACCCCACATCTATTAATGAATTTTCTCTCGTCAGACTTCCAGGTATGTACTGTCAAGAGAGACCACCAGAGCGCAAGAAGTTGTTATCAGATGAGCCTACGTCTGAACCACACTTCAGTACAGTCACCACGCCCAAGGAAAAGACAGAGGGGCGTACACCTCGTGGAATTGGATGCTAGAACGGACAACGGGGACCTCTGCCCTCAGCCATAGGGGGAGAAAACCTCCTTTCGGCTTGGTCCCTCAAAAGAAAATCTGGTGTATATTGGCATCACTCTCGACGAAGCTAAAAAATGCAAGTTGGTTGAATTCTTGAAAGCCAACAAAGATCTTTTTGCCTGGTCCGCTGCAGATATGCCAGGAATTAACCACTCAGTCGCTTGTCACCAACTCACAGCAAACCTAGGGGCAAAACTAGTTGCCCAAAATAAAAGGAAGATGGGTGTCGAGAGGACAACCGAGGTTACTCAGAAAATTTCCTAACTACTAGAAGCAGGGTTTATCTAAGAGATTGTATACACCACCTGGCTGTCAAAGGTCGTGCTGGTCAAGAAACAATCCGGGAAATGGCGGATGTGTGTGGATTATACAAATTTAAACAAAATGTACACAAAAGATCCATACCCCCTTCTAAACATTAATCATCTTGTGGACAACTCCTTTAGGTGCTAATTTTTATCATTTATGGATGCTTATTCCGGGTATAATCAGATACCCATGTACTCCCAGATCAAGACAAACCTGCCTTCGTTACACCCAAGGCAGCCTACTGCTACACGGTCATGCCCTTCGACCTGAAAAATGCAGGGGCTACACACTAGAGAATGATGAACACCGTTTTTTGGGATAAAATTGGGAAGAACATGGAGGTCTACATAGACGATATGATTGCCAAGAGTTTACCAACAGAGGATCATGTGACCATCCCGAAGCCTATCTTTGGCTGGTTGTGCAAGTTCAATGTGCGCCTCAATCCAGACAAGTGTAGATTCGGGGTCGAGGCTGGCAAGTTCTTGGGATTTCTGTTAACTTGTCAGGGTAGCGAGGCCAACCCTGCAAAATGTGAGGCAAATATAGACATGCGCAACCCAAAATCAGTCAAAGAGGTCTAACAACTTAATGGGCAGTTGGCGGCATTGGCCAGATTTCTCCCTGCATCCGTCAAACACTCCCTCCTACTCTTCCAACTCCTAAAAAAGAGAAACACTTTTACTTGGTCAGATACCTGTGAAGAAGCTTTCTAGACTTTTAAACAATGCTTGGCTATCCTGCCCATGCTTTCTAAGCATGCACTTGTTGGGACACTGTATGTCTACTTAGTAGTAATAGACGAGGTTGTGGCAACCTCTCTAATCAAAGAGAGTGAAGAAGGTCAACACCTAGTGTACTTCACCAGCAAGGCCTTACAAGGCCTAGAGCTCAAGTATCAGAAATGGGAAAAAGTCGCATACACCCTCTTGATGGCCACAAGACGGCTACGATAGTATTTTCAATCCCACCATGTGGTGGTCAGAACCAATCAACCGATCCACCAGATTTTGCACAAGCCAGAGCTAGCCGGATGGATGATCTCCTCGTTTACTGAACTCTCACAGTTTGATATACGGTATAATCCTAGAAAGGCTATCATGAGCCAGGTCTTGTCCGACTTTGTTGTCGAACTGACCGCGCAACATGGTAGTGCTGAGCAAGTATGGACAATCTATGTCGATGGTTCATCCAATCCTCGGGCCAGTGGAGCGGGGATCTTGTTAGATAATGGCCAAGGGGTGGCCGTTGAGCACTCACTCACCTTCACTTTTCCTACATCAAACAATCAAGCAGAATATGAAACATGCATTGTCGGTTTGCAGTTGGCCAGGGAAATCAGAGCGGAATAGGTCTCCCATATGCAGTGATTCCCAACTTGAAGTCTCTCAAATTACGGGTGCCTACCAAACAAAAGGAATTGATGGCCAAGTTCGAGGCAGCCTCCATCCAACACGTCCCAAGTGAGTATAATATTTAGGCGGACATTTGACCAAATTAGCAAGCACGAAAAGTCCGCGTAATAACAGATTGGTTGTTCAAGGGACAGTCCTACAACTCAGCATCATGTCAATCGAGCAAATACAGGTCCCGGATGACTGGACCAGTACAATCATTAGATACTTAACCAACGACGACTTGCCAGTGGACCAGAAAGATAGGCAAATATTCCTCAGGCACAGTTCATGGTTCATAATAGTACAAGGTTGTTTGTATCGCCGAGGCTTTTCTACTCCAATGCTTAAAGGCCTCAGCCCTGACAGGGCCGGTACGTTCTCCAAGAAATCCACGAGGGAAGTTGCGGTCATCGTCTCGGGGCGGCATCATTAGCCAAGAAAGTACTCATGGCATGATATTATTGGCCGACCATGGAAAGAGACGCCTCCGAGTTAACCAAGACATGTATGCCTTGCCAATTGTTTGTTGATCTTCACAAGGCCCAGATCAAAAAGCTGACCACCACAATAACCCCATGGCCATTATGCAGATGGGTATAGACATCTTGGGACCATTCCCACCAATCGCCGGACAACTCAAATTCCTGATAGTGACAGTGGATTACTTCACTTAGTGGATCGAAGCTGAACTCCTATCTAGTATCACGACGGCCAACATCTGGAAATTCACCTAGAGGAATATCAAAACACGGTGCAAGATACCGGCCGCGATTGTCACAGATAATGGGACTCAATTTTTGGACTGGTAATTCAGGGAACTACTGTCAAACCTTCATATCAAGCAACACTTCACGTTGGATGAACACCCCCAGACAAACAGTCAAGCAAAAGTAGCTAACAAGGTCCTCCTGCAAGGGATAAAAAGAAGATTGCAAGAGGCCAAACGAGCATGGTCGGAACATTTATATCATGTCCTTTAAGCTTACCACACTACCCCTAACTCCACCACCAGGGAGTCACCTTTAAACCTTACTTATGGGGTCGAAGCCATGATCCCGGTAGAAATCGGTGAGCCCACCTAGCGGGCAATACACTTTGAAGAAGCCGCCAATTCAGCTATCCTGAGGCACAATTTGGACTGAATAGAAGAAAAAAGAGACCGAACTAGAATTAGAGAGACCACCATCAAGGGAAAGACCGCCAAAAAATACAACACCACGATAGTACCACGAGACTTCGAAATGGGCAGCTTAGTACTCATCAGGGTCAATGTCGGCAGAACCAAAGGCAAGTTGTCACCTAATTGGGAGGGACCCTACCGAGTAGTTGGAAAAACTGGCAAAGAGGCCTATAAAATAGAAGACCTGGCAGGAAAGGAGGTTCCCCATACTTGGAACGCGACGAACCCATGACAGGTTTTTGCTTAGAAAAATGTAAATTCTGTGACAGACCTTTAAACATCTGAGCAAATGATGTAATCAAATTCGACTTATATGTTAACGAAGTATTAATCATTTATTTTTTACAGGCCATACATGGTCGCCATCAACACACCCCTCGGAGGTGTGGGCCAGTCCCCCTCTAATGGCGGTTCAGTCCACAAACTCAAGATAAGACCAAGTCCCCTTGGTCGCCATCAATACACCCCTCGGAGCAGTGGGCCAGTCCCCCCCTGATGGCGGTTCAGTCCACAAACCCAATATAGGACCAAGTCCCCTTGGTCGCCATCAATACACCCCTCGGAGGCATGGGCCAGTCCCCCTCTGATGGCGGTTCAATCCACAAACCCAAGATAGGACCAAGTCCTCTTGGCCGCTATGAATACACCCCTCAGAGGCGTGGGCTAGTTCCCCTCTAATGGCGGTTCAATCCACGAACCCAAGATGGGACCAAGTTCCCTTGGCCACCATCAAAACATCCAAAAGGCGTGGGCCGACCCCCTCGATTGGTGACCAAATCTCCAAAAACAAGTGGTCATATGACCCTATCATTCAATATGTTCCTTTAATGAAAATTTTCAGAATTTAAGGTTCATTAAGTTGATATCCGGACAGTCAAGATTTAATGATCATTTAATACTCATTCAGGTTCATTAAGTTGATATTCGGGCTGTCAAGACTTGATCATTTAATACTCATTCAGGTTCATTAAGTTGATGTCCGGTCAGTCAAGAATTGATGATAATTTACTACTCATTCAGGTTCATTAAGTTTATATCTGGCAGTCAAGACTTAACGATCATTCAACACTCATTAAGGTCCATTCTCTAATATCTGGTCGATCAAGCCCATTCGTCGATTCTTATCAAATATGCGTAAGCAAGATAAAGAAAGCATAGGAAAACAACAAACATGAATTGAGTGAGAAGGATAAAGAAACAAATGTCATTCATTATAAGGTCATCCAAAATCCGTTCAATTATTTCAAAAAATCATAACCCCCTCAGGGGTGACCTTGACATCTATCCGGGTCTAAGACCAGTCAGCATTAGGAAGAACTAGCCGAACTTGGGAAAAGGCGTTGTCCCACCCCACATTAGCCGCCACGACAACATCCTCCTCCAAGTATTGGTAGGAGGCCTTCAGTTGAGCCAGCTCCCTGGTCAGCCGAACAATATCACCCTTGTTTGTCTCTTCCTATTCCTCGACCAACTACAACTTGGTTCCAAGATGACGCCTCTCCTCTTGAGCTCGGCCAAGGCAGTCACATAGGGCCCAATCTCCCGCTGAGCTGTTCACTGGCAGTCAGGTTCTGCTCCTACTGGACTTTAAGCGCCTCGACCTACTTCATTTCCAACTCATGGAGCTCAGTTGAGTGCCGTTCCTAGAGGTTGGCTAAGGCATCCTCTCCAACTCGGGTGGCCAACACTCCTTCACCCTCAAGGTATTTGGCTATAGAAGCAACCAAAACTCCGGCCTCCCGAACCCTTCTTAGAAGATCGGTCACAGGTATTGAGTCTATCGTCTCCAGTACCCTAGGGTTGAGTAGCCCAGTCTCGACCACCTTGGGAACTCGATATAAGTAGGAAGGCTTGGTGGGAGTCTTTCCTTTACTACTGCTAGGGGTCTTCCTCTTAGTAGGATCCTCCATGCGGAGAATAGGTACCCTTGTGGGCATAGTTTCTTCCCTGATTAGATTAACCAGGCCGGTGTCGATCGGAGTAGGAATGACCATGGCTAGAAGCTCAGAAAGAGGGGGCATAACATTTGCTGTTCTGGAAGACAAACCACCCCCACGGGAAGACTCAGGGCGGGCAAACGAATCAAACCTCGCCTTTTTGGTGACCTCCGCGCTTTTCCTCTTTAGAGCAGCCCTCCTCAGAAGACCTAATCGATCGGACTGATCACCCATAGCAGCTACTGGAAAAAAGAGAAAAGAACAAGTCAGAACTAGACAGAAATATTACAAACCAAAACACAACATATAAGCCCAGATGCTCACCGATGTTTTGCCTCAAAAATATGATCCCCTGGACCAAATTATAACACACCACAACCGACCCTCCTTAATCTAGGATAACATCTCCTCCGCCACCTCTCTTTCCCATAGACTCAACTGGTCATACGAGAAATTAAAGGATTTTGCCTGCTTTTGATGAATCCTCATGTTCCAAGAAAATGGAAACCAAGGCTGACCATTGGGCATGTTTGCCCAAGAATGTTGTTCGCCCACGACCTTTATCTGGAAAAATCTGGTCTTCCATCCATTGACAGATCCCTCAGTGGGTTGGAAGAGAGCATGCCTGTTCCCGGATTGGAGCGATGTCCATCCACTCGGACCTGCGTCACTCTCATCCTTATTGGTGCTATGTCCCAACTGGAACATCCAAAAGAATAGGCGAAGCGTACATGGGCATTCCATGACCTCGCAAAATATTTTGAAAGCCCGGATAAATCCCCAGGAATTAGGGTGAAGTTGAGAATGAGCCACTTGAAGGTGCTGCAACACTTGGGCAAACCATCCATCAAATGGAACCCTCACGCCAATCCGGTGGCAAAAATACTCGTACATATAAAAGCTATGTCGATCTTTGCTCTCCAAAGAAATATCATGGCAGACCCATTCCTTCTTGACCGGACTATGCCATACGATGCCTTCAGTTGGATAAGCCAGCAAGTCCACTCGAGGCTGCTTGTCTGACGAGTAGAAAGAGGCACTACCAATGACCTCCTGGTCGATCCACCAATAAGGAGATTCTGGGCCCATCATCTCCGGAGGAAGAGTATATTTGTTGGCGAGGTCAGCAAATTTCTTCCCCATAGGTAACTTACCACTAGAAGAAGTATCAGACTCTAAACTGGATATACCATCCAAGACCGGACCCCACTTCTTATAAAAGGTTGCCCGTTCCAGTACGTCAACCTCGCCCCTGCTATCCCCCCCTTAGGTCGCACAAAAGGGCGGAAATAGACAGTCGTCGAGACTGCCTCCGTGTAGACCAACGCCTTTAATGACAGAAACCAAGGGATGTAAAAATCGGCGGGGGCCTAAACAAGATCTCTAAATCATCGGAACTAGAATCCCCGCCTGTCATAATTAAAAGAAAAAAGGAAAGAAAGGGAGTTACCGGTTGAAGAAAGCTTTGAAAATAAGAAGACTTATGGATGGAGAAAGCTTGCCTGGATTCAAGGATGATCAGAAATTCGGCAAGAAAACAGAATAATGAATATTGGGAGAAAAAACCCCTATTTATAGGTAAAGATCCAAGCACATATCACCCCAAGGGCCCAACTCAAAACACGCATCCACCCATTCAAAATCACTCGAGGGCAATCTAACGATGGCACAGAGATCCAGATGACAGAACTGAAACAAACAGACAAGTCGATCTTTCATTCTAGGCTCAGACAAAATGCCAAGCGTTCCTCCATGTGTCTGACGAAGATAGATGGCCATCATAACCTACCCCTATGCCTAGAAGCTACCAGTGCCCATCAGACTAGAACTACCTTAGTCTATTACCTCAGTCCGCCTTCGACCAACCTAATAGTCTGAAGGCAACTGTTCCACCCCGGATAAATTCGGGTGTTCTCTAACCCACCCCGGGTAAGGCCATGCAGTCAGGCTCACTGACACTCACTCACCTAGAGTGATTCAGACCCGCCGAAAGTGCTATAAATGCTTCTAGCACCCCATTAATGCCTGTGACACCCCATTAATGCCTCTGACACCCCCATTAATGCCTCTAACTCCACCATCAATGTGCCGCTCGCAGCATTGACCGACATTCCACCTGCTATGCCGCCTACACCCAACCTGCCCCTGACAATTCGGCAAACGGTAACCTGCAAGAAGAATAAAGACAACCCATCATATCTTGTCGTTCCAGCTAGGCTCTTACCAATGACTGGATGTCTTGTCAACAATCTCAGGCTCTATACATAAGAAGCACATACATGGAGTATAATTAATTCTCATTCTCTCATTTATTGCTACACTTATTGCTTCAACTTCTCTCTTATTTACTCCACTTATCTCTCTAGAATACTCAATTGACTTGATCGTTGGAGAACCTTTTCAGGTACCTCCCCGACTGGTCCAGACAATAATCCAACCAAGCTATCTGATCTCTTGCATTCTGCCGGACACCTACTACTGACCATTCTTCTTCTATTGCTGACTATCCCTTCCTAATACAAAAGAAAAGTGACCGAAGACACATTGTTGTATATTTTGAGTCCATTCCATTTTGTACAAGAGATAGAGGTATTGCAGTTTTTTGATGCATAATGTGAAATATTAACTCTGTTAATGTATATTGTGGCGTAATCTAATGGTTTGCTGAAATACCCCTGTATATTACATCAACCTTTTCTTACTTAGCCTCAATTTTAAACTCAAGGAATGCAAGTATAGGTGCGCAAATTTAGGGGGTCCTTTGAACACGTTAGAACATAGCTTTGAAAATGAATGATTCAATTAAGATTTTACATTAAGACACTTGAGCACATTACAGTAATGATTTCAATATCCGTCTAATTATTCGGAGTCTAGAGCAATTTGAAGACCTAGTGCACACGGACATAACATGACACGTTATAGGAATTATCACTACAACAAATAAATGAGTTAATCACCATAAATTAGGCACAGTACAAAAATATGGCAAAATTAATGGTCAAGCCCATGGACTTGCAACTCTAATGGGCCGTGGCAAAAAAAACACTAAAATTAAACACTCACCACCAAAATGTCACTTTTCCTCATTTTTTTCCATATTCTCCAATTGCTTAAATCCTTCACTCTGCTGTAATGCTATTACACAGGTAAGGGAAATGGAAATCCAATTTTGCATTCATCTTCAATTTTCATAGTTGATACAATTAGCTTATAATGTGTTCTGTGTTCTATGTGTTCTCTAGTAGTAATGCTTCTCCAGCAAGTGAGTATTGTATTTGTCAGCTGCAAAATTGAGTAGTTAGAGCTTTGGGACATAAAGGAATGAAAAGTTGGTATAATTCAAATGAAAATTTAGTAAATGAAGGGTGGTTTTTCAAGTGGAGTAGAAGCTAGGTGTCAATGGGTCGTGTAAGTTTATAAATTCCCTGAATAGCATAAGGGAATGGAGATGATGAATAAGGTGACCAAGTTTGACAATGTTTTCTTATATTGAGTGGTAGTAGGCATGAATATATCTGGACTTAGTGGAGCACCATATTGTGTATGTCTGATATGAATTATTATTGATATGTTAAATAAATGTAGTAAGGCACCTAAGGTAAGAAGGAAGATCATTGAAAAGAAGGTCATGCAAGCAAGAGTGTCTATTTAGAGTGTGGAAGAAAATAATGTAAGCAACAGTAATTAAACATGACATATAGATTGGATGAATTAGTTGGTAAAGTTAGGTGGAAAAGGGTAAATATGTGATATTGTGAATGAAGGGAGTGACTTGCAAAGTACCGGAAAACCAATTCGAAGCAAGGGTAAGTAAAAGCAAAGGCAGGTAAATATCAACAAGATTACCAGACAAACTCTCAGGAATGCCACTACTGAATGAACTAAAACCAAGATGAACCCTTTCCAAATTTTCAGTGAAGTTACCTATCCAGCTAGGTAATAAACCTCCCAAACCTGAGTTCCGATTCAAACCAAGCTCAGTAAGGTACTTAAGCCTAATGAAAGAGTTTGGTATTCTACCATGAAACTTGTTATAGCTTAGATCAATGGTTCTAAGACTAAGCAACTTTCCAAAACAGATAGGAACAGGACATGTGAAGTTATTGTGTGACAAAACAACATTGTTAAGTGATAAAAGGTGACAGGAATAGTTGTGTGTTACAATTACTCATTTCAACTTAGGAAGCTATATACTTATTATAGTTATACTTAGCCATAGTTACAGATTTACAGGCTGTATCAAAGGACCCAAATAATGAAGAACCAATCTTCATTGATAGTCATTAATCTTGTGGCTAATGTTCATTGATAGGACCCAAATTAATCATTGATAGCCAAATCTTCATTGATATTCATACTTATGTCAGTATTTGCAAGTTGAGACTATGCTTAGTTGTAGTTCTCCCTCAACTCAACTACAGTGCACAATTGAGACTATGCTTGTTTGTATTGAATTAGGCTAGTGGAAAATGTTTATGTAATTGGATAAATAAAAAGCTATTGTTTCACTCCATTCATTCATAGAATAAATTGATTTGCACATGAATACTAAAATAACATTGATTTGCACATGAATACAGAACACATACATGTGCTCACACTCAACACATTATTGGCTTGATTAAAATATTTTTTAATGCAAAAGTATGTAACATTATGCATGATATTAATGAAACCAAAAGAATATTGATAAAACATGAACTACTCAATAGTTACTATCTGTGATGCTAAAACTAATCATTGTCACTATCTTTGAATCTTACTACTTTTTTTTCCTGCCACTTCCAATGCCTCATTTATTATTTTTAGTTTTTCTCAGCTACTTGTTTCCTTTGCCATCTCTTGATGTTTGGCACAAAGAATAAAAAGGAGGTTGAGAAGCCTATTATGGCAAAAACAACTTTTCTTAAGTCCATAATATAATTTGCTTTAGTTTGGAGTTACTACATTACTTGAACTTGAATTAATTGCCTATTCTCTTTCTTTCACTTGAACATTATTGTTTCCTCTAATTTCAAGTGTCAAACATATTTCATGTGTTTTATGTTCTGTTCTATCAATAAAATTGAATCATTTTCTGCCATTACCTACATGTTTGCTACACAAAAATGGTGATACTTGATATATTAAAGCATGTGTTTTATATTGGTGAAGGAGAGATTATGTGAGAGGTCACTTTGATATACTACATGTTTGCTTCCTGTAAGAATGCCCACAACAATGAACATTGCAAAGAACAATTCTTAAAAGCTAAGAACACCACTAAGAACAGCTGGGGTGTTACTTCTTATGTTCAAGTAAATTAACCTGATCCTTGAAGTTTAAGCATAGGTTTTAGAAACAGAGCTAAAACTTATGCTTAACTTAGTTGAGTATAGATAAATGTGATATTATAAACTGTGAATGGTTACTATTTGTATTTTATGTAGGTCATGGTTTATGTCCTTATGACTTCATTCCCTGATCCCAACTTGAAATAACTAGAAGAGCATTGAGGTAATAATGATTTAGCAATTGAATTTAACATCAAACACCGATTCACGCAATTGTGATGGAAAAGAGTTGGATTGAGAAACCAATCTGATCAAAGGAGTTCTTGGATAGGGTGGTGCAATATTTGGATTTCGCCTTTTCAAATGTACCTATAAATAATCAAATTTTGTGTCCTTGTATTACATGTGGATTTCGTAAAATGGGTAATAGAATTGAAGTGTTTAGTCATCTACTTCAAAAAGGGATTCCTAGAAAGTACACATTTTGGTACATGCATGGGAAAAGCATGTGCAATATAATGTTGAAATTATAGCTCAACCATAAGAAGAGTTGGTTAGACAATATCCAATGCAAGATATGTTAGCGTATAAATTCACGATAAGTAATGCTAGAAAAGCTACAAGAACAAAAAGGTGAAAACAATAGCAAAAATACCCAAAATACACAACAAACTAGTGACAATCAAGAGGGTGTTGAACCTGCACATGTGAAGAAGAAATATTTGATTATGCTAGGATTCTAAGTAAAGATTTTATTGATTGAAGAAGAAAAAAGCAATAGTGTAGATTACAAGGTTCCCTCGAGCCTTTTCCCTACTGATTCCACAATCAGTTTCACTATACTTCACTAACTAACTTTCCTTCCACCCAAATATTCTACTTATGGACAAATTCCTAACTAACAACTAATTGTCTAGGAGCATAGCAGTCATTTTGCTATCCCTTAGCCAAACTCTCATTTTTCCTCTTTTATATACATTCTTAATAATAGGCATCAGCCTATCAATA
>NC_032019.1:22741134-22789549 GCF_001865875.1 Lupinus angustifolius | reverse complement strand
AAAAGAGCCAATTTATCCTCAAGTGGAAAGTCTGGAAACCTATCTTGTATGGCTGCTGCTCCTTCCCAAGTAGAGTCAAGGCTGGGAAGATCCTTCCATTTCACTAACACTTCTAGGTTCCTCTAGTCATCTTCCCTATTGTTGATGAGGTTTTCTAGAATGACCTCCAATTCTAGTTCTTCATTCAACATATGAGGTAGGGGCTGAGGTTGTTGATGGGGCTTTAAAGCCTTCTTTAGGAGAGAAACATGAAACACAAGATGAATTTTGGCCTAAGGAGGTAAGGCTAGTCTATAGGCAACTGTCCCCAGCTTCTCTACCACCTCATAAGGGCCATAGTACCCGAGAGCTAACTTAGCATAAGGTCTGTTAGCCAAGGTCTTGAGCTTGTAAGGTTGCAATTTGAGATAAACCCAATTCAAATATTTGATCGAAATGGATTCAATTTGTCCTGCCCCTCAACCAAATTATTATTCAAAAAAAAAAAATTTCAATAACTTGTTGATCCCGATCCTTCTTACCCCGATTCCCAGATTGATTATCGTTTTTTATTTCGTGCTTTAGTTTATTGTGAAATAGAAATATATCGACCGAATTTTAACAATGAATAAAAAAATTCTATGGAATTATGAAAGATGAAAATATGTCATTCACTACAAAATCAACACTTCTTCTATGTTTATCTACTTGTTGTTTCATGATGTTCTGAGCCCTCATCAAATTTTGTTTTAACTCATCTAAAACTTCATCCATTTGACTACACAAGTTACTCACCTCCTCCACCTTAGTTGGAATAGCCCCTGCTCTCAGCATATGTAGGTGCTTCTCTGCCATATAATGCTCTAAAAGGTGTCATCTTAGCTGAACCATTGTAGTTGGTATTAAACCATAATTCTGCCCAATGCAACCAATTCAACCATTATTTCGGCCTTGGACTAACAAAACATCTTAGATAGGTCTCCAAACACCTATTTGTCACTTATGTCTGCCCATTTGTGAAAGTGTAAAGTGTAAAGATAGCACTTAGTCTGCCTATGTTTGGATGAAGACAAAGGAAATAGTGAAAGCTTAAAGACAACTCGACAAATCAACATGCCAAAGATTCAAGAGCTTCATATCTAAACTAGAGTCTTAGATAATGCATGCTGGGAGAGTTAGCCCCACGTACCTGTTGATGTTCCCGGCTAGGACATGATTGCCTCCTGTGCGAGGATACCTGTGGGAAACCAAAAACTAGAGTCTTAGATATGTGTCTTAGTTATTGAGTCTAGGTTAGGTAAACCTAGATGCAAATCTCACAAGTTCTAAAAACTATCATATCATTTACATGAGACATGCCATCTAGGTAATTATATGTTCATGCATTAATCATACATGTTATTTGTGCATCTTAGACATAACATAATGGTAAAATATGTATAGTTGATAAGCATAACATATAGGCAGTTTACCATTTAATATCTTAACTGAAAATATGACAGTTAATCGATTAAGTAAGGTTTTAATTGATTAACGTGAAAACAGTTTTAATAAGTTTCAACATATAACTGAAAAACATAATTCAGTTATTCTAAACAGCCTGTTAATCGATTAACAGGTACTTAATCGATTAACTAGGCATAAAACAACTTTTCTATATATACTGTATTTTTACACCATGCTTCATACATTCATTCATCTTTAGAATTGCTAAGTTGCATATTTTCGTGCTCATTGTATGTCATATAGGCAGAGAGAATAGCATATGAGAATAGTGAGAGATAGTATCATGCTTAGGGATTAAAATGTCATCCATTGCATGTGATTAAATGTGTTCATCATTCTATCATTCTTGCATGATTCTTTCAATTCTTTTAGAGATTTCTTAGGGTAGAAATTACATGTTCTTCATGATTCTGACCTTGTACATATTCATAATAATTTGTGAGATTTGTATAGGGTTTATAGCTTGTTCTTAATTGTAATATTTGAGTTATTTTGTGCTTCACATTACTCTGTTTTTGTTGTGATTTTTGTAACAAGGAAAGTTGTCTCTTGGTGTCGTACCACCAACGAGATACAGAGAGTCTTCACCAAGACTTGGAGGTCTTGAGTTTAGAACATACTCTTGGCTGGGGCTGGATCGTAGGAAAGGTTTTCCTAGGCGATTAGTAAGGTCAAACCAAGGTAGAGGTTATGGGAATTCAAGAAGGTAGCGTTCAAGGTCTTGTAATTGGAAGTGTGTATGTAAGATACATTGTCTTCAATTTTAGTGAAGAAAATCGCCCAGATCGGAAGGGAGGACTGGATGTAGTTTTGTAGTGGACCGCAAAATGAACCAGTATAAAAACCTTGTTGTAGGCTGTTTCTTACCCTTATCTCTTTACTGTTTTAAGTTGTTTTTAATTGCCTATTGTAGCTGATAATTTGAATATAGTATCTCTACCATATAAAGATCATTTTTGTTCAAATATATCTGCTATATCATTTATGTATAATTTGTAAATGGTTGTGTAATTGAGCCATTCAACAACTGTCTGTTAAGTGCGATTTAATCGATTAAGGCAGTTCTTTAATCGATTAACTAGGTTAGCCTATCCACAACAACAAAGATAGCGTCTTTCCCTTTTACCCTAGGTAACCCTCCTATGAAATCCATGGACACATCCATCCATACTTGTTATGGGAGTGGCAAAGGCTACATCAACCCTACTGGGGCCAGGGTGGAATACTTATTTCTTTGGCATACCTCACACTCTTCTACATAATCCTTTATATCTTATTTCATCCCCTCCTAAAATAGAAAACTAGCAATCTTTTTGTAGGTTCTGAAATGCCCAGAATGTCCCACCCATTGGTGTCTCATGGCATTCAGCCATGATGATAGGTATACTATTAGAGCTCTTGGATAACACCAACCTTACCTTGTAGTAAAGTACCCCTTTTCTCAACTCATAATGACGGTGAGCCTTTGGGGAGATCGCCAGTTCTTGGATGATCCTCTTCCATTTGGGGTCCTGTTGTAATTCTTCACCCCAGGAGTCCACCTCCTCACTGGATAGAAAAGACAGGGCAAAATACATTAGCTTCCTTGAGAGAGCATCTACTACTGAATTCTCATGGCCTGGCTTGTATTGTATTTCAAAGTCTAGACCCACCAATTTTACTGCCCACTTGATTTGTTCCTCGGTAAACAACCTCTGCTCAGTTAAGAACTTCAAACTCTTTTGATTTGTCTTAATGATAAAGTGCATACCCATCAATTAGTGCCTCCATTTTTGGGCCGCTTAAACCAAAGCCATAAGCTCCCTCTCATAAGCAGACTTTTATTGAGCCCTTGGGGATAGCTCCTTGCTCCAAAAGGCCAAAGGCCTTCCATTCTGCATTAGGACAACCCCTAAACCCATAATGGAAGCATTTATCTCCATCACAAACTCCTTGGTAAAATCAGGTATGGCCAACAGAGGCAATTCTACCATGGATGCCTTCAACTTCTCAAAAGCCTTGGTAGAATCATGAGTCCAGCTGAAAGCATCTTTCTTGAGTAACTCAGTAAGGGGTTTGGCAATTTTCCCATAATCTTTGACAAACCTTCTATAATAACCTGCCAAACCCAGAAATCCCCTTAACCCTTTCATACTGGTAGGCTGAGGCCAAGTTTTCATATCTTCCATCGTGGTTGAATTAGTAGCTACTCCACCTCCAGAAATGATATGCCCCAAATATTTAATACTTAGCTGGCCAAAACTACACTTCTTTTGGTTGGCTTTTAGTGAATGCTGAGTCAATAGGTCTAGTATGGTGTGTAGATGTTCTGCATGAGTGGTCAGGTCAGTACTATACACCAAGATATCATCAAAGAAGACTAAGGCAAATTTCCTCAAATAGGACCTCAATATATCATTCATTAGGGCTTAAAAGGTAGAAGGGGCATTGGTCAACCCAAAGGCCATGACCAAGAACTCATATTGTCCCTCATGAGTCCTAAAATAAGTCTTAGTTATGTCCTCTTCTCTCATTCTGATTTGATGATATCCAGACTTGAGGTCCAGTTTGGAGAATATCTATGCCCCTCAATCTCATCTAGCAATTCTTCAACCAGAGGTATAGGGAATTTGCTTGGGATGGTGACCTTATTGAGGGACCTATAATCAACACAGAACCTCCATCCCCCATCCTTCTTCTTTACCAAAATAATAGGGTTGATGTATGGGCTTATGTTGGGCCTAGTAACTCGAGCCTCCAACATCTCAACAATTAACCTCTCTATCTCTATCTTCTGGTAATAGGGACACCTGTAGGGTCTTATGTTGGGTACCTCTGCCCCTTCTTTTAGGTGAATTGTATGATCATGCTTCCTAGGGGGTGGTAGGCCTTGAGGATCCTGAAATACTTCATGGTATTGTTGTAGCACTCCTTGCAACTCTGCTGGTACCACTTCATCAGACTTAACATAGGGTTTTGGGTCATACTGAATTACCAAACCTTCTCCCTCCTTTATCAAAATTTGCATAAGAGCTCCTAAGGACAATTCAGTCTTGGTTAAGGTAGGGTCCCCCACCAAGGTGATTGTGGAGTCTCCTTTCCTAATATTCAGGGTCAATTTTCCAAAAGCTGCCCTGATTTCTCCCAACCCTGCTAACCAACTAATCCCTAGGACTAGATCCACCCCCATCAACCCAAACAAGTAGAAGTATTGAACCATATCTAAGTATTGGAGGTTCAAACTGAGTTGAGAACACTTACCTTTACGTCTGATCTAGTGTCCATCACCCACTTCCACTACATAGGCCTTGGTTTCTTCTACCCTCAGTTTCAACCTATCCACCAAATCCCTTGCATTTAAGTTATGAGAAGCCCCACAATCTATCATAACCAGCACTAGTTTATCCCTCAAAACACCTCTTATCTTCCATGACTTAGTAAAGGTGAGTCCCTTCATTGAGTAGAGGGACAATTGTAGGGAATTAAGGACTTCCTGCTCTTCTCCCACTTCTAACTCTCCTTCATCCTCTTTCTCCTCAACAAGGATTATCATTCTAAGTTGTCTATTTTTGAAGATGTGATCCCTATTGAAGGGCTCATCACACCTAAAACATAGACCATTTTCCCTCTTTTCTTTCATTTCCACACTTGTAAGCCTTCTATAATCCCCCTGCTCTTGGAACTCTCAACATCTTGGGCAGTCTTGGTGCTACCAGTTGCACTTCCCACCACTGATGCTTCCCTTCTGTTATTGCTAGTAGTAGAGTTCTCCATGAATACTTCTCTGCTAAAAGAATGCCCCTTGTAAGGTACTCCCGACCTAGTAGGAGTAGAATTGGTTCTCCTACTCATTCATACAACTTCACTTTAACCCTTATTTCCTCTTTTAATCCATTCAAGAAAATGCCTCCAACAAAGTCTTTATTGACTTCTTGTAAGGCCCCATCATACTTTTCAAATTCTTCAGCATATGCTTCTACATTGCCCTATTGTTTTAAAGCTGACAACAATTCAAAAGGATTTTGTGCCATAGAGGGTTGAAATCATCTTACCATAGCTAATTTGAAACTGTTCCAAGTTGGTGATGGATTGCAATGCTCCCACCACTTGAGCCAACTGAGTGTTTTGCCTTCGATGGCCACCAAGGTAGCTTGCATTCTTTCCTCCTCTGTCACGAATCGCAAACTGAAATACCTCTTCAACCTTTGCACCCATCCATACGCATCTTCTCCTAGGAAGACTAGAATCTCCATTTTACGCCACTTGTCATGAACTGAACGAGTTTTGTGACTTTCTACTTCTTCTTCGTTGCAATTGCCTCGAGTAGATTCTCAGTTTTTCTGGTTTGCGCCTCATTGAGCTAGAGGCTTAACCGTATTTCTTCTCATTCTTGCCTCATCTCATCTATTTCTTGCATCCAGCTATCATTCTCTTTTGCCATTCTTCGAGCAAACCTTCGACAACATGGTGGTTCTTACTTCCCTCAGGCACCAGAAACGGTTCTCTGATACCAGTGAAAACACTGGTATCTAGAAATGTAAGAAGATAGGAGAAGAATTAAAAGGAAAACCCCCGAAACCAAAATCAAATTGATTCTACTAGGGTTCTAAGTAAAGATTTTATTGGTTGAAGACGAAAAATGCAATAGTGTAGATTACAAGGTTCCCTCGAGTATTTTCCCCACTAATTCCACAATCAGTTTCACTATACTTCACTAACTAACTTTCCCTTCACCCCAATGTTCTATTTATGGACAAATTCCTAACTAACAACTAACTGTCTAGGGGCATAGTAGTCATTTTGCTATCTGATAGCCAAACTCCCATTTTCCTCTCTTATATACACTCTTAATAATAGGCCTCAACCTATCACAAATGGGCTATGAGTACTCTAGGTGACAGATGGAGGGCCTATAAATATAGGTTAAGGTGTACACACTTCTATCCTAATAAACGTAAGGAAGACATACTTACTAATCCTCCTCCAGATTTAGATTGTGCTGATTGAACTATATTTGTGCATCATTATAAGGAGAATAAGATGAAGGTAAGCATTATGTTATGAAGTATTTAATTTCTTCAAGCCTTTTATTTTTTTAATATAATGACTACAATATTTGACAATTGTAGAAATAAAGTTTGGCGAACACCAGAAATCGTAAGAATCTTAAAGTTTCCCATGCTGGTAGTAGTATGAGCAATGCAAGGTGATGTCATCAAATGGTAAGTTGTCCTAGGTAATTGTATTATTGTAGAGAATGAAATTTTGTGAATGTAAAAACTTATGTTTTAATATATATTTCATTAATTGTGTTAGGAGCTAAAATGGAAAAGACTTGTATGTCATGGTGGGGTTGTTTTGTCAACTTTGTTGAAGAATGATGGAAGCTATATGAGCGAAGAAGGAAAAATTCTAGTTGTAAGTAGTTTAAAGTCTTTTCATACATGATGTATTACATATGTCCTAAAAAGTGTATCACTCTATGTGTTACTGCTTATTCTTTAAACTAATATATAAGTTATAAGGACACAACTTTTACCTTATTCTTTAAACTATAATGATATGTTACTGCAGTGGCTAAATGATATGTTACTGCAGTGGCTAAATGTTGCATTTCTCCTAGCCATTTCATAACTTTTCTATACTGAACCTTGTTCATTTTTTAGAGCCATTTCCCAAACATGTTTAATAGTTGATTTTGATGATCATTCTATTAGTTTTCCTTAGAGCATATTATAGCTCATTTTTTCTGCATAATTTACCCAAGTCTAACTTTTTTCAAGTTCTGTAATAAGTGATTGCCTTGCTAATCTTGAACGTTCCAATACATCATACAATTTCCTGAACCTTTGGTCATTTATAGGATGCTTAGTCATTTATTGTTGTAGTGTACGTTAAATTACTAATAAATGAGTTGATATACATGTTAATTCTTAATGGATAATTTTGTTGTGTCCTTTAACAATTTGAGAAAGTGATAAACTATGAAATGGATAATGGTATGCAGTTAGATAGATAGGCAAATGCATAATATCATTTTGTCCAATTTGCAATTTGTCATTATATAAATTATTAATTTCTTGTTACTTAATAGGATAAAATATCAGAGCATTTACCTCAAGATCAATAATATGTCACTACTTCAAGTGTTTCATCAAATGTATTTGCTCATCCTAATGATGCAATTGGAAAAGCATTTGGAGTTGAACATTCAGGTTGAGTGCATGGTTTGAACACTCGTATTTTTCCCTCTAGTATTTTTGGAACGTGACATTTTACTGGTTTTGTGAATTAGTAGCTCCAGTCAGCATGTTAAAGACTTAAAGAAGTATGTGCAAACTTTGGAAGTAAAACTATCAGGATATGACGAGACCAAGGAACAACTTGCACATACTCATAATCGTTTGGCTACTCGTGAGAAGTTTCTAGTCGAAAAATTTGGTAGTGAGTTAACCACATTCGCCCGTGATGTTCCACCATCTTAGTTATGGTTTCTTAGAAATCATGAACTTATATGATCTTAATATTTTGCATTTCGTTTTTTATAATGATTTTTTTAATGTTAAACATTTGGTAATTATATAAGATTCACTTTCTAATGGTAAAACACCTACTATTATTGATAGTAGCTAGCAAATATTTAATTTTATAATAAATTTACCATTATATTATTGAAAATAAAGATTACTAAACAATGGCACATTGGGATCATGATATGAGTATGTATGAAAATAACTTTAAATAAATTTAATTAGCCATGGATGGATTGTGGCAAATTAAACAACTTAGCCATGGTTAGTACCGTAACTAAATTAAACAGACTATGGCTATATAAATGTTATCACATTTTACAGAAGTGTAGCAGAATAAATTAATGACCGTGGCTAATTTTTAGCAATGTCATTCCTTGTCACAACAATAATAAGTGTGGCCATTCAATTTAACTATGATTTTTTTCACATTAGCCATGATTTCAACGGTGGCTAACATGAAGTTTTATTTAGTGTATTTTTAAGAGTTTTTATTAAATTTGATGAGGTTTGTGCACTTTATTCTACCATTTTAATTTAGTGTCCAATATCATTGTAAGTGTTAGTATATTGTTCATTGTATATTATTTATTATTTAATTAGGTTTAAAGGGATATATTTTTATTCTAATTTTTAAGAGATATTTATTCAGGATAAAAAATTAAGATGTTACATTTTGGTATCAAAGCAGTACAATTAGTTTGTGGTACGAGTATGTCATGTCAAACTAGGCATTCATGAATTATATGGAGTCTAAGATAAGAATTAGTAGGTGTACCATATGTTTTGGTGTGATTGTGATGATTATTACTACTTGAAAAGATAATATTGCACCTAGTTAACCCAATATTATTGTTCTATGGCAGAATGATCATGATATTCACTATGTGGACGAATATTAACCCGATTTTGGTGGATATTAATAAGGTCTACAGTGTTGGCTGGATCTTTTTGTAATATATAGAAATATGATATAGAAATATATAGGGCTTAGGATTTCTATAATTGTATAACAGTTAAACTCACAATCCGTGTATGTCAATTACTAGAAGTATACATAAGTGCTCAATTGTTTAAGTTCAGAAAACTTGAAAGAAAACACTCAACAAATTTTAAAAAAAGTTTAAAATGAGAAACTTCGATAATTTTTTTTTGTAAAAGTGTATGAAAGATTGTAGAAAATGTAGAGTGATTAATGTGTTTTGAAATTGGATGCATAGTGTCGTCGAATATGCTTTCAACCAGTCAACATACTCATTCTAGAATGTGTAAGTTAAGATGGAAAACTAAGTGAGGATGATTTAGTTTTCTGGTTTTTATGCGCTTAATGCAAATTTTTGAAACTGAAGAAAAGTATAAGAGTAGATGTGCAACGAAATAAAATGTTATGTAAAGATCAAGCACATAAATATAAAGAGTATATCAAAAAGAGAGACATCAAGATTAATATTGGTTCACCTTCTAGTTCACCAAATGCTACATTCAATCCTCTTGCAAACACAAGAAATTTTTACTATGATGAAATGTCAATCGGTACAAAATCCCACCCTAAGACCTTATCTTTGATTACACTCACCAAATCTCACCTTTTAGAAGTATGCCACTTCTGAATATCACATTTTCCCTTTTACCACACCCTATGGTGAAATATACTGAAAAATGGTAATGAAGAATTTGTATCTAGGGCTTAGAATTGTGAAGTATGTAATCCTTGTATGTGAATCACCAGAAGTACTACACAAATGCTTAAGTGTTTAAGTTCAGAAAACTTGGAAGAAAACACTCAAAACTAACTTTTGGTCAAGTTATTTGCAAAAGTGTATGAAAAATTGTAGAAAATGTAGTGTGATTGATCTATTTCGAATTAGAATGCCTAGTGCCTTTAAATAGACTTCCAACCAACCAACATACCCATACCAAAACGTAGGAATCGATTGGAGTAGCATCCACTAGTTTTGGGATAAGCTATTTTATTTTGAATCTGAAAACTATAGTAAAAGTTACGAGCAGTCAATTACTCAAGGTGTGTAATTGGTTACCAAAAACTTCTATCTCATTGAGTAACCAGTTATTCGATTGATTAATCAGTTACTCTTAATTATTTTTGCTTCATTACCTATTTCTCAATTTGGGTAATCAATTACTTTGTCATAGTAACTCATTACTCAGCTTTTTGAAAGTCTAAGTTCATCTTTTAAAACAAGTTTGATATTGTTCAAATATATTTCCTATGAGCATTGGTAATACTTAAAGTATTAAGACTTAAGGATAAAAGTACCTATCATAGAAAGCTAAATGTCTTGATCCTATGTTGAGAATGCTTCAATATATTGAAGTTCTTCAATCCTTTCACTTATTTTTGTGATGTATGTGTCTTCATCAAAACTGAGCCAAGGTCATGAGCAAGATCATCTCCCAGGAATGTAGGAATTGATTGGAGTGACATCAATTCGTTTTGCGAGACGTAGTTTCAGTTTGAATATGAAAACTGTTATAACAACTATGAGTAATCGATTACTCGATATGTGTAATTGTTTACCAACACCTTATGTCTCGTTGAGTAATCGGTTACTTGATTAAGTAATCGATTACTCTTATTTATTTTTGTATAGTAATCTATTACTCAGTTTGGGTAAGTTGTTACTCATCCTTTTGAAGATTTAAGTTCATCTTTTAAATCAAGTTTGATTTTTTTCAAAATGATTTCTTATGAGAATTTGGTAATACTTAAATTATTAAGACTTTAAGATAGACGTACCTATCTTAGAAAAATAATTGTCTCGACCATTTGATGAGCATACTTCTAAGTCTTTAAGGTCTTCAGTTATTTTACTTCTTTCTTGTGATGTTGGTGTCTTCATCAAAATCGAGCCAAGGTTAGTATAAGATCAAGGTGGCAAACTAAGAGGGGGGAGGGGGTGAATTATTTTTCCTCACAAAGTCATATTTTTGCATCTTTAAATGTTAAAGTATGTAGCACGGAAAATAAGTTGCAGAGAATAAAAATGCAGAACTTATAAATGTAAAGAGTAGGGAGAAGAGTAGTGATACACAAGAAATTTTATATTGGTTCACCTTCTTGTCCACCGAAGGTTACGTCTAGTCCAATTGTCACACAAGAGAATTTCACTAATATAATGAGTTGCAATTACAAATTTTACCCCGATATTATAAGTACATTAGACACTAACCAATATCTCACCTTAGAAGAATACCTCTTCTAAGCAAAACTCTTCCCTTTTCCACCACACTCTACGATGAAAAGTTTACAACAAATGAATGAAAAATATGACTAGGGCAAATATTATTTTACAAGATATAACAATTCTTATGTTGCAATTGTTATGATCTTTCAATACAAGTAGTACACAATGCTCTTAGTGTTTAAGGTATGAAAACTAAGAATAAACACTTGGGTGCAACTTCAGAAAATCTGAAAGTTAAAGACTCAAAGTTGCAAGAATAAAGTATATGAAATTTAAAAGACTTGTGTGAAGTTGTGTGTCACGAATTTGGTATCTTAAAGCCTTTAAATAGGCTTCCAACCAGCCATCATACCCCAAGATGAAGGTAGAAGACGTTTGGAACAAAACTCATTCATTTTGGATGAAAGTTGATTTGTTTGGATTGGAAAATCTTGCATAACAACTCTTAGTAATCGATTATTGCATTAGGATAATCGGTTAACCAATCTTTATGTTCAACTGAGTAATCAGTTAGTCCTTTGAGTAATTGGTTACTCTGTTTTAATTTTTTTGGGTAATTTGTTACTCAGTTTGAGTAACCTCTTACTTAGTTTGGATAACATGTTACTC
Source organism: Lupinus angustifolius (assembly GCF_001865875.1). Lineage (NCBI taxonomy): Eukaryota > Viridiplantae > Streptophyta > Magnoliopsida > Fabales > Fabaceae > Lupinus > Lupinus angustifolius. The sequence goes on along the minus strand of NC_032019.1, from coordinate 22,777,740 downwards.
ACTCCAAGAAACCTATTACTCAGTTCAATGAACCTGTTACTCAGATCCACTAACCTTTTACTCGGGTCATGTAACCCATTACTTAGAATTTTGAAAATTATGATCTTTTGACTATAAGTTTCAATGAGAAAATTGGTTTTCACTTGAGCATTGTGATTAATCATAAATGGAATATTTTTAGGATATAAGAACCTAACTTAGAAGACTATGAAATCTTGAACTTTGGAAGCTTATCTTCTATGTCCTCAATGTCTTCTTCCTTTTTCTTATTTTTATTGATCTTGGTGTCTTCATCAAAACCTGGTCAAGGTCAGAATCAAGATCTTGCTCACAATCTCCTCCTTTTTGAAGATGACAAACCAACATATTTTTGAAAGTTTAAGGTTTCTAATTTTGCATACTTTATATTATTTTGACATGTTTTCTTGAGTATGGTACCACTATCTTGTATACTCCCCTTTATTTTTGAATGTGTGCCCTGGAAGATTAAATCTAGAAAACAGAAAACTCCAACCCCCCTTTGACTTCATAAAAAAGAAGGAAAAACTAGGTTTCCATAGGCACAATATATATACATATATAGAAATGGTACAAGATATATATCACTTATGTCTAAGTCAATGATAGAGATATATTATATGAACCATAAAGTGTAAATGGTACATAAGATAGTAGCAATATAAGCAACATAACAACATAGCATTAAAGCGTAAATAGGTTCATACAAAACAGAATCCACATAAGTTACAAATATTACAACCCAAAAGAGAAACAAGTTCACAAACTAGAAACATCAAAACAACAAAGAAATAAGTCCTAGACATCAACTTTAAGGCTCTAACTCATCACCATCATCATCGATATCCATGTAGTCCAATTGGTTTGAGAATCTTCTAAGTCCAGCTTATACTTTTTGATTCTTAGCATCAAGGGCATCCATCCTTGTAGTAATGAATCCTCGAAAAGAAATCAACCCATCCATGATCACTTTGATGTTTGTACAACCGATCATATGGTTCTTGAAAGAAACTCATTTTATGGATCACATCCATATTGATCTTGCTATCTATAGCATCCAGTTTGATCATAGACTCCCTAGTAGTGGAAGTACCAAAGTGCTTAAATGTGACAGTTATTATGATAGCATAGGGTACAAGGTTGTGTGTATCCCTAAAAGATCACATTTGTTACATTAACATCATAACCCAATTTATGGAAATATTATCCTTAATAGCAATCATTACTTGTAGTTCCATATCATTAATTTGTGAATGGTTGGAAAATTTGGGAACTACAACATAGCTAAGAAGATAATGCAACAATCGACCTTCTAAAGTGAGATTTCCAATAGAGAGGATATCTCGATTTTTCATGGTTTCACCCAAAGCTATTTCCTTATGCTCTTCTATTTCCCTTTTAGAAAATATACACATGGAATAGTAGAAATATTTTCTATCATACTCCTCTCATGAACGTTGAAGTCCAAAGCTGACTTCGACACCTACGCATGGTAAATTAAAGCAAACCGAACTAAAAATCATCATGTCAAAGACAATGTCTTTTCCCCTAACCGAGGAATACAATTTATTTTTCCTCGTCTTCAAATTGCAATAAAATACCCGCTAAAGTTCTAGGTAGTAGGCACAATGTTCCTCCAAAAACACAAACATATTTTGTTAACTAAGGAGAATAGGGAAATGGAAATCATCTAACTCGAAAGAGTATAGCTTACCATACATATGAGCAAACAATGGTCTCCCAATAAAGTGCTTTGTGAATACATCATGTTTCTCATCGTTGCAAGATGGCGTGCCAAATCCAAAGGATTAGCCTTTAAAGAAATTTGTTGTTTTTTTTGCGAAGCTTTGGTACGTTACTTCTTGATGAAGAAGCCATGAAATTGAGTATTTGAAAATTTTAGGTTTTGAGATTTTGAAATTGGGGTTTTTTTTTTATTTAGTGCTCTATACTTGAAACAAGTGATTGGAATGTGTTTAGAATCGAAAATGTGATATGAAATGCCACATATTTTAAGCAAAACAAGCAAGAAATGAGATTTTTTAAATTGGAGGGGGTTTCCACGACTGAGAGGTTTTGAGGAAGAAGATGAAGTATATGAAAAAATGGGAAGGAACCTTATAAACACATACAGAGTAATCGGCTACATAATATAAAAATACCTAGTATTCAGAAATTCAACTTTAGGTAATCGGTTACTCTCTAGAGTAATCGGTTACCCAAACTCACTACCTCATCCAGTATTCAGTTACTCACCTAGAATAATCAGTTACTATCCTTAGTTATTGAATCCTCCAAACATCATGATGCTTGGTAATCGGTTACTCTTCTACAATGATTGATGACACACCCCAAAAATATGAAATTTAAGCAATTTAAAGCCTGTTTAAGCGCTAGTAGGCATAATATAAAAATTATGAAACAAACATATAAGTATGTGAACATATTTAGGATAAGTGAGCTTCATCAAGAATGTCTAATTCTCATCTACGTTTAGAACAAGTTTCTTTAGGGAAAGGTTTTATAATGGTATCTGCTAGTTGGTCATGTGTGTCAACAAACTCTAAGAGTGCATCCTTCTTTTAGACATGGTCCCTAAGGAAGTGATGTCTTATAACAATATGTTGGTTCAGGAATGCATTATAGGATTCTTTGTGAGGTTGATAGCACCAATATTGTCACACTTTAAAGGAATAAGTCCTAAATTCAAGCCATAGTCTTGCAATTGTTGTTTAAGCCACAACACTTGGGCACACCAACTACTCGCTGCAACGTATTCTGCCTTAGCAGTACTTAGAGCAATACATGCTTTCTTTTTACAAGACCAAGAGACCAATGCATTACCTAGAATGTGACAAGCACTACTAGTATTTTGATTGATAACATGTACATAAGAAGACACTACATATTATATCAGGTCTATAAGAAGTAAGATAAATAATGGAGCTAATCATACCTCAATACTTTGAAATATCTATGCATTTACCAGCTTCGCCAGTATTGATGTAAGTTCCTAAATCCATTGGATAGTAACAAGTTTGCGCTCATCCATTGCAAAGCATTTCAGCAAATCCCTGCAATACTTTGATTGACTAACAAAGATATTATCCTTAAGTTTCTTGATTTGAAGTCCAAGAAAGTAGTTCAGGCAAGGTACATCCATTGCAAAGCATTTCAGCAAATCAATGCAATACTTAAAATAGCCTTTTGGATGATCTCAGACAAGGTTCCTAATTCATACAATTTCACTTCAACCCTTATTTCCTCTTTTAATCCATTCAAGAAAATGCCTCTAGCAAAGTCTTTATTGACTTCTTGCAAGGCCCCACCATAGTAGAAACACAGTCTTAACATCCATATGATGTAGCTCTAAATCAAAATGATATACTAGTGTTAATATTATTCTTAAAGAACCCTTCAAAGATGCTAGAGATAAGGTTTATTTATAGTCAATGTCTTATTTCTGAATTTAGCCTTTAGTAACTAAATGAGCTTTATATTTATCAATATTACTCTTCGAGCCCTTCTTGGTTTTAAATATCCATTGGAAACATATAGATTTTTCATTTTCAGGTAATTCGACAAGATCCCAAACGTCATTATCATGTATAGACTTTATCTCATCTTTCATGACATTAATCGAATTTTGAGACTTATAACTTTTCACGGCTTGACAAAAGTTGAATGGATCATGCTCTATTAAACTCATGTCTTCCTCATGTTGTTGAAGAAATATAATATAACCTCATGCCTTCCTAATCTTATCTTCTTCATGAATATTATTAGGAAAAATATTATGAACATTATCTTCTATTATCAAAGTTGCTTTATGAATGGTAATAGGAACAAGAAATTATTCACCATTAGTGACAAGTTCTTCCTCAAAGACAGCCTTCCTTATATTCTCTTCCTTCCCAAACTCAACTTCCTCACAAAATCTTGTATTTTCTGTCTCAAAGAGAAGTCTTGAAGTGGCAACATAAAATTTATATCTAACAAAATAATAACTAACTATTTTTGAGTCTAGTTTTTTTCATATGGACTATAAGGTCACGCCTCAGGTGAACAATCCCAAATGTGCAAGTATTTTAAGTTTGGTCTTTTCCTAGCCCAAAGCTCATATGGGGTTTTGTTAACAGCTTTACTCAGCACCCTATTAAGGATGAAAATTGCGGCCTTTAAAGCTTCCCCCCAAAGAGACTTTGGTAAGGAAGAATGAATAATCATATTTCTCACCATATCCTTAAGAGTTCAATTTTGTCGCTTAGTAACACCATTCATGCTAGGTTTTCCTAGAATAGTGTATAGTGGAACAGTTCCATATTCTCTACGGAAAAGCAAAAATGACCCTGAACTTTGTTCTCCTGATCCATCATATCTGTCATAGTATTCATCACCATGGTCAGATTCAATAGCCTTAACTTTCTTTCCAAGTTGAAGATCAACTTCAGCCTTAGAAGACTTGAAAACGTCCACGGAGTGGGCGTTCTCAAGTATAAGATATAGGTAATCGTACCTAGAGTAATCGTCTATGAACATAATAAAATAATGTTGTCTATTCCAAGAAAACATAGGGAAATGACCGTATATATTTGTATGTACTAGTTCTAAGACATCTTTAGCTCTTTCGATGCATAATTTCCTTTTATTTGTTTGTTTCCATTGATGAGCAATATATTAACACTATTTATAATCTTATTTTACCATTATTGATGATTCTTGTTACCTAATTGACTTTGTTTGACATGATTTATTGTTTTAGACTTTATAAGACTATTGTTCCTAAAATGAGTTAATTTGGGATTATTTAGTCTGGTTAAATATATTATCATTTTCAAATCATATTTGACACCAAGGTCATTTTGGGCATAATAGAAGTGAAGGATGTGTGCTAAATTGAAGATTGTATTTTAGGAGTTCTTAATTGTAATTTTATTTTCATGGGTTTTGGGCCAAATGTTTTTTGGCTCATTTTCGTTTTACTTTACATTTTCGTTATCCGGCTGAGCTGCTAGGGTTTCATTTTCTTTCTCATGTTTGGTTTGGTTCTTCATTCATGGAAGACTAAATTTCTAGACTAAATTCCTTTGGGAATGTATCACAACTCTTGAGGTTTTGTTCTTAATGCATTTTCAGTTTCTTTTCTGTTGATTTCTTCTATCCTATTTCTGATTATGGTTTGCTTAATTCCATCATTTAGAAACAGATTTTTTGAATTGATCTTCGCTTAGTTAATTAATTCTCTAGTGCATGAACGCTTAGTTTGTGTAGGTTTGTTAACTGTTTGATGCTTATGCTGATTTCACTTAGTTAAAAGCTTAGATTATGAAACTTTGAATTGATTATCACTTAGTTAATTTATTCTCAACAAATTAGGAAGTCAATGGTTAGAACCTGAATTTGATCTTTTGAAACCGAGGATTGAGTTGTGAACAAACGAACCAAATGGATTTAGCTATTTTACTTTACTACTTACTTTACTGTTTTTTGAAATTGCTTTATGTTTATACCATACAACAAAGCCCCCTGTGTGTGTGAGTATAAGGTGTTTGAACTTTTGTCTGAACGATAATCCTTGGGAAACAACCTAGAAGTCACTTCCTAGTACTACAATTTTAATTGTTATATTATTTGCAACGGGTACAACCTCAATCATCCATTTACGCACTCAACACACTTCAAAGTCTAATAAATCTAAAAGGGTCAAGAATTTTATCAAACAAAAGTCTTTTCATTCTTTGTTTAGATATATGACCTAAATCTTTGTGTCATAAGGTGACTGAATTCTCTTTTAATTTATACTTTGTACCACATGAATTTGTTTGCCGTATTTCATTATTGGAACTAAGAACATTAAGCATGTACATATTATCAATTAATGAACCAGAACCAACAATATTTGAATTTTGACAGAGACTAATGTCATTATTTCCAAAAGAACAAGAAAAACCAAATTTGTCCAAGCTATAAATACTAACTAAATTTCGCCTAAAAGATGGTACAACAAAAGTCTCAAATAAGTAAAAATGAAAAACAGTTCTTAAACGTAATTTCAAAGTTCTAATAGCCTCAATTACAACCCTTTTGGCACCACCCACAAAGATGAATTTTTCATCATCACTTGGTTAGCAGCTCCACAAGCAGTCTTGCATAGTGATACTTATATGAGTATTAAACCCAGAATCCGCCCACAAAGTATCATTGGATACAAAATCTAAGTTAACTTCAGAACAAACTAGAGTGACAAACTTACCCTCCTTAACATGCCATGTGGCATATTTAGGATATCTTTCATTATGTGTCTTTGCTTCTTACAAAAGTAGTAGGTAATTATTCATCACTCTTCAGCTTCTTTTGTTGAGAACACCATTTCATAACACCCTTATTGTTCTTTCTATTCTTATTCTGAGATGTCATAGTCAAGTGAACATTTTTAGTCCTATCTCTCTACAGTCTCTCTTCCTCTTGTACATAATTAGATATAAGCTCATTGAGGGACCATTTTTCCTTCTAAGTGTTATAGCTTACTTTTAAATATCCAAAGTGTGCAGAAAGCGAGATCAAAACCAATTGTACGAGGAAGTCATCACCAAGTTCTAACTTAAATGACTAGAGTCTTGATGTGAGATTAAACATCTCCATGATGTAGTCATTTATGTTCCATTTTCCTTTAAACTTCATGGAGATGAGTATAGCCAAAAGGCTACTTGTCTCAGCCTTTTCATTTTATGCAGTATTGTTCTATTTCTTTAAGGAACTTTCTTGCACTTTGACACTCAGAAATAAAGCCCCGAAATACTTCTAGAATATAGTGTTTCATGATCATTAGGCACATTCGTTTAGAGCGTTCCAATTTCTCAATTTTAATCTCATTGAGGGTTTTTGGAGTAGAAATGAATTTCACCATACAAAGTGCCAGATCTAAATTCATACAATCGATAAAAATTTCTACGGTTTCCTTCCAGATCTTAAGTTTTGTTAGGTATCAGTGGCCTAGGAACACCTAGAAGGGGGTTGAATAGATGTAGCGGTTATCAATCACCGCTTCTTGAACCAAAACCCAACTGCTGGAAACAGCTCAGTTAATCGATTAACAACACGCCTTAATCGATTAACTATTGCACAGAACATAATGATCAGGCAGGCAGATTGTACAGTTATTTAAACGCAATTGAACAGAGATAATACAGATATTTTTATGCACAAATAATAAGCATATGGCAGTAAATAAATATCCAGAATAATAGTTTCAGATTCAATTTATAACAGCAAGAAACTTTAAAGAAGATTTAGAGAGAAAAAGAGTGCACAAAAGGATTTTTATCCTTGTTCGTTTGTGGTCCACTACCAACTACATCCAGGCCTCCCCTTTTGATCTAGGAAGATTTTCTTCTTCACAATATTGAGTTAAAGTATGAATACACACGCCAATTCAATTACAAGCGCATATGACGCTTCTTTCTTGAAATCTAGGACCTCTAAATTCTTGGTTTGACTCTACCCTTCGACTGAGAAAACCTTTCTCACGAAACAGCCCCAGCCAAGGTTCTTGTCCTCAAATCAAGACCTCCTAGACCTGGTGAAGAACCTCAATCTCTGTGGTGATCTGACACCAAGAGACTAATCCAGAATTACACAAAAACAGGTTAAACAGTAAGGTATACTAAGTACAATAATGCTTGTAATATAACAAGAAAAGAATTAAAGACTAACTCACTCACTAATCACTCAAGCCATCAAGAATCATGTGAGTTAATCAAAACAGAAATCAGATAATCTCTCTAAAAATCCATCTAATGCATGAACATGTGAGAAAAATAAGAATGAGCATAAAAGTATGTAAAACAGTATGCAAAAAGCAGAAATCAGATTAGCATAATAACTCTCTTCTCACACATGCAATCTCTCTTGCAAAAACAGTAAACAATATGCAAAATAATTTTCTAAACATCCCTACACAATAGAATGCAATGCTATGGTTTTCTGAACGTTGCCACTTATTTATAGCAAGTAGTTTTGACAGTTAGATTCGTTGCAAACAGTTAAACGGTTAAAACAGAAATCAGTTATAACAAATAACAGACTTGTTAATCAATGAACCATACAACAGAATGACACAGAAAATAGTTGTAACAGAAAGCACTGATTTAACAGAAAAGCAATTGAGTTAATCGATTAAGTCATCATGTTAATCGATTAACTGACACATTAAAGTACATGTTTCAAAAGGTAAACTTATCATACGTTATGCACAAATTATATACATGTTCTAGCAATTATATTATGCTTAATATGCACATATAACATGTATAAATAATACATGAACATACAATTAACTAGATGATATGTCTCATGAATATGATATGACAATTAAGATGGCTTGAGAGACTAGCACATAGGTTCACCTAACCTATACCAACTTATTACGGCACACATTCTAGACTACTTAGAATATTGGCTCAAATTATGTCCTAGTCTAGTTATGACCAAATGAGTATAAGGCTTGTTGATTGTTGAGTCATCTTCAAGCTTTAATAGAACCTTGTCATCATCAAAACATGGGCAAAGAATTGCTAGTGCTATCTTTGACACTTTGCACTTTCAAGTTTGTCTCATTCAGCAATGAGATATTATTAACTTGAGAAGAAATATTTGTAGCACTAGTAAAATACACCATAGAATAAAGAATTTATAACATGTTCACATTTAAACAAACTAGCCATGTAATATATAAAACAAGACATGTAATATATAAAACAAGGCATGTTCACATAATAAACACATCATAATATACCTACCACAACATCAATTTCTAGTCTTTGGACACATAAATTAATTTGTAAGTGATACTTTCATTGTAATGATCAAATATTAATAATTAATTATGTCAAAAAATAATTTTTCTTTAGACTGACTATTATTGACATGAAAAATATAACTTTATAATTGTTATATATATATCATCACATATATGTTACTATTTGGCCATTGTGTCTTCCTTTATGTCAATGACATTCTGCATAAATAATCACATACTAACATTTATGCAATTTTAATCAATTAATTTCAATAACAGAGATTACTTTGGCACATGTTTACGGTTGCATTAACTAATTTAATCAAAAAGTTACTAGGCAAAAGGAATAATACGAGTCCATTATAAAAAAATTCAATTTAAAGAGTATAACTTATGTATATATTTAATTAATTACTACAATATATGTAGTTATATACACTTCCAAAAAATATATATTTATAATAACCTCAAACAATAACCATATATACTTACAAAACCATAACTAAATATATATATATATATATATATATATATATATAACTTCATTACAGTAATAACTATGTATATAATTAAAAAAAATGCGTGTAAATCACACACTGAACTTATGGCAAGAAGGAAAATTAATAAAAATGTATGTGTCTAGAGTTATGGATAAAGGTATGCATTATATATGCCCAATAATATATAATTTATATATTTAGTATATAATATTTCAGCATTTAAAAGTAAATGCAAAATTTATATATATAATATAATTGTATTGATATACTATTGATCAAAGAGTATCGCATTAACTAAATTCTAAATCAATTATTAGGCAAATCACAAATATGATGGATGAAATATATAATTAAAACATCATAATGTATATATATAGATTCTGTAACATGTAAACCATACATATGGCAAGTGTAAAAAAATTGGAACTGATCATTATATTAATTTCATGATACAATTTCTTGTGGGGTATTAACATAAAAGCAAACAAAAAAAATATATAATCTATACGATTACTTTATGTCATTATGTGTAACACACATGAAAAAATATTGCAGCTCAAATAATCAATTTAAAATTCTCAATCTTTATAACATGATAAATAAAATTCTCAAAATAAAATTAGGATTCATACAAAATTTGGAAAAACAATCTTTATGGAAAACTATAAAATTCAAAACCTACACTCTGATACCAGTTGTTAGAATTTCTTTATTATTGATGAAATACCAAACATAGGATCTTAAATCTCATAATTCTCACACATAATATAAAACAAGGATAAAAAATTATATATGAATCCATGTTCAGATCTATTATTTTTGTATGCATTTGGAGAGAATTTTGGTATGATGATCTTCCTCAACCAAATCCTGAATTTCTTTTGGGATCTTCGTTTTCTCTCTAATGTGGAAGGGTGTGTGATTTGGTGTATTGGGAACCATAATTGTTTCTTAGGGGTTAATTGTTCCTTAGGCGTTAATTGTGCTCATTATCTCCTATATGTCAATCATTTTGGTATCTACTCATTAAGCTCATATTGTTATTAGTTTTAGAAGTCTTATGAATTGTCATAATAAAATCACTTATTTTGTCAACCCAAAATATAACCAATAAAATTATATTAAATATATGTGTCCACCTTAATTATAAATTAGGAATATAATGTAGTATATCAATGAATAAGTTAATATTTGAGAACAACTATAACTTAATTAAGTGATGTTAATTTCTGCAACGTTTATTGGCCAAAAGGCATTGAAGTGCACACTTAAGCGAAAAGTTGCACTTACTTCACTTACATAAGAAGGGGAAAGAAAGAATCATAGATGAGATCTCTTTGTCCTTTAAAAAAGTTTACAGAACTAACACTCTATCTTGGAATGGATCTAGAAGTTAGCTGTCTTGTTCATTCTGTAGTGGACATTCACATTCAGCAATGCCACTTTCTTCGCTTGTCACTGGGCCCATCTCCCTGCATAAATATAAAATCTCTATTAGGTACGTGCACCCACACTGAAACCTATGCATTCTGACAAGAACAGTATTTATTTTATCTTTCTGCTTTCTGGAGACACCCACCAATGATTAACAAAATTATTAGTAGTAAACCAATTGGAGAACTAGCCATGTTGCACTTATTTCACTATTAAAAGAAATTAAACATCAAGTTCGGTAGTCAATTACCGTAGTGGTTGACTTCATAAACATTAGAGTGGGATGTAATTCATACCCTAGACATATAAATACATGTACAATGTTTAAAATACACAAAATTATATATTATACTCTACATATATAAATACACAAATATACTAAAATATATTAAAATATAAAAAATTAAATAATTATACTTTTTAAGTTTTGACAACTTGTATTTGACACTACGAGGAGAGGGTGTGGCACTGAAGGTTGTCATGAGACCATGATTGTGCAATTGCAAGAGGGGGAAGAAGCTTTCCTGAGAAGTGATTATGTCGGATTGTGATTGATATGAGAGTTAGTGGCTAGGAAGTGATTCATTGAAAACTGCATAACATATAAACAGAAAAAAAGAATTTCACTAAACGAATGGGAAAATTAAAGTAAAGAAATTGTGGTTGACTCTTTAGTTTTTTCTGAAGCAGTAATGTTTTTTTACGTGTATTTTTAAAAGGGATGAGTGTTTTACATAAAAACATAAAAAAATCAATATCATGTACAAAAAAAACAGAGACACGGAGAATATTTCCACATTAAAATTAGGGTTCCATCACGTTGGAATCGGGTTGGAGCGCGATTCTGCAGCTAATCAACCCGCGACAACTAACCACATTGCTATACTACGTTTCATCGTGGGGAAGGTCAACAACGTCTATGATATTGCTATCGCGTGCAATCGACTATCTAGAGATTGATGTTAAGAAATATCTGGGGGAGAAATTGTTAAGTAGTCTTAATCGAATTTGTTTTTCTATTCTATTAAATGTGATATTTGTTTTTTTGTTAATTGACAATGTACCATTACTCTTATTTAATTTAATTTCAAATTAGTTGTAATATTGTAATTGTTGTGACTTCTACCATCTCACAATTATTGTGACATAAGCATTGAATTAATGTGATATCACTATAATGTAACAGAATTGCAAAAAACTATACTTAGACTATATCAAATTAATAAAAAATTATTCTTAAAAAAATCGTGTTTTCTCAGCCATGATCACTTCACAATGGTAACAATAATTGCAATTATAATAAACCACAACCATAATATAAAATATCTTACAAACAATAAAATATTTGAAAGTATATTAAGAATCTTCAAGGGGATGAAATAAAATTACTCACTTCTTTTGCTGTAAGTAATTTATATTCTGACCTATAATAACCCTGCACTGAGGGATCTTATCTTGAAGATATTTTTTTAATATTTTATTGTTTAGATGTAATAATATCCATATTTTTTTTTTCTTAAATAAGATTTAAGACTTTTTATATAAACTGACGGGAGATATGGAAATATTATATAAAAATAGAAGTATTGACTGAAATTAAGGAATCCTTTATCATCAATTTAATAATTGAGCAATGGACCATAATTTTAAATGGTAATATGATGGGGACTTACAATTTGGAGAACTAAAAGGATAATTTCCGAAAATCAATACAATAAAATGGTTACAAACTTTGGAAAAAAAATTGCTATTTTGTCTAATATTTATTTATCCTTTTAACACGAATATATCATTTTACTTGTCAAGTTTTGTTTTTGTGTACCGGAGGATATTTGTTCCAAAAGTCCATAAAGACAAAAAAAAAGAAGCAAGTATTTATAGGAAAATTAAATAAATCACTTCTTAAGACAATAGATACACAACTTCCTAATAAAAGCTTCTTCCTTTTCTGGATATTTGAACAAGTGTTTATTGACACTGTTAGTCTAGTAGCGTAACATTTCACTAGATTCTAGAATAACCAAAATATTAAGAGTTTCATTCATGTGAGTGAGGGAATCGTCATGCACCCCAAATAAAATTAGTTTCTTATCCAAAAAGATTATGAATACTTATATTATTGTTAACACAGTTTTTCATTATTTTTACCAAATAAAAATAATTTTTTCTTTACTAAAATAACTGGTATACCAAAAGATAATGCACTTTGAGTAATTTAATGTAGTATGCCAATGGAGACGTTGATATTTCATTTCACAACAACTATATCTTAATACAAGTTGTGGTAATTTCTGCTAAGTTTATTGGCCTGAAGGCATTGAAGTGCACAATTACGTAAAATGTTGCACATAATTCACTTATAAAAGAAGTAGCAAAGAAAGAATCATAGATTAGATCTCTTTGTCCTTTAAAAAATTAAATAGAACTCAGTATATATTGTAATGGATCTGGAAGTGGCTGTCTTGTTCACTCCGTAGTGGACATTCACATTCAGCAATGCCACTTTCTTCTCTTTTAGATACGTGCATGCACCGACACTGAAACCTACTCATTCGGACAAAAACAATATTTTATCCTTAGCGTTCTGGAGATAGCCACCAATGAATAATTAAAAATTATCATTTAAATACAAAAAAAATTAAAAAAAATATAAAATAACATTTTTATATTATTTGATGTAATTTGATTAACTAAAGATAGAGTAAAAAAAAATTGTGACATAGAATCTATGTTTGTAGTAAGCCAATTTGAGAACTAGCCATGTTGGTAATTCTTTGACGGCTTAACCAAGTTTAAACACTAAGATCAAGGTTACGAAAGAATTCTCCCGGAAGAAATTGTTAAATAATCTTGGAGGGAGATAGCTTATTGTTATTTTCTATTAAATGTGAAATTCGCTTTGCGGTAATTGTGAATGTATGATTTCTCATGTTTAGTATATTTTAAATTCGCTTTACTTGGTTACATTATGTTAGTAACGGTTCTAATAGAAGCCATAAAAATGGCGACACCCACGTTGTTTCATCGTCATCACCCATAACACTCATCACATTCACACACAACCTCTTACTTGAACATCAACAGAAGCAATCACCTAGTCACATTCACAGCCCCTCATGAAAAAATATCCTAACTTCAATGCCCAATTCAACCATGCAAAAAACTCTGTTCCTTCTTCTCCTTCTGCTCCTTCTCTGTGCCCCAAATACACATGGGTTTGGTTCCATGGGACCAATCTCTGCATCGTTCGGAAAAGATGAGTTATTCTGTGCCATTGATGCAAGTGGTAAACAAAATATCATTTGTTGGGGAAAAAACACTACATCACCTTTCTCATCACAACCTTCATCATCTTCTTCTTCTTCTCAGTCTTACTTCACAAGCATCCCTGCCATGTCAGCACTATCGGGTGGAGAAGGATTTCTTTGCGGCATTTTAGCAAACACCTCACAATCATACTGTTGGGAAGTTAGTACTACAACAACAATGATATCGAAACCGGGTGCAGATCTTGTTTTGGTACCTCCGGCGTACCGGAACACCGCTTATTCTCACATCGCGGCGGGGAAGAATCACGTTTGCGCCGTTAGAGGATCATACTTCGCCGATCATGATTCCGGCACGGTTGATTGCTGGGAACTGTCTAGAACATTGAACAACACGTTAATAGCGATACATAGCAATTCTTTCAATGACCAATTTACTAGCAATCTTGTACTAAACAAGATAGTTTCCGGCGAAGGGTTCACCTGCGGCGAGGTTCGAGATGGTGGACTTGTTTGTTGGGGACCGGAATCTACTCAATTGGGTGTTTCCAATTCCAACATGACAGGAAGTTTTTCTGTTTTAGCTTCTGGTAGAAGCTCAATTTGTGGAGTTACAAATGGTTCGGGTGATTTGAAATGTTGGGGTGAACCGAGTTCGTTTTCGAATCCTCCTCCAACGGTTGAGTTAATTTCGCTCTCAGCTGGGTCTAACCATTTTTGTGGGATCCGGAAGGATAACCATATAGTGGAGTGTTGGGGGAATTTGAATTCTTCGATGGTTCCTAAAAGTTATGGATTTATGGCTATTGCTTCTTCTGATTACACCACATGTGGTATAAGGGAAGCAGATCTTTTACTTGATTGTTGGTTGGTGAATGCTTCAAAAACCGATTTTGATCCACCGTTGGAACTTTCTAGTCCTGGTTTATGCAGGGGTAGTGAATGTAATTCTGGCGAGTTTGCCTTTAACGTGAGTGTGCTCAATGAGCCGGATTTAACTAGTCTATGTGTTAGACAGGATTTGAGGATTTGTTCCTCTTGTGGATCAAATTGTTCTCAAGGTTTCTTCTTGTCTAGCCCCTGTACTCAAAATTCGGATAGAGTTTGCATTGCTTGTTCTCTTTGCCAGAACAGTTCTTGTTATGATGTTTGTGGACTTCATTTTCATCATTCATCGCTTGAATTGCATTGGCATCATTTGCGTAGATTGGTTCTTATAATCGGGTCTTCTGCTTTGGGTTTCTTTCTTATTTTGATTTGTGGGTGTGTTTTACCACGTTTGGTTGGCAATAAAGGGAAAAAGAAAAATTCCAAGTCTAGCATAGAGGAAGATGAAGAGAATGTTGGTCTACACACTTCTCCTTCTATAGCTTCTTGTCCTGGTGTACCTCAAGTTTTCAGGCTTTCAGAGCTGAAAGATGCAACGAATGGATTTAAAGAGTTTAATGAGCTCGGTAGGGGAAGTTATGGCTTTGTTTACAAAGCTACATTGGCAGATGGGAAAGTGGTTGCTGTTAAGAGAGCAAATGCTGCTACTATAATACACACCAATAACCGCGATTTCGAGATGGAGCTGGAAATTTTATGCAAAATCCGTCATTGTAATATTGTTAATTTGTTGGGCTATTGTGCCGAAATGGGGGAGAGGTTGCTTGTGTATGAGTATATGCCTCATGGGACACTTAATGATCACCTACATGGTGGTCTTTCGCCTCTTAATTGGAGCCTCAGGTTAAAGATAGCAATGCAGGCTGCAAAGGGACTCGAGTACCTGCACAAGGAACTAGTCCCACCAATTGTTCATAAGGACCTAAAAAGTTCAAACATTCTTTTGGATTCAGAGTGGGGGGCTAGAATTGCAGACTTTGGACTTCTTGCATCTAGTGACAAAGTTCTTAATGGGGACCTTGAAAGCGATGTTTATAACTTTGGGATCGCTTTACTAGAGATTCTAAGTGGAAGAAAAGCCTATGACATAGACTTTTCGCCTCCAAACATAGTTGAGTGGGCAGTGCCTTTGATCAAACAAGGAAAGGCGGCTGCCATAATTGATCGATATGTAGCACTTCCAAGAAATGTTGAGCCTTTGCTTAAGCTTGCGGATATAGCTGAGCTCGCAGTTAGAGAAAATCCAAGTCAGCGTCCACAAATGGTAGACATAGCATCTTGGTTGGAGCAAATTGTGAAGGATGGATTGATCTTATAGTATTTGGTCAATATCCGTGTTAGAAACTTGTTTTGGTCCATCTTTAATATTTTTTACATAAAATTGCGAGTAACTATCTTTTGCAATTGTAAATTGTTTTGAGCATGTTGTAGATTATGTCCCAGGTTTTTTTTTTATATTTTTACTTATCTTCACAAAGTGAAGAGGATGGCATTGTTGCACAACAGACATTTTTTTTATCTGTACATGGTTATAAGAAAAGTTTTCCTTTCATATGAATAAGTTTGATAACTATCTCGAGGCATTAATTTTCATGTATTATAAAAGTGACAAAATTAATCATGGTCGGAGCATCAATTCTTTTGTTCTGGCTTTAGTAATTCAATAAATGGGAAATTTTTTTCTTGCTTAAAATCATTAGTCTGGTCATTTAGCAATCGAGAAATTTAATTGTCTTACACAATGATTCAAATTGCGGATATGACACCATGCAGTGTGACACCAAATCACAATAACATAGCCCAACGGGCCACAACACAATCACATTAGACTACATTTGGGCTACATAAAGTCGCATCAAATTCAAAAATATATTTTTAATCACAAAATAGTTAACACCCCAACGACTGCAATCCATATCGCAATGACCACAATCATAGTAATTACAACATGATCGCAATTGTGATCATAACTGAGGGGTATCATACCACACTTACTATATCCCCATTATCTTTATTGTGCTTGGTGTTCAGCCAGTCTCATTTCGTCAACATAAAACTACATCTTCTTAAACCATTGGGATCTTTGTAAAGGGTCAACATAAATCTGTACCATTGGGACCAATGGGACATGGGAGTAGTGTTCTGGTGCACAAGGGACATGGCTCTTCTTATGCGGGTTTGACCAAAATGGAACATAGTGCACATGCCTATGCAGTACCAAGGAAGCTATTTAACTGACTTTATAAAAGAGGGAAAAAGATTTGGTGTCCCAAATAATATATGAGACATAAAAATATGTCATGTCAATTAAAAAAATAAATATTTATTATTTTTTCTATAATTACTTCAATATTAGTAGTTTGTGACATACTTTGAGTTACAGTTTGAGGCAATATATCCTTATAAATAAAACAAATAAATAAAGCAGAACTTTATTTTGATCATCTTATAGCTTAGGTACACATATAAACATGACCAACATATATATTCCACAACAAATGTAATGAAGATACAAAAGGATAATCAAACTTTATTCTAACCCAATTTAAATACACCCAAATGTCTAATAATATCTCCTCTCCAATATATACATTAAACTTGTTAAAATAGACGTGTTTTTTTTTGTTTTAGATCAATTAGTTTAGGTTAGCTAGGTGTATTTTTCACTATATAAACTCTTGTGTTCTCTCCCATTCGTAATTAATTGAGAAATAATGAGAATAATGTGAAGTTTTCTTTCTCTCATTCTTCTCTTTCATTAAGCTTTTCATTTCTCAATATTCTTGATTTATCAAGAAGATCATTCTTTCATGACTCATACCAAACTTAATCTTAGTATCAGAGCGATAATTATTGTTTTGGTGGCTTCAACTTATACTTTTCTACCAAGATTCATCAAAGATTCAACAAAGAATCATCATTCTGCCATCTTCTTTGTCTCCATTATTGAGTTTAATACATTGTAATTCCATAGCTTAGACCTTTGGAACATGGTTTGGGCCTTGTATGATGTATAATTGGATTTGTAGTTGAAACTTACTATAAATAGCAGATTGACTGTTAATCAACAACTAGAAGTTTCCATTTTTTACATACTATTCATCGTCTTCCTTTCTCTCCATTTTAAATTGGTTTTCTTTCTTTCACAACACTCAATTTGCTAGTTCTAGTAGTGGTATCAAGAGCCATATAATAAAGGAGCCTATGGTGGTGCCTTCGACGATCCAAGGAGATACAGTGGCAGGAGTTCACGGTGGAAAACAAACAAGGATCAAAGAACCAATTTAGATGAAATAAGATGACAACCTCGATTGGATTCACTATGAATCTACCCATTCTTGATGGTAAGAATTTTGATCATTGGAGCATTCAAATGAATGCTATTTTTGGATTTCAAGAATGTTTAGATGTTGTGCAACAAGGAGTTCAAGAAGTAGATGAGAACTCAATTGGAGTAGAGAAATTGGAATTCAAAGATGCCAAGAAAAGATATTGCAAGGCAACCTTCTTAATACACCAATATGTGGATCATGCCAACTTTGAAAAGATCTCTACTGCAACATCTTCCTAGGAAGCTTGGCAAATCCTAGATAAATGTTATTCTGGTGGAGTGAAGGTGAAGAAAGTGAAGTTGCAGATGATGCACAGGAAATATGAGTTGTTGCAGATAGAAGAACAAGAAATCATAGCAGATTACTTCACAAGAATTCGTACCTTGACTTATGTAATGAGAAGTTGTGGTGAGAAAATACCTAAACAAGGTATTGTAGAGAAGATCCTACGAACACTTTCTGCCAAGTTTCATCACGTTGTTGTTGCAATTGAGGAATCAAAATATCTTGAAAATCTCAAGATTGATGAGTTATAAGGCTCACTTGAAGCACATGAGTAGAGATTTCTAGGGAGGCTAACAAATAGACAATCTCAACAAGCTCTAAATGCTCAGTTCAAGAAGAAAAAGAACTTTGAGCACTTTGACAGATACAACAAGGAGAATGGCAAGTGGCATTCAGGGAAGAAGAATGAGGAAGAAAAGTTAAGCCATTATAGAAGAGGATTTCCAAGGAGCAAATCAACTGACCTAAACTCTGATGTTGAGTCAGGATATGGTAAGAAGGGAAATCATAAGTTCAGTGGAAAGAAAATGAGGGACAAAAGTAAAGTCCAATGTTTTAGCTGTAAAAGATGGGACCACTTTGCATCAGAATGCTAACTCAGGATGAGGGGAAAGGACGCAGAAGCCAGTTTGGCCAAAGAAAAAGACTCTAAGGTTTATGACTTGGAGATAAGTGGTTCAAATGAGACGTTGCTAATGGTCACTACCAAAAGTGATCAACAATTCTCATCCAACAATTAGTACCTAGATACAGGGTGCTCAAATCACATGACTGGACACAAGGAATAGTTGATGTCCTTTGATGATTCTATGAAGACAAGGGTAAAATTTGAAAATGATAGTTACATCACTCTAGAAGGAATTAGAAGGATAATGATAAAAAGGAAAGATGGCACTACTTCATATATCTCCAATGTTCTTTATGTACAAAAATTAAGAACAACTTGATAAGTTTGGGCCAATTACTTGAGAAGGGGTACAAAATGAGAATGGAAGATGGGATGTTGAAGATTTTCAACGAGAAGAGAGTTCTTATCTTGAAAGCTCATCTTTCACATAATAGGACCTTCAAAATTGGCATCCATCTTGGTGACAACAAATGTCTAGAGACCGTAGCAGAAGATACATGGACATGGCACCAAAGACTTAGTCATCTGAATTTCAGAAGTTTAGAAATGCTGAGCCAAGAAAGGTTGGTGACTAGATTACCTAACATAAAGACTCTAATTGAGTTGTGTGAAGAATGCATCACAAGCAAGCAGTCCATGAACTCTTTCAAAACACATGTACCATCTAGATCAACAAAACCATTAGATGTAGTATATATTGATGCATGTAGACCTCTAGAAGTTCAGTCTCTTGAAGGGAACAACTACTTTGTGACCTTCGAGGATGAATTACTTGAAAGCTACAAATCTACATGTTGAGGGTGAAAAATGAAGTCTTCAACAAATTCAGGAGCTTTAAGGCATTGGCTAAAAAGCAATGTGGCAATTAGCTAAAGTTTCTAAGAAGTGATGGAGGAGGATAATATGCATCTCATGAGTTCCATAGATATTGTGATAAAGATGACATTACTCATGAATTGAGACTGTGAGACTTGTGATAGCTATTGCAAACTCAAAGAATTGGAGCCTAGGTCAAATGGATGTAAAGTCAGCCTTCTTGAATGGCCCATTGGACATGAAAGTTTTTGTATCACAACCTCTTGGCTTTGAGGTACCTAGTCAAGAAAATAAAGTTTACAAGCTACATAGGGCACTCTTTGGGCTGAGACAAGACCCCATGGCATGGAACAAAAGGATAGATAGTTTCCTTATGAAGCAAGGCCTTCTCAAGTGCACTAGCGAACATGGAATCTACATAAAAGGCTCACATATAGAAGCATCAATAATCATATGCTTATATGTAGATGATCTTTTGATAATATGATGTAGAAATGAAGAAATAGAGGGCATCAAAAGAAGGCTGAAATCAGAGTTTGAAATGTCTGATCTAGGCACATTCACATACTTCCTTGGGATTGAATTTGTGAGAACAAGCAAAGGTATACTGATTCACCAGAAGAAATATATCTCTGATGTACGGCAGAGATTTGACATGTTTAATTATAACTCATCTCCTACACGAGTTGATACTAGAAATGTCTTGTGCATAGGAAGTCCAAATGAACAAACAGTGGATGTCACTCTCTATAGCTAGATGATAGGATCATTGAGATACATATGCAACTCTAGACCAGACATAACATATGGTGTTGGCCTAGTTAGCAGACATATGGAAGATCCTAGACACTCTCATTTGATTGTTGTTAAGAGACTATTTAAATACCTAAAGGGAAGCATTGACTTTGGAGTATTGTTCCATGTCAACAAAGACAACAAACCAAGCATAGTGTATGGTTACACTAATACAAATTGGAGAGGAGACAAGGATCATAAGAAGAGCACCATAGGGTATTTCTTTAAAATTGTTGAAGCCTGTGTCAGCTAAAGTTCTAAGAAGCAAAAAGTGGTGGCATTCTCATCATGTGAAGTTGAATACATTGCAATCTGACTGGGTGGTTGTCAAGGACTATGGCTGCAATCCTTGCTGAGAGAGTTTGGAGTATGTTGTGATGATTTTGTGCTGCTATTAGTGGATAATAAATCTACAAATAGTTTGGCTAAAAATCCAGTGTCACATGGTCGTAGTAAACACATAGATACTAAGTACCACTTCTTGAGAGATCAAGTGGAGAAATGAAATCTAAGGCTGGAATTTTGTCCTTCAGAGGATCAGCAAGCAAACATTCTAACAAACGATGAAAGAGAATTTCGAAAAACAAAAAAGGAGGTTGGAGTTCTTAGTCAAGCTAGTTTGAATTAAGGGAGAGTGTTGAGTTTAATACATTGTAATTCAATAGCTTAGACCTTAGGAAAATGGCTTGGACCTTGTATGATGTATAATTGGGCATATAGTTAAAACTTACAATAAATAGCAAATTGGTTATTAATCAACAACCAAAAGTTTCCATTTTTTACGTATGTTATTCATCATCTTCATTTCTCTCCATTCTTCACTGATTTTCTTTCTTTCTTTCACAACACTCAATCTGCAAGTTCTAACATCCATAAAGAACTATGTCATGTTGATCATCCCGAAATGTCATTTTTCATGGGTCTTAGAAACAGAAAGTGTATGTTCACTGCACCCCATATCTAACAAGCCAAGATTTCAATAGGTTCTTTTGGCTTCTTAGTTTGTTCACTTTGTTACAACAACCAAATTTCCTACATCAGTGATGTAATTGCTATGAATTATGCTCAAAAGCATTGTTGCACAATTGGAGAGGTCAACATCATTATGAGGAAGAACATTTTCAGTGTCATTATGACAAATTGAAAATTTGTCGCCAGAAGGTTACTACAACAGATGATGCATTAGTGACTGCATCTATGATTTGCAATCATGAAGTGCTAGTTTATTTTCTACATGGAGTCCTGTGCATCACACTTCAACATTGCTCCAAGGTTCAACTAAAGTATTCAAAGTGGTGAGTTTGATCCATCTTCTAAAATTTAGGTTGTCATAACCCAAGATTTTGTGTACATTTCATCTTTATGTTCTTTTGTATTTTTCATCTTTTAACACTCAACTACCTTTATTTATTTATACTATATTTTATTTACTACTCTCTCATTAAACACACAACATTATTATAGTGTGTATTTTACTTCATTGAAACAACATTAGGATCAAGATTAAGATATTTTTCTCTCTCTTTCATCCAGTATGGTTGATTTGGTTGATTAAGTATCTATCAAGATAGATGACTAAGTTTTGGATGAAGTTGTTTGTGCCCATGGTGGTTAAACATAAGAATTGCTTCACATTTTGTTTTCAAGTCTGGGAGATCAAGATTTGCTCACCAGCAAGAGGAGGTATTATGGCATCTATGGTGTTCAACACATTCATTTCAAGCTTGGAATGTTTGATGCATTTCAGCTTGCGGGGCATGTTAAAATAGATGTGTTTTCTGTTTTAGATCAATTAGTTAAGGTCAGTTAGTTAGGCTTATCTTTCACTATATATATTCTTATATTCTCTCCCTTTCACAATTCATTGAGAAATAATGAGAATAATGTGAAGTTTTCTTTCTCTCATTCTTCTCTATCATTAAGCTTTTAATTTCTCATTCTTCGTAATTTATCAAGAAAATCATTCTTTTATAATTCATCCAAACTTAAACCTCTCACAAATATACAAAGATAAGATAAGAAATAATCAAAACTTATTTCACATCTTTAGCTTTAAAATAAAATGTACTCAAAAAATATTCATATTGTTATTGTTGTTGTTTTTGAAATGAAAAGACTCTTATACATTAGCAAAAGCTTTTTTTCTGTAATTATCCATCTATTTGGGTAAAATAATACCTTTTTGCTCTTACTTTACTCTAGAGAATTAATATTCGCTTTACAATTTCAAGTAGTTAATTAACAAATCTTGGGATTGAAATATCTTGAAGCCTCAAATTTCTTGGGTTATCGTCTCCTAAACGTCCATCTTAAAACGAATTGAGTTCCTCTCCCCCTAAACGAAATGAGGGGAAATATGATTTTGTGATTTTAAAAATTATTTAATTAAAAAGTAAGTAAAAATTTGAATCCTTAAAATTAATTGTCACTTGTTATTGTCTTTACCCAATATTGGACCCTCCAATACTTTGCTGTAGAGGATCTAGACCCCATAGAACCAACTCCTTATGAACACCAACTAAGTCCATGCTTGAACTCAGATATCAAAATTGGCTTTATCATCATGTCTAGTGGATTATTAGAAGTACTGGCTTTTTTCACCATTACTGGACCTAAAAAAATGACCTGTCCAATAAAATCATATAAGACACAGATATGTTTGGTTATTTCACAATACATTTGATTTTTGGTGAAATGTATGGCACATTAGCTATCACAATATACTATTGTAATATCTTGTTCCAAACCCAATTTTCATACCAAATTTCTAAGTTAGATAGCTACTTTCATTTGTGCCATATATTTGATGTGTGTGAAACTATACCATACTTATGATATTGCACCAATTTGTTTGATTAAATATGATCTTAGATTTAAATTGCGGTACAATATTGTGATGCGACCGTAATATTGCGATTGCGATGACTGCCGCAACCACATCATACTACAATTACAGTGTGATTCCAAATCACAATTATGCGCCCACATTGGGCCACAATGTAACCGAATCGGGCCACAACGCAACTGCATCAGACCACATTTGGACCACATTAGGCTGCATCGAATTCAAAAATAGTTTTTAATCACAAAATAATTTATACTGCAATAACCGTAACCCGCATCGCAACAACTGCAATGACTGTAACAACAACCGTTACCGGAATCGTGACTGCAACCACAATTTAAAACACTGAATATGATTCTTAGTTTAGCTTTTATATTATTTCTTCTTCTTCATGTTAAGAAGGCAAGCCATGAAGATAAAAAAAAGAAACGAAGGAAGAATCATGTCGTGGAGCAAGCTAGAGCAAAGAAATGCAATTGGTAGAAAATAAGTGAAACACGGCTCGCGCGAAAATGTAGTGAGGCACGACCATGTTTCCTCATCAGCAAAAATGTCCAAGAATTACGAATGCAACCACAACTTGCCCTTTTCCCTTTGGCAATAGGTGATGTGCAATTAATTGCCTGTTCATTTTATTGAGTATTGTGGTATGTTTGTTAGTATCTTTATCCATGTGAGTTCGTTGGCCACTTGTTCACACCTCGTAGGTATATAAACATGACCAAACTTAAACTTTTGTTCATAAAGAATAGTTTTAAGATTTTAGAGGGTAGAGCCATTGGTAAGAGACTAATAAAGGGGTTTGATTGAATCCTATTCCAAGAGTGTAGGTATTGGCTTCAAGAATACAAGTCTTATGTTTAAAGAGAAAACATTACCTATAATTGGATCATTCACCTCCACAACTTAAATGTCGTTGAAGAATGCAATAAACTAATTCATGGACATCAAAATGGAAAGTTTATATGCCGGGGACAGATTTCCTTATTTGCATTTAATCTCTTTCAATCCTTATCTCATTGGACAAAAACTTAGGTATAGTATTTTAGGTACAATTAGTACTGATGGCCAATAGTAGATGGATATGTGTAATTTTTTATCTCATCACTAATTATTGTGACCCAATTTTTGGCTATGTGATCTCTTTAGAATCGTCACTACATTTTATGGTAAAAAAATATAGAAAATGTCTTTTAGCCCAATCAATTGGGTTTTGGATTGTTGATATCCAGGTTTGGGAGTCGATTACAGATCGAGAAATGTATTAGCATCCCGTCCGTCCATAATAAAATAGTACCCTAACTAAATACGCTTAATTAAAATTACATTGTCTAAAACAATATATATATATATATATATTTTTTATTTTTGTGTCTCGCAAGATAAGATATTGCTCTTATGCAACCCTAAATGCTTTACGGAATCAAGACTATGTAGTTCTAGGTTTTAAAATGATTTGCTGGTAAAATAATTATCTCTTTAAAAATGGTGAAGCAACAGAAACTAATGTCTGCACCACATTCCACTCCAAAGAGGTTTGAAAACAATTATAGTAAATTTTAGTTTTTATTGTTAATTTAGGAATTAATTGAGTGAAAAGAAGCATCGTAACATGACCGTTCAAAGATGATATGAGGACAAGAAGTGTTATCACGACCTGCCTCCATCCTTTCATTAATCCCAAAAAAGGTTGTAATTTTTTATAAGACTAATAATATTGTCAGAAAATATATTTTTTTAATCAAGTAGTTTTTTGTTATAAGTTATATTTATTTTTTTAAAAAAAGTTTTGTGTTTTTGCTGATCACTATTTTAATTAATTACATAAAAACAAAAAAATTAATTTAGTTGCTAAGAAATATATTAGTTGATTGTTAGCTACATTAATAGAATTTTATCACTCTTTTCTATCATAAGAATCCTTTAATTTAGGACTTTAACATTATGATATTCGCATGTGATAGAAGAATAGAGTAAGGAATACGTGGTTCCATTTGTGTTTCCCTTTATGTACTTTCTGGTTGCTTTTGTTCTCACCTCTCCGACTTTCCTTTATGCGTTCATTTTCCTTCATTCTTTATACGATACTACACTTTCCTTTCTCAACCACCAGTACTTCTATAATTCTCACTTTGTATTTCTATTCATGAGATAGCAAAGAATGAATTGAATGAGATATTTTTCTAATGCATGAGTGCCTCTATTTATAGAAGGGTTTTGGAGGAGTTATTGGAGAAAGTAACTCCTCCACTTTCTCGGAAACTACCCATGAAATGAGATGAGAGGAAGTTAATAATACTCCCACTAGTTTGATCCATCACTTATCAACCATCATCACATTAGGCACTTTTATTTTAACTATTAACTTCCAAGAATATGGACCACTAATTAGAATTAATCTAACAATTATGACAACGCAAGTCTCATTATTGCTCTAAAAGAAGAGGAAATTAAAGAGGGGGTGGTGTGGAGTTGTGGCAGCAGAAAAAGCCTAAGTCCTGATGGATACAACTTAAATTTATTAAAGAATTTTTGCACTTGATGGAGTGTGATTTTCTAAACATCTTCAAGGAATTTCAGGAAAATGGTAGAATCATGAAAGGTCAAACTCTTCTTTTGCATGTCTCGTACCTAAGAAGGAAAACCCGCTTATCCTTAATAAGTATAGACCAATCTCTCTAATCATCTTAAGAGGGTGATGATTAAAGTAATATCAGCCAACCAATCTGCTATTCTGAAGGGAGACAAATCTTTGATGGAGTGGTCATTCTGATTGAGATAAACAATGACTCGAGGAAAAATAAGAAGAAGTTTGTTATTTTAAATATAGATTTCGAAAAGGCAAATAATTATGTTAATTGGAGTTTTGTTGACCATATAATGCACCAATTTCGTTTTTGTGGCAAATGAAGATAGATTATGAAATGTGTCTCAACCGCCTCGTCAACAATTCTAGTTAACGATAATCCCACCAGTTAATTCAAGATGTCGGAGGGTTTAGAATTTGAAAACAAAATTTTAAAGCCAGTATGGACTACCAACGTATTCATCTTATGCCCATTTTAATATTTAAAATGAATGAGTATCTATAATGATACTAGCATTTATTGATTGCATGGGGATATTACCAACCAAAACGCACTTGCCATCCATATATATACATGCTCTTTATGTAAAGGGTCAAAAATTGACCATAAACTATTAATAAAGGGCAAAGTAGAGCATGCCTTCATCTGGATTTGCGAGGAATGATCATTTTAGGAAGAGAAAACAAGCACTTTATTCAAATGACATAAAAAAGTATAACTTACCAATTAAGAAGAGTATTCGATCTAACAAAGCATACATCATGTACTTGTGACTTTCATGAATTTTCCAAAAAATAAAACCTAGTTTAGAACAATTTAACCCTTGTATAATTCATACATCTTTCAAAGCATGCTATCATATCTTATTAACATATAATAGAACCAAGAATTGCATTTTGGATGGCATAGGGATACTCAAAGGTATGGTTACTACAAACGTTAGATGAATAGTTGCATAAATAGTTGTTAAAGAACATGGTATCCCATCTTGAAAGTGAAAGACTCTTGAAAGAAGATAAATTGAAGAATCTTGTATATTAATTTTCAGTGTATTTAAAAAGTAAAGAGAAAAAGTTATTTATAGAAATAAAGTGGTTAAGAATAACCAGAAAAACTAACACCACTACAACAAACTTGCTAAAAGAAAAATTGGGGTTGAAAACAGAAAAGTGACTAAGGCCCATAAAAGAACTTAAACTAAAGTAGGTGGTGCTATGCCTTTTTTAGTTTCATTTTCTCCAATGGCTTTAGGATTCTTATGGCTGATTTTCACATCTAATAACCCCCACAAGCTAGTAGTTGAATGTGTAACATATCAAGCTTGGAAAGGAGAGTTGTAGAGACCAGGGGATAAGGATTTGATAAATATATCTGCTAGTTGAGATGAGGTAGGAATGGAGAGAAGATGAAGGAGACCAGATTGAACCTTTTCTCTGACACAATGGCAATCAATCTCTATATGATTAGTCCTTTCATGAAGGACTGGATTAGCAGCAATGTGTAGAGCTGACTGGTTGTCACAATAGAGCATCACAGGTTGAGAATGAGAGATATGCAAGTCCTGAAGGAGATAGATGAGCCATTGTGCTTCACATGTAGCTAATGTCATTGCTCTATACTCTACTTCAGCAGATGATCTTGATACCACTTGTTGCTTCTTGATTTTCCAGGAAATTAGAGCATTCCCAAGGTAGAAGCAATATCCTAAAACTGATCTTCTAGTGTATGGGCAGCCTCCCCAATCTGAGTCAGTGTAGACTTTTATCTTGAGCTTTGATTCTGCAGAAGAAAAGAAAACTTCCAAACTGATGGATCCTTTGAGATATCTTAAGATTCTCTTGGCTCCATCTAGGTGCATATTAGTAGGACAAGGGACAAATTGACTAAGATGACCAACAACAAAGCTGATATCAGGCCTGATATGGATTAATTATAACAATTTCCCCACTAGACTTCTATATAGACTAGGGTCAAGCATCATGGTTCCAGATTCAGAATGTGTGAACCTCCCTGCATACTCCATGGGAGTGGAATAGGGTTTGTAGGCAAGCATACATGTCTCCTCAAGGAGATCAAGGGTATACTTTATTTGATAGAGTAAAATACCCTTATCAGATCTTGCTATTTCCATTCCTAGAAATATTTTTAACTCACTAAGGTCTTTAATACTAAATTCAACATTTAACAGTTTCTTCATAAAATCAATTTATGTCATATTATTTCCAGTTATAATAAGAAGATCAAGACTTAATGAAAAGGGAATGATCAGCCATGGATTTAATTTAACCTGATTGTAGGAGAACATCAGTAAGCTTGGCATGCCACTGCCTGCTTGCTTGAGACCATAGAGTGACTTCTCTAGTTTACAAACAAGGTTGGAGTGAGGAACAATGAGCCCAGGTGGGACTTTCATGTAGACATTCTCCTTCAAATCTCCAAGAAGAAAAGTTGTAATCACATCCAATTGGTTCAGGTACCAATTGTTGACAACAGCAATGGATAGTATGGCCCTTATTGTGGTCATTTTGATAATAGGGCTAAAGGTTTCCATGTAGTCTATCCCGTCTGTTTGGGTGAAGGCTTTGGCAACAAGTCTTGCCTTATACCTTTCAATCTAACGATCAAATTTGTATTTTATTTTGAAGATCCATTCACATCCTATAGCTTTCTTGGTGCAAGGGAGGGTAGTTATAACCCATGTCCCATTTTCATTCAGGGTAGTTAGTTCCCTTTGAATGACATCTCTTTAGCAGACATATTTAATAGCCTCATTATAGTGTGATGGTTCAACATGTGAAGAAATACTAAGAGAGAAACGTTTATGAGCATTAGACAATTTATCATATGAAAGGTTTGTAGACAATGGGTATCTTATCTTTGAAGACTAAGGTGGAACTGAGTTGATGGTCAAAGTGAAATGATAATCTTGAAGGTATTGAGGTCTATGTCTAGGCTTAAGGGACTGTCTTGGCACAAAATTATTTATAGGGTTTAGATCAGTGTTGTCTTCAACTGAGACATTGGTAGTTCCAGTTTGAATGTATTGAGAATTATCAAGGTCAATATAAGACATGTTAATGGAAGGAACAATGTTTTGAGACTAATTGCTAACATCATGAGTTATGGCTAGGTTTTCATCATCAAAGATGGGATTATTGGACCCTATAGGCTCAGACCCTATAGACTTGAATGGAAAAATATGCTCATAGAAAACAATGTTTCTAGATAGGAAAATTTCATGACTATTGATGTCCATTAACACATATCCCTTTGTCCCATATCTTAAGCCTAAGAATACAACTTTCTTGATCTATGGTCAAGTTTCCTTCTATGTGAGGTTAGGGTGCTAACATAATAGAGGCAACCAAAACATTTAAGGTTGGATATATCAGGTAAATTTCTAGTTAGGACATCATAAAGGGTTTTGTTAATCAGAAAAGTACTAGGCTGCAAATTAATTAGATAGACAACATGTGCTATAGCAAAATTCCAGAAGCAATGACGTAGATTGGACAGGAAAACAAGGGATCTAGCAACACTAAGGATGTGTTGATGTTTCCTTTCAACAATCCTATTTTGTTGGGGTGTTTCAACATATCTAGTTTGGTGTGGAATCCTTTGTTCATTATAGAATTCACACAAGGAGAATTCTCTCCAATTATCACTCTTTATGCATTTAATTCTCAA
This sequence comes from Lupinus angustifolius, assembly GCF_001865875.1. Lineage (NCBI taxonomy): Eukaryota > Viridiplantae > Streptophyta > Magnoliopsida > Fabales > Fabaceae > Lupinus > Lupinus angustifolius. The sequence goes on along the minus strand of NC_032019.1, from coordinate 22,747,861 downwards.
TAAAAATTGAGCATAAACCAAAGAGACAAAGTTTCTAATCAGTTGTGAAGCTTTTGATTTATGTTTCATGAAATAGAGCCAAGTAAACCTAGATCTATCATCTACTATGCTTAGGAAGTATCTGTGCCCAAGGGTGCTAGGTGTGAACGAAGGTCCTCATATGTTCATATGGACTAAATCAAAATTCCTAGCAGATCTAGTGGTACTATCATTATAAGGCAACCTCTTTTGCTTAGCCAAATGGCAAACATCACAAGGATCAATAGTTTTATTGTAATTGATAGAAGGGAAAACTTTCTTTATGATGATCATTTTACTATGGGAATGGTTTCCTAACCTATTATGCCACAAAATAGTACTACAACTACGGAAAGAGTTTACATTTTTCTTGAATTGATTCTTATGAGCAATAGGTGTAGTTAAGGTCTCCACAGAGTCCTTCATTGCATAGAGACCACCTTTCATTTCAGCAACACCAATCATCCTCAAAGATTGAGGATCCTAAATGTGACAATTTTTTTTAAAGAAAGTTAGTTGGCAAGGCAAATTGTTTATAAGTTTTGAAATAGAGATCAAATTGTAATGAAATGAAGGAATGTGCAAGACATTAGTCAAATATAATAAATTAGAGAACATGACTCTTCCTGATACTGTAGTGGATATTTGGCTGCCATTAGACAAGGTGACAAAAATGGGAGTAATCTGCTTGTAAGTTTGAAAATTAGTGTGAGTATGGCACACATGATCAGTAGCACCTATGTCAAGCAACCAATCAGTAGATTTAGTAAAGCAATTCAACAAATATGTGTTATCTTAGTTGTTGGAATCAACAGGATGAGTTGTAAATTGTAATGTGATTGGTGTTGTAAATTATTCTTGAATTAAGTTGTTGCTGCAATATAGATAAGATGGTCTAATGTTGTTGAGGAGTAATATTGACTTGTGCAGCTGATTCATTGGATGTGTTACCGGTGATCTACTCCTTTCCTTTACTTTGACTATTAGAATCACAGGGTTAATCTTGACACATTGTTAACACTGAAATTCTTGAAATGGTCAGGAGGAAAACCATGTTTTTTGAAACATTGATCAATAGTGTGACTTGTCTTATGGCAAAAGGTGCAACTCTTAAAACCCTTTCCATTGAAGGGCCTAATTTGTCCTCTTCCAATCTAGTTTTGTGGACCTCTAGTTCTACCTATTCCCCTATTATTTCTAAAGTTCCTCTCAAACTCACTACTTGTGTTATTAGAGGTACTATCCACATTACTTATTAGGACCCTTGATTCATTGTAATAAGAATCCATATGCCTTTCTTATTGGATTAAAAGGGAAAATGCCTTATTGATAGTAGGGAGTGGGTCCATAAACATAATTTATGATCTTACCCCTTCATATTGATCACTTAGCCCATTAATGAAACATATTACATAGTTTTGCTTTCGATAGAATCTGATAGTAGGCATAAGGGTGCAGATGCATCTGTTTATGCATGAACATGAGGGGATTGGCCTGAAATTATCAAGTTCTTACCAAAGCCCCTTTATATGAGTATAATATGCATCTATGGTCAGATTATCTTGCTTGAATATGTATATTTCTGAAATAATTCTGATATCCTAAAGATATCTCCCTGGTAGTACCTCTCATGCAAATCCTCGCAGATCTCTAAAGTTGTTTCCATCCATAGAATGCTTTGAACAATAGAGCTACCTATGGAATGGGTTAACCAAGAAACCACCAAAGTGTTGCATCTATCCCAGGTAGGGAAGGTAGGGTCATCAGTTGAGGATTTTGGAAGAGAATCGTTGATGAATTGGAGCTTGTTCTTGTACTTTATGGACATTGACATAGCTTGGGACCAGGCCTGGTAGTTTTTCCCTTTAAGAAGGGCATAAACTAGGGTGGTTACAGGGTTCTTGTTTGGGGGATAAAGAAGGGTGAAGTAGGATCTTGAATGGGATTGATAGTTTGAACTATACGGTTGTCCATATGGAGAAAAGATGAATAGACTTACTCAATGTGATGAAAAGGACACCGATTTGATCGAAAGAGAGAAGAGCACACCAAGGCACGGCGAAAGAAGCTCTTTAGAGAAGAAGGTATCCATAGGCTAGCTTTGATACCAAGTTAAAGAACGTGGTATCCCATCTTGAAAGTGAAAGACTCTTGAAAGAATAAAAGAATGAAGAAGATAAGTTGAAGAATGCCTCTTGTATATTAATTTTCAGTGTGTTTATAAAATAAAGAGAAAAGGCTATTTATAGAAATAAAGTAGTTAAGAATAACCAAAAAAACTAACACCACTACAACAAATTTGCTAAAAGAAAAACTGGGTGTGAAAACAGAAAACTGATTAAGGCCCATAAAAGAAGTTAAACCAAATGAACTTAAACTAAAGGAGGTGGTGCTATGCCTTTTTCGGTTTCATTTTTTCCAATGGCTTCAGGATTCTTATGGATGATTTTCACATCTAATAATAGCACCTTATTTAGTATGATAGTTTGGTAACTTTCTTATTAGCTACCTTGGTGATTTAATTGTAAGGTTGTAGAACCTATCAGACATGAACCAATTACACTCAACCAAAAACGAGGTCGAAAACTTAAACAACATCTTAAGAATATTGCAGTTATAGAGAGAGGTATAACTAAATGCAGATAGAGACAAAATTTGGAGAAGGACAAGGTTAAAATTTGGAATGGACGAAATTTTAGTTTGCAGAAGGAGCGTATGTTAGAGAAGTGTAGAGAGTGCCAATGGTGACACTGGGAGGTGATGAAGAGTTTGAAGATAAGGGTTAGTAGTGGTTACTTCTAATGTGAAAACCAAGGATTTGTTCTAGTGGTGAGCTGTGGTTAATGGTGGTGAAGCATGACGTACAGTGGTGGTGGTGAGTTACGAACAAAAGTGATTTTTGAGAGTTTAGAGTAATTGAGAAATTTGAGAAATTTATTGGTCCTTAATTATGATACGTTATGAAATAAATGTGTAATTAAAAATTGCATTTCCTTTTAATTTTTAAAACACTTACCACTCAATTAATCTTCAATAAGCTACTGTCATGACCATATCACTATTGTTTTGTGTGATAGCTGGGGATTGTAGAAACGGATGCTATATTTTCTGTTAGATACCTCTCATTACTATGCCTTAAAAGAATTTTATGACAATTTTATGGCTCTCTTTAAGGGCATTTTATGTCACTTTTATGGCTTTCTTTCCAAGCATCCAATGCTTGGAATCCAAGATACCAAGACTTTGCTTGCCTATAAAAGGACACATATAGAGAGCTTCAAAATCATCTTCACAACACACAACATCTCTTTCATTTACACATATATTGTGAGTGCATTCTTGGTGAGAATTCTTGTTCCATTTGAGAGAGTATTTGTGAGAAAAAATATTGTCATTTGTCCTCATCATTATAAGAGGATTTCTTGTACTCTTCTTTTTTACATAGTGGAATTTTGCTCTTGATCGCCCGTGGTTTTTTTCCTCTCACACTGAGGATTTTTTCCACATTAAATCTTGTGTGTTATTTTCTTTATCCTTTACTTGCTTCTCTTTTGTTCTCAATTGATTCAATCCTGTGCTTCCGCATTGTGCTCTAACCTTAACAAGTGGAATCAGAGCTCTTACTAAATTGAGAATTTCAAAATGTCTGCAAAATTTGACATTGAGAAGTTTGATGGCAAAATTAGCTTTTCTATTTGGCGAGTCCAAATGAGGGCCGTTCTTATCCAGAGCGGATTAAAGAAAGCTTTAGATGGGAAGTCAAAGAAACCAGTTTCCATGACCGATGATCAATGGGACGAGTTGGATGAAAAGGCGCTTTCAACAATTCAACTTTGTTTGTCGAAGGAGGTTCTTCGTGAGGTTGCCAATGAAGAAACCGCTGCGGCTTTGTGGCTGAAGTTAGAAACTTTATACATGACCAAGAGCCTCGCAAACAAGCTTCGTCTCAAAGAACGGTTATACACCATTCGTATGGTTGAAGGTACTCCTATTCAAACTCATCTTGATGAGTTTAATTCTATTATTATGGATATGCAAAATATTGATATTAATATTGAAGATGAAGACAAAGCTGTTTTGTTGGTTGTCTCTTTACCTTCTACCTATAAGCACTTCAAAGAAATCATGTTGTATGGAAATAATGATACCTTATCCTTTGAAGATGTTAAATCTAATTTATTGTCCAAAGAAAAATTTGATCTTGAAGTTAATTCTGTGGACAAGGGTGAGGGCTTAAGTGTTCGAGGTAGAACTCAAGAAAAAGGGAGTACCAATTATAAAAAGTTCAGATCCAAATCCAGAGGTCGCAAATCCAACAAAACTTGTCGCTATTGCAAGAAACCGGGGCATGACATTCCTGATTGTTTTATCTTAAAGAAAAAACAAGAAAAACAAGATAAGGGAAAATTTCAACAATCCTCTGAAGCTGCTAATATTGAAGCCAATTCTGACGGTGATATTCTTTTATCTGTTGTCTCTTATAATAATAGGAGTAAAACAGAATGGATTCTTGATTCTGGATGTACTTTTCATATGTGTCCTTATAAGGACTTATTCACCACTTTTGAACATGTTGACAGTGGTGTTGTTTTGATGGGCAATGATACCCAATGCAAAGTTGCAGGAATAGGTACTATTCAGATCAAGGCTCATGACGGTGTTGTCAGAACCTTGGCTAATGTCCGCTATATTCCAGATTTGAAGCGGAACTTAATTTCTCTTGGCACCCTAGAGTCTCTCGGGTGTAGGTATTCAGCTGAAGGTGGAGTTCTAAAGGTATTGAAAGGTGCTATGGTATTATTGAAAGCTAACCGGATTGGTAGTTTATATGTCTTGCAAGGTTCTGTTGTGACAGGTTCAACAGCTGTATCTTCTTCAATGCATGATAATGACATTACCAAATTATGGCACATGCGCCTGGGCCATATGAGTGAAAAAGGTATGCACCTTCTAAGCAAACAAGGTCATCTTGGTAAACATGGCATTGGTAAATTGGATTTTTGTAAACATTGTGTTTTTGGGAAACAGAAAAAGGTTAGTTTCTCCACTGCAACTCACCGTACCAAAGGTATTCTTGATTATATTCATTCTGACCTTTGGGGGCCTTCTAAATTTCCTTCTCATGGAGGATGTCGCTATATGATGACCATCATTGATGATTTTTCTCGCAAAGTTTGGGTTTATTTTCTGCAGCATAAAAATGAGACTTTCTCCACTTTCAAGAAGTGGAAAACTCTTGTTGAAACCCAGACAGGGAAGAAAGTGAAGAAGCTTAGAACAGACAATGGATTAGAGTTCTGCAATGGTGATTTTAATGAGTTCTGCACAAAAAATGGTATTGCTAGACACAAAACTATTCCAAGAAATCCTCAACAAAATGGTGTTGCAGAACGGATGAACAGGACTCTACTTGAGAGAGTTCGTTGTATGCTCTCAAATGCTGGGTTATGGCATCGGCGTGAATTTTGGGCTGAAGCAGCATCTACTGCTTGTTACCTGGTTAATCGTTCTCCACATTCAGCACTTGATTTCAAAATCCCAGAAGAAATTTGGTCAGGTAATCCTGTTGATTATTCTAACTTAAGAATCTTTGGATGTCCTGCTTATGCACATGTTAATGATGGTAAATTAGCTCCAAGAGCTGTTGAGTGCATATTTCTTGGTTATGCATCTGAGTCTAAAGGATATCGCTTATGGTATTCTGATGCAAAGTCACGGAAATTAATTCTTAGCAGAGATGTGACTTTTAATGAGGATGCATTTTTATCTTCTGGAAAACAATCTATTGTGTCTTCTTCTACTAGTACAGGTAATCTACAGGGTACTAGCGAGAAGGTGGAGTTGATAGTGAAACCTACAGTTCCTAATGTTGATGTTCCATCTTCCTCTACAAATCAATCTAGCATTGATGATCATTATGTTGATTGTGATGACAGTACAACTTCTCCTATTCATCAGCAAGAAGATGATTATTGTATTGCTCGAGACAGAACCAGAAGACTAATTAAAAGGCCAGCTAGATACACTGATGGTGATAATTTAATTGCTTATGCATTGTCAGTTGCACAAGAGGTAAATGATGATGTTGAACCTGCCAGCTATACAGAAGCTGTTTCTTGTGTTGATTCGTCACAGTGGCTAGTGGCTATGAATGAAGAGATTGAAAGTCTTCATAAGAATGGTACTTGGGCTTTGACAGAGCTTCCCGAAGGCAAACGACCATTACGATGTAAATGGATCTATAAGAAGAAAGACGGTATTCCCGGGGTTGAAGATCCAAGATGCAAAGCACGACTAGTTGTTAAAGGTTTTAATCAAAAGGAAGGTATTGACTTTAATGAGATATTCTCACCTGCATCCTATCCTCATCCTCATCCTCTTCCTCATCCCCATCCTCTTCCTCATCCCCAGCCTATCCTCATCCTCATCCTACCCTCATCCTACCCTCCTCCTCATCCTCATTCTCGTCCTCATCCTATCCACTTCCTCATCCTCATCCTCTTCCTCCTCCTCCTCCTCATCCACATCCTCTCCTCATACTCATCCTCTTTCACGTCCTCATCCTATCCTCATCCTCGTCCTCATCCACATCCTATCCTCATCCTCATTCTCGTCCTCATCCTTTCCTCTTCCTCATCCTCATCCTCATCCACATCCTCCTCTTCATCCTATCCTCATTCTCATCCTCCTCCTATCCACATCGTCATCC
>NC_032019.1:22740787-22741034 GCF_001865875.1 Lupinus angustifolius | reverse complement strand
ATCAATCATGGCTAATTCAACAATGATCACCAATATTGACACAACCAAATAACACAGATACATCATGAAATATGTAGCATGAAAATTACATGAATATGATCTGTACATGTCAATTTTCAACTGGTCCTACTTAACTTTAGTGAGATCCTTAATAATAACATAAAACCTTATTGTACAAAGTATAATGACAGAATACCAAACTGAATGATTAATCAACTGAAGTTTGAATACAAAGTATCCATACATA
>NC_032019.1:22725221-22740687 GCF_001865875.1 Lupinus angustifolius | reverse complement strand
TTTTTCAACAACAAACAGCAGAAAACAACAATCAATCATTTTAAATCGTTTTGTTTCGTATTGAAAAAGCATAAGTATTTTCATAATCGATTCAAAACAGAAATAAAACACCAAAACCCTAAATCAAACCAGATTTGGGGAAGAACATGAAAACCTAATTTCACCCATGAATCAATTGTGAGTACAGTGTCATATTTGTTGGAAAAATTCCTTCTCCATCCGAAATCCATATAGTGAATGCGCAAGTCCTTATGACCATGGCTTTGTTCCCACAACCGAATGTGTATGCCCATACATACACCCAAATGGAACATCCATGGTCCAGACCGAAGAAACCCCAAATGAGTTCATGGTGAAGAAGAAGAACATACCTTGTTGAGCCATTTCCGGGATCTCGAAGGTATGAGGGTGCGATGATCTTCCAGATGATAGAGCGCCGGATGGTTTTCCTTTAGTTCTCTCTAGAGGGGAATGAGAGAATACCTTAGTTTCTGAAAAGTGTTGCTTTGAGGTTAGTTGGAGGAGGCTTATCCTTATGCCTTATAAGCCCTTATGGATGAGTGGATAGTGTTATCCTATCCTGGATAACACTATTCTCATCCTACCTTATTCTCCTCCACCTTTACACTTGAAAACCTGTTGCTCTACAAATGGGGACCATAACCCATAAAAGTAACCCCGTAGTGGTTACTACTTTAGTTGCAATAATTCTGATTCAGTCCCTTCATCAAATCAGAAATTGCCTGAAGGTATCTACACTTATTATTATTTCATGACACATATGCCCTTAGCCACCAAATTAATTACTTAAGATCATTTTATATTTTGGCTAATTACATAATGGCCATAACACAATTATAGAATTATATTTGTGACCCATAAATTGTCAGAAATTCCAACATTCGACACATGTAACAATATTTGTGCTTCATAGAAATTGGGTATTTAGGAATAATGAGGATAACTTTTATCCGCTTCTACTTATTTGAATTATGATTAATTTGTATTAGGAATCATTGCAACATGTGTTGAAGTAAATATTCAGATCTGTACATGAATATTGCATTAACTTTTATGACTCTGCTATGCAATACGTATATTATATGTGTAGCCTTACTGTTGGACATTGATTTTTATCACTTTCAATTTGGAAATTTGTTAAAGTATATGTACAAGGTATATATGTGTTAAGATGTGTTTTTATTTTATACATATACAATATGGAATTTGTGACCTTGTATATATTGTGAATTAAAATATACATATATACATATGTAATTGTTTTCAACTTCAGGTTGTTGTGATGTATGGAATTACTGATTAAAGTTAATATATATATATATATATATATATATATATATATAATGATTACAATTAATGCTTAAAATTATATATATTTTACTATGTTAGTGTGAGAAAGTGTATATGTGTGTGAAAGTGTGTATATTTATAGTGTTATATATATGTTTTAAGATATGCATGATCATATTCGATTTGGAATTTTTTGATAATGATATGCATATATCTTTTTATGCTTTTCACTCTGGATCTACTTTGTATTTGATTAAAATTGCATCCATTTTTATATGTTGATATATGTAATATATCTTTTTTTATATGAAATTATATTATTGGATTCGATTTGTTAATCATAAAAGATATCAAATCTGAAGGTTTTAATTCCAAGATTATAATTTTTTATAAGGTTTTAATTGTTTTCTTCTTATCTGATAATTAATTTTGAATTAATTGATGCAATATGTTGCTAAAGTAGCATCTCTTGTGGAAATTGATTAAGATTACACAGATGGATATGAGATTAATTATGCACATTATGTTCGGCCTAAAGGAAGACACAATTTGTCCAAATAATAACATATATGTGATGTTAAATATGTAACAATTTTAAAGTTTTTTTCATGTGAATAATAGTCGGTCCAGGAAAGGTTATTGTTTGACAGAACTAATTGTTAATATTTGATCATTACGTTGAGAGCATCACTTACAAATTAATTTCTCTGTCCAAATACTAGAAATTGATGTTGTGCTAGATATCTTGTGATGAGTCTATTATGTGAACATGTCTTGTTTTATATATATTACTTGATTTGTTTGTTTAAATGGTTGCAACACTTTAGGTTTATTGCATTGGTTGGTGGCTGATTGCATTATTAAGTGGTTTCTATTATTGAAGCATTATTTCTATTTGGATAATGTGACATGTCATGTTTGGTCATTTATAAAATGATAATATATTTTTTTTATGAAAAATTCAAAAGGACCATTACTGGAATTCGAAATGCAGTCATTGTGATGAGAATGATGCAATGCTATCAATAGACTATAATGAATATATGTATTTATATGTAGATATAAATAATATATGTTTTGGATTAAGGTTATGCTGAATCAGACTCAACTAAATGGTTTTTCATTTGAAAAATAAAATTGTTTGACATTTTAAGTGAACCTATTAAATATGAAGTCGCCAAATTGACATTTTTTCTGTGAATTGTTCATAATAAATATCAAATGCTAGTGCATATATGTATTCATACGAGCATTAATCGGCCCAAAGGAAAATTACTATTTGGCCAGATTATATACATTCAAGTGATGGTAGACATGTGATTATTATAAGGTTGCATATGTGAATGATAAATCAGTCCAAAGAATGGTTTATTATTTGACATGCATTATGATCAATGTTTGACCATTATAAAAAAAGTATAATTAGTGATTGATATAAAATATCAACCAATTATATGTTTGTATTTTATGCGAATAGTGATTGACCCAAAGGAAGATTATTATTTGACCCAAATTACTAACATACTTGTAGCAATAAATATGTGATAATCATATGGATTTCCAGGTGAATAGTAAGTCGGTCCAAAGAAAGGCTTATTGTTTGAGAGGAATGATTATCAATGTTTGATTACTACATTGAGTGTACCACTTTCAAATTAATATTTTTGTCCAGAGACTGAATATTAATGTTGTACCAGGTAACTTGTAATGTGCCCCATCATCATTTGAATTTAAGTATTAAAGTTGGATGTGAGTTCAATTATAAGAACGATTGCAATTTGTTTTGTATTTTACTAGTGCTGTAAATATTTCTGCTCAAATTAAGAATATCTCATTGCAGAATGAGACAAACTTTAAGGTATATAAGGAAGTCGTATAAATTATTCTCGGCTGTATGGATTTAGATCTAACACTTCAGGTGGAGAAATTTATTTCTACTCTGGAAATCCTCGATGAGGTTAAAATTGAGAAATTGGAACACTCTAACCGAATGTGTATAATGATCATGAAAAGCTCTATTCCAGAAGCATTTTAGTGCTCTATTTTCGAGGGTCAGAGTGCAAGAAAGTTCCTTGAAGAAATAGAATCATACTTTGCCAAAAATGAAAAGGCTGAGACGAGTAGCCTTTTTGCTAAACTCATATCCACTGAGTATAAAGGCAAAGGGAACATAAGAGAGTACATTATGAAGATGTCTAATCTCGCATCATAACTCAAGTCACTGAAGTTAGAGCTTGGTTTTGATCACGCTTCTTGCATACTTTGGGTCATTCAAAGTGAGCTATAACACCCAGAAGGACAAATTGTCTCTCAATGAGTTTATATCTCACTATGTGCAAGAGAAAGAGAGGTTACATAGAGATAAGAATGAAAGTACTCATTTGACTATGACCTCTTAGAATAAGAAAAGAAAGAACAATAAGGATGTTGTGAAAGGGCTATTTGTATTTTTCCTTAGAGAATGTGAAATTGTACTACAATACACTATGTTAGGCAAACCTAACATGAAGGGTGTTGTTGAGCGATTAAACTGAACTCTTAAGGATATAGTGAGAAATATGGTTAGTCTATCTTCCTCACTAGAGTCACTTTGGGGGAGATTTGAAGACTACAATTTACATTCTTAATAAGGTGTCAAGTAAAACAGTTAACAAAACTCATATGAGCTTTGGAGTAATAAAAGACCAAGCTTAAAACACTTGCACATTTGGGGTTTTCCAGCTAAGGCACGACCTTATAGGTTGCATGAGAGGAAACTGGACTCTAGAGCTGTTAGCTGTTATTTTGTTGGCTATGTTGAACGCTCTCGAGGCAATAAATTTTATGATCCCACTTCAAGACTTTTTTGATACCGGAAATACAAGATTTATTGAGGAAGTTGATTTTGGGAGGAAGAGAACATAAAGAATATTGTCTTTGAGGACGAACATGTCACTAATGGCGAACAAGTTCTTGTGCCTTTTACCATTCAGGAACAACTTTCGTAATATAAGATAATATTCAAAATATTGTTCCTGACAATATTCTTGGATAAGACAACAATGAGGTTCTCTCTCAAGTACCTTAGAACAAATTCAACAACCTCAAGAAGTAGAAGTGCCATTAAGGAGATCCACTACACATAGGAGAAGTGCAATTCCTCATTATTATATTGTATTTCTTCAAGAACATGAGGATGATATCGGGTTAACAGAAGATGATTCATTGAACTTCTGTCAAGCCCTAAAAAGTTCTAACTCTCAAAAGTGGATCAATGTCATATAGGATGCGATGAAGACTGTGCATGATAATGATGTTTAGGATCTTGTCGAATTACCTGAAGGTACGAAACATATTGGGTTCAAATGGATATTTAAAGCCAAGAGGGATTCGAAGGGTAATATTGATAGATATAAAGCTCATCTAGTTGCTAAAGGCTACACTCAGAAAGAAGGCATTGATTATAAAGAAAATTTCACTCTAGTATTTCAAAGGATTTTTTTAGAATAATATTGGCACTAGTAGCTCATTTTGATTTTGGAGCTACATCAAATGGATGTTAAGACTGTGTTTCAAAATGGTGACATTAAAGAAACGATCTATATGGTGCAATCAGAAAACTTTGTGTCAATTGGCTCAAAGTCAATGGTATGCAAGTTAAAGAAATCTGTTTATGGCCTTAAACAAGCTTCTCGTCAATGTAATCATAAGTTTCATCATGTTATTACTTCGTATGGTTTTGAGGCAAATAAAGTTGATGATTGTGTGTACCACAGATTCAGTGGGAGTAAATTTATATTTCTGGTATTATATGTCATACTGCTTGCAAGCATTGATACGAGACTATTGCATGAGACCAAAAGATTTCTAACGAAGAATTTCGAAATTAAAGATCTTGGGGAAGCTTCTTTTGTATTAGGTATTTAGATACTGAGAGATCGCTCTCAAAGTATCCTAAGGTTTTCACAAGAAAGCTATATAGATAAAGTCCTAGGTAGATTTGGCATGAAAGACAGTAAACCAGGGGATATCTCTATAGCTAAGGGAGACAAGTTTAGTCTCGAACAGTGTCCCAAAAATGACCTTGAAAGATCTGAGGTGCAAAAGATTTCTTATGCATCTGTAGTAGGAAGTCTAATGTATGCTCAAGTTTGTACACGTCCCAACATAGCGTTTGTCGTGGGAGTTTTGAAAAGGTATTTGAGAAATTATTTAATGCATCACTGGAAGGCAATCAAACATGTTATGCGTTACTTAAAGAGAACAAATGATTACATGTTCACTTATCGGATCATTGGGTACTCTGACTCTTATTTTTGAGTGTCTAGACAATAAACAATCCACCTCTGGATATGTGTTTATCGTGGCTGAAGGTGCTATCTCTTGGAAGTCTGCTAAACAGAAGCTCATAGCTTCTTCAATCATGGTTATAGATTTCATGGTTTGTTTTGAAACATCAGACCATTGCATATTGTTGTGGAAATTGTGTCACTAGTTTACGTGTGGTTGATGGTACTAAAAGACCACCGATAATTTATTGTGATAGTAAGTCCATTGTTCTTTACTCTAACAATAATACGAGTTCTACAAAGTCAATTTTTATTGACATCAAGTTTCTAATTGTTAAAGAAAGTGTTCAAAATAGACAAATTTCTATACAACATATAGGGACAAATTTTATGCTAGCTAATCCACTAACTAAGGGTTTGGTGCCTAAAGTCTTTCATGAGCATGTTGCTCATATGAGTATTGCTCCTTAGGATACCTTAGTTCAGTGGGAGTCTATATGTTTTATGATTTACTTTGGACGTCATATATAGTTTTATGCATAATAAAATTGATGGTTTATTGTTCTATTTTGAACATGTATATTGTAACTATTGTGTTGCAATTAAAGACTTTGGATTTATCTCACTAAAGAATAAAGAAGGACCAGTTGGAAAGAGACATGTTTGAGATCACATTGCATGAAATTTTCATGTCACTCATCCATATTTGATCTATGTCATTAAGTATATTAATATGGTGATCATCATGGTCGAGTCACGTTTGAATACGATGAATGTCGCGGTGGTTTTGTAGTTGATATATGAGATGAACCACATTGTATTAAGGAGAAGTCTAATATAAATAACATACGGATGCGCGCCTAAAGAATATGTGATATAATTGTTTGAGGAAAAATATGAAGTTCAAGTGGGAGATTGTTAGAAATTCATAACATATATGGGTTTAATGAGTGGATACCCAAACATTGGCCTATATGGGATAATGGGAACCTATAAGTTAACACGTAAGGAACGGTTCTGGTCCCCAAGACACCAAATCACAAATAGTTTTCATATCTCCCCATCAAAGAGGAAACGAATGTCCCAAAAAGGAATTCAAGATTTGGTTGAGGAAGGTCATCATACCAAAACTCTCTCAAAAGGTATATCAAATGAGTAGATCAGAGAACATGGATTCAAGTATGACTTTGTATCCTTGTTTTATATTATTTGTGAGAATCATGATATTTAAGATCCTAGAATTGGTATTTCACCAATAATCAGGAAATATCTAACACATGGAAGATATTGGGGCACTGAAAACTTGTGGACATAACTACAATGTGAGTTGCTTGAGTAAATGGCTATCTATAAGAACGTATGTCCTATATGCAAAGCTCCAGCTTTGAGTGAGGATATGAATGATATATAATCTATTCATTCTACTTTACTTTAATGTACATCATTTTATACATAGCCATTTAGGAAATGTTGTGATAGGAATGGTTCTCTACTTCTTTGTCTAATGTATTCGTTGTTTATGCTTAGTATAAATTACATGAAGCCTTGAAATTATTATGTTTCCTTTCTTTGATTGACTTTGTGCATGTTTGGTTTATATTAATTTTAAGAGTATTTAATAAGTTAGTTTAAATACGATATGCACTCAAATTCGAAAATGTAAGGGTGTGTTTATTTTAGTATGCAAGTGTTTGTGGTTGAATTACAAAAGTTATTTGAGGTTAATTGGTTTTGCAAACTGATTATAATAAGAGCTATAGAAACACATATGGGTTTGAAAAAACGATATCCCGAACATTTGGTAGCTGTCGTTAAGCTCAATACTTTATGAAATGGGCCGAGTTGGGAGAAAGTCTTTAAAACCAAAGTGAGTTGAGGAGCATAGTTATGCGCCAACTATATTAATTTAGTGCTAGCATGTAATAGTGTCTTAACTAAGAAGGGAGTTATCACTTTTTGAATCCTAAGAACTTTATAGTGTGTGCTCTTTTTTACAATAGTTAGCAAACTCATTGGTTATGGGATGAGAAAGAGAATTAAACTCCATGAGCTCGAATTTCCGTTGTTTTTCAGTAGCTCTATCATAGAGCGATCGATTGTTAATTGAGTAGTTATAAGTTCAAATCCTACTTGGCGGAATTCTTCATTGGTGGATTCATTCTCAATCGATAATACATTTAATATGATCTAAAAGTATATGGTTTGATTCAAAATATCTCTGGGCATTTATTATCTAAATACATATTGGATAATATGAGATGATGTATAGAACTAATTTAAATGACAATAAATAGCTAAAGAACTATAATTCACTCAAATAGAATCCTCATCAATTTAAAAAAAAATGTTATCGTTGAATCAATCGTTCGACTTTTTTTGGGAGTATTATTTTGGAGGGGGAAGGGAAATGATGTCATTGGAAAGAGTCTCTCTTGTTTGGGAGTCGAGGGAAAGAGAGGGAATGACTTTCGAGATTTGTTCCAGCACTCTCAAACTCTCCACATGTCAATTTGTGCGGTTCCTCCAATTTGGGGTTTTTCCAGAAACAAACATGTCAAAGTATCTAAATGACTTTAGTAAAATGTTATAATTATATTTTTGTATATTTTCCATTTTTAATTAGATTTGTAAATGAATAATAAGAAAATATTTTTGCATTATCATTATTTTAGATATCTCCAATCTAATTTCACACTCCCAAACAAGGAAGAGGTTTGCCTTCCTTTCACCTTCCCTTCCCCTCTCATCCTTTCCCTTCAACCCTTTATTCATTTTTCTCATAACTCTCAAACATACTCTTAAAATAATTATAATGCAATAATATTTTTATATTATTCCTTTAAAAATCTAATTAACAATGGAAAAATTTACAAAAAAAATAATTATACCATTTTACATAAATCATTTAAGGGAAATTCTTTCTAAAGCTCCCCCAAACAACACTTCCAAACAAAGTCTAAAGAAAAATAACAAGAAAAAACTTATATTGAAAATCTCCTTTATTCTTTGATGAACTAAATATTTATATTTTCCAAAACAAATTTCTCTACAATATTATCTTAATTAATGTTTCGGGTAACAACATCAAAAGAATGGTAATAATGAAATTTATTAAAATTTAAAGGTAGACAACAATACATTACTTTTTTGGTTAACATAATTATGCTTATATCTAGTTTTACAAAAGACATAGGTATAAAAGGGATAAAAAAGCCAACAAGTTTAGGTATTCTCAGAATTGTTGGCTTTAAAACATTACTCAAATGATTTGAAAATTCTAATTTCATCATCAATATAAAGTACGATAAAAATTAAAGAGACATCATGAAGACTTTTTTATATAAATACAACAATCATACTTAATGTGTCTAAGCAAGTTGTAGAAAAAAAGTATCAAGTTACTTGTGCCTTTGCGCGGGTGACTGCTTTAGCTTATATGGAAACTTCTTCAACTTAAAAATCAAGTGACTTTGTCTAGCTTCCCTGAACTCCTCTAGCAATGTAATCTTATCCTCTAAATCACCATGAAGGAAAATAGTCTTCACATCCATATGATCTAAATGCATGTCCCAACTAGCTATCATGGCAAGTACTATCCTGATTGAAGCGTGTTCGACTACTAGGTAGAAAATCTCATTATAGTCTATCTCATTTCCTGTAAATATCCTATAGCAACAACATGAGCCTTGAGCTTTCTCCTTTATAAGATATTATTGGAATCTTCTTCTACACGCACTTGCACCGAATAGCACATTTGTCTACGGGCAATAAACAAGCTCTCGTGTATGTTTCTTGTGCAAAGGCTTCATCCTCTACTTCATGACACCTATGCATTGTTCTTTCTCATAAATGTTTATGTCTCTTGAAATTAACACAAATCTTGTGGACAAATATAAAGAGCAACTAAATTCATATTTTCAAATTTATATCTCTCTAGACTCTAGAGGTTTGACAGGATATGAATCTATGTCTCTAGCAAGTTGATATTATCACACTTGAATTCTCATGTTGTGAATCATCACGTTCTTCCATAGTGCATGGTTACTTGTCCTTTTGAACTTGAACTAATAATTTTGCCTTTGTAATCATCCCTGATCCTGGAGAACCTCCATTTGGTTTGAGCTTCTTTAACAACACTAATAGTTTCAACATTGACTATTCATCAAACATTGCATCTCTATTTAGCTCTACTTTTTTGGAAACTTGGTCTTAGAAACCCCTTCACACCTTTGGTAAAACCTATGAAGATACACCTCTTTAACTTTAAATCAAGTATAGATCTTTCATCACTACTATTAAATCTTTACCATCCAATGAAGGTTATGGTGATATATTCATGACATAACATGCCTACTAATTGCAACTGCCCAAAACCTATGGAAAGTCTAGCATTCAGCCTCAAACATTTGGTCATCTCTGTAATAGACATGTTTATCCTCTATGTAACATCATTCTGTCAATGAGTCTTCTTCATTGAAAAATGCCTCTGAATTCAATGTTCCCCACAGAACTTTAGAAATTGTAAATAATCTTTAATGGGTGGGAGTCTCATACACTAAGATGACATTTCTAAGTAATTGGTTTTCTTGTCCATTTTATTCTTTACGTTTGTCTTCCAAATATCGAACTTGGAAAAGACATGACTTCTAATTCAAAATACAGACATACCTATACAGAAAAGTAGTTGGTGAATATCACAAAGAATTAAGAACCATGTAGAGATGGTTCCCCAGTGGGTCCCTACATGACATTATGAACATAGTGTAAAACTCCTAGAATCATGTGTTTGATAGTCTTGAAATTAACCAAAATTTGTTTTCAAAGCGTAAAATAATATACAAATCAAACTTGCATTAACTGACATCCTTCAATAGCCCTCTATTTCATAGTTTTATAATGTTGCACACACTAAGATGATCCAAATGTATGTGTCATAATCTAGCGACATCATGGTCTGAATTTACAAAATTTTATGCAACTATTTCAACAACTCCACCTATAATTGTGTTCAAATAGTTTGTAAGTGCTCCTTGTAGATCTCTTGCCTTTCATCACATTTAGAGCATATTTGAATATTCATAGAGTATCATTGATCCTATCAGCTATATAGTTCAATCCTTTGGCCCATAGGATACCCAAAGAAATCAAATTCTTCTTCATATATGCTATGTGCCTAAATCCTAACCAACAAATCGATCAATTAAAATACCAAACCAAGTTCTCATAAATAAGTATAAATAGTATCATTTCTATAAGGACTTGAGTGATATTATGTCGTCCAACTCAACAATTATCATACAAAAACAAAGTAAATCTTTTTGGAAGTTAATATGATAAAAAAAAAGTGTTGGAATTAAACTTTATTGTTCACCTATATGTAACGAGGTGATTCAACATACACAACATAGTCAAGCAATGACTCTTTCAACATCATTTCTATCTGATATCAGTAGTATCCTAATAAGTAGATTGTCATTTCATTTTGTGAACCATTATTCCTTAGCTGATTAACGAGATGATGCATAATAAACATTGATGTCAAAATGACTTATCAATACTACTCTACTCTCAGAAGTTATACCTAAAGGATGAGATATTGTATATTAAGTTAGAAGATATGATTTTCATCACACGTTTACAACCTATAAAATATATCAAAGGTGGTCAATCTAAAGTAAACATTAAGCATAAAAATAACTCATAAGAATCATTGAATGAAACAGTATATATAAATATGAACCAAAATGTATGATCATTTACATCTAATCCCAAAAAGAAAGTTGTTTAACCATTCGTTCCCATGGTACCTATAATAAATGAATGAATAAGATGAGTAGTTCATTTGGAGAGAAAAATGGACTCCTCAAAGTTCATATGTTGATTCTTTAAGCCTCCCTTTCTTGATTGAGCACTCAAAATTAAACTAAATGTCTAGAAAATGATAACCATTTATGACTTTCTGTTTTCCCTAAAGATAAAACCCCCAAAAGATGAATATTTCTTGCCTTTAAAGAGCTATGAAAACGAGTATTCTCACCAAGCAAGGTTACTAGTTTAGCTTTTCTCTCAGTATGACATGTCCTGTTCAGTGAGATCTACTTTTTCGCCTTATCCTCATTGAGTGAGGTATGCTGTCTCACTGAGCGAGAGTTTCCAAATATCTTGCTTTAGTCTCGTTGAGCGAATGCCTTTTCTCTGAATGAGTGTGTGGTTCAGTAAGTGAATCTCTATTTCGTTGTTTCTTCATGATGTTCCCATCCGCTTTCATTTAAATGATCTATAATTGGAACAATCATGAGTGAGACTTTGCTAATTACATAGTGTAATAATTTAGCCACAATCATGCATTAAAATTGTGATATTTTGAGCAATTTGAGTTAAAAGTGCATCAAAAGGCAACATATAATTGGTAAATCGGCACTTATCACTAACCTCATAGAATGTCTTCAAAACACCATTATGACTCCTAATTCTAATTTCTTACATGCCTACAACATCATAAGACTTATTATTTCCCATATAAACAAAACAAAAATTGGCTTACTTATATGTAGAGAATCATTCCCTTTTTGGCGTCATATGGTAGGAGAAATCAATGTCAAAAATGTACTCATTTACACATTGGTTCGTTGATACATATAGTAGATCACTTTCAGTGTTGTAATGAGAATCACCTTTTCATGTAATGTTTATAGAAGTAGATGTTATGTCTTCCCAACAGCTTTGTTAGGACACCATTGGTCTAGACAATCCTTTCTATAATGTTTAGTCTGTTTGCACATAAAGCACTATACTTGTGTCCTACCGTTGGATTTCAACAGTTTCCCCTTGGTAGGACATCCTTTATCGTGTTTCCAATAACGTACTTGACTCTCTTGCACATATAAACCATAGTCTTGAGACCATTCCCTTGTATTTTATTTCCTTTGACTATGAGATAAAAGTGCATATGTAATTTTCTTTAATTTGATTTAGTCTTTTACCTATGTCAAGGTTGCCACCAAATGTTCTTAAGAATTTGGCAAAGAACATAATAGAATAATTACCTTATCTTCGTTATCCACTTTCACATGAAGCTTCTATAAAACATTGATTACATGATTGAAAATATTTAGATGTTGTTGCAAATCAAGACCTTCTTGCTTCTTCAGGCATATAGTCTCTGCTTTAAATACAACTTGTTTGTCAGAGACTAGGACATGATCTACTTCTCTAATGTCTTCCGTATCTCCCTCAGAGACGTCAAATCCATGATATGATACATTACATCGTGTGATAGACATAGTTGTGTGATTCTCTCCTCCATTTCCTTCAACTTAACTCATCTCAATTCATTTGATTTATGTTATTTGCTTTATTCTCATTATGTGTCTTCTACAGTCCGAGCCAACATATCCTTAACCCATGTCTACCATAATATAAAATTACAAGTTCCACCAAACATCCATAGCTTGAATTTGACACTTGGGTTAAAAACCATTTGTTAGGACCTTTGATCGGGGAGCCTTCAGCCAATTGTGTATACCTCCTCGTTAGCAACGAATAGCTACAAATTCATTATTAAGAATTGGATTACTTGTATATAATTTACATTAGGTCAAACATAAATAACATATATATAGTCTAGTACTTCAACCTCTTTACATCACGTCAAGCCCATAAAATAATATTATACAAAAAGGATGTTGATCCATAGTCATGGGCAGTGGTGGCATTTGGGCCGAGCTCGTGGGTCTTGTATGCCTGTGGCATAAATATTGTGCACATTAGCCCAAAAATACCCTCCCAAAATGCCTATTTTGCATGCAAATAGGTACCAGGTAGGGCCGAATGCCTATAGGTGTTTTTTGTAAATATTTGGGCCAAATGATCAGCCATACTGAAGGCCCAATTTAACCATAAGAAACGGTATACTCTAAAACCTAAGTATATGGCTTTGCACTTTACATACTAGAAATCTAGAATTGAACTCTTTGCAAACATGGATTTGGATTATGCGTCTTGAACTTGATTGAGAGCAACACATAGACTTAGAACCTCAAATGACCAAACAAGATGAAAACACAAACACCCACACATGATGTAGACGCAGATTGTGATGTTTACGAGTCACTGACAACAATGAGGCACCAATGCAAAGATTGTAGTTATATCAGCAACGTCTAAGCAATGTGTATTCAATCCTCTCCCCCTTTAATCTTTGTGATTATGAGTTCAGATTTGGGTATTTGAACGATATTAATTATTAACACATATTTGGCTTTGGCTTTGTTATTAAGAAGAGTATTTGTACAATAGAATTATATTAATTTGTTTTATTCTTACTTGCATGTTGACAGGTACCGTCGTGCCTGCCAACCCACTTTCCTATCATTTAGAGTGTGTAGTTTGTATGTTACAAATGTCAATATAATATTTTGTGTTAAATATTTGTAATCTACAGTTGAATTTATTCGATTGGTGCAATGTAATAAGAAGAAATAGTTAACCAAATAATATGGAACATATATTAGATGGAGAGAAACATTAGGTTATATCTGATTTTTTGGTAAAAATTAAAAAATAGTGAGGGCAAAATAGGGAGAACCACAATTTAAACCATGTTGGGTGGTTATTTTGGGTTTTCCCAAAATTATCAGTTTTTAATGTAGAATATGAATGTTCAATTTAAACACCAATCGAATAAGTTCAACTGTATATTACAAATATTTAACACAAAATATTATATTTGACATTTATAACATACAAACTACATACTCTAAATGATAGGAAAGTGGATTGGCAGCTACTACCTGTTAACACGCTAGTAGATATAGAAGGAAAAGACATTAAAGAAAATCTCTCTATGCTGCATACAATGTTTGGTATTGGTTGTAGATAAGGATGGAAACAGGCCAGACCGCCTATCAAGGGCCTATTACCTGGCCTATAACAGACTAGGTCAGACCAGGCTTTTTTCACGAATAGGCCAGACTCAGGCTTTCTAAAAAGCCTATTTAGCTTAACAGGTTAGGCTTTAGGCCACCTAAAAGGTCTATAAAGCCTAACAGGCCGGCCTATTTAGTTATATTATATAAGAATGTTGAAATTTATACTATTTTAATATAAGCAATATTATTATATATGTGTAATATTAATATAAAAATGTATATAAAAATATAATTTAATTATTAGAATTAGATGGGCCT
Organism: Lupinus angustifolius; assembly: GCF_001865875.1. Taxonomy (NCBI): domain Eukaryota; kingdom Viridiplantae; phylum Streptophyta; class Magnoliopsida; order Fabales; family Fabaceae; genus Lupinus; species Lupinus angustifolius. Next base: position 22,725,920 of record NC_032019.1, on the reverse strand, counting down.
AACTAAAAATAAGCATATAAGCCCATTAAAATGTAGACATGATAGCCTATTTCATAAGCATATAGTATAATAGGCATTTAAACAGGCTAACAGGCCAGGCTTAGGCTTTGAATATTTTTTTAACAGGCTAACAGGTCAGGCCCAGGCTCCTATGTGCTATATAGGCTGGGCCTATTTAAGGCAAAGTCTGGTCTGACCTGGCCTGTTTCCACCCTTAGTTGTAGAAGTGCATATTCTAATCTATTACCTATATAATAAAAAAAGCTCCCTCACATACATGTGTCATCACCTCCTTCAATTGTCACATGTCACACTCACAACAAAAGTTTTCTCCCTCAAAGAATTCTACCACCTACAATACACCTCACCACACCATAACATTGGTTATTATCTCTTGATACATATCATTATCCTTTATTCTTCTTCTTTATTCCATATTTTTTCTCTCTCATTTTATTACTAATTAGAGAACCTCATCTCTTTTTCACTCCTTCATTTCATTACTCTACTTTTCTTCAACCATTTTCTCTCTTCTTGGTTTATATCATTCTTCCATTTCAAAATTTCTTATTTTAAAATGATTTTATGCATGTAGATCTATTCATTGATTTTTTTTCTTTGAAGATGTTGTATTAAAATCTTTTTTTTGTTTATTTTGTAGATATGTTATTATTGTTGGATAACTAGAGGAGTGAGATG
>NC_032019.1:22682753-22725121 GCF_001865875.1 Lupinus angustifolius | reverse complement strand
GTAGCTCCCTATATATATAAAATCTTAAATAAAATACACATATAGGAGTTACATTTTTAAGGAACAAATATATTAAATAAAATACAAATATATTACAACTGTTTTATAACTTACAATTTATTGAGAGAGAAAATATATTTTCATAACTTATAATTGGTGGAGAGAGAAAATATATTTTCAAAATAAACGAATCAATATAAAATTAAATGACAAATAAAAATATTCTTTAAAGTGCATTTTTTATTGACGTGTGTTTATTTTGTAGATTTGTTCTTATTTTATAGACCAGTTCTCATTTTCATTAATTTTTTTGTTTATTTTTCATAGATTTATTTATTTTGTTGTTATACAAAAAGAAATAACAAACTAATTTATAGCAAACCCTCTTTGTGAATCCAAAATACATGAAATATTTAAATATAGACAATTGAATTCACTTGATTTATTTTATTTTGTTTCTTACTATTGTTATTAACATTGCGGATATAATCATATAACAATATTAGTTTATATATTTTGATAATTTGTAATAATAATTATGAAACTCATGATTTTTATGATCAAATATTTATTTATATCATATGAGTTCATATTACTATATATTATCATGCCTTACTATATATTTGATCATTATGTTGCATAATTTGTCAATATATGGACGATTAATATATTATCATGTCTTACTATGCGACAAAAGTTATGAAGACATTGTGTCGTTACATTAGAAAACATATCTAATGAAATTAATTCACAATTTTTTTGTTTCTATATATTTCGCTTTATTTTATCAAATTATTACACAATATTACTAATATACATTTAATAATATTCATAAGTATGTGCTTCTAAATATTCGTCAAAATCAATGTCTCATGAGAATGCTCGAGTAATATGTGATTGTTTAACCATATGAATGCACATGTAAGATGAATGTTCTTAACCATGTGAATACACATGTAACATGTGTATTCCTTAATCATTAGAATGTACATTTAACATGTATGTTTTTAATTACACGAATGCACAAGGAACATGTGTACTCTTAACCATATGAATGCACAAGTAACATGTTTTTTCTTAACCATATGAATGAATGCACGAATAACATGTGTGTTCTTAACTATTAGAATGCACGACTAACATGTGTGTTATTAACCATTAGAATGCACGGGTAATATGTGTTATTAACCAAACAAATACACAAATAACATATGTGTTATTAAACATACGAATACACGGATAACATGTTTGTTCTTAACCATCGGATAACATGTTTATTCTTAACCATGTGCCAAAAAATTATTGCCCCGTGCAAATGCACGGGTAACTTACTAGTTATTTAAGTAAAAAACTGATGTTGTCTTTTTTGTTAATCTTTTATATTTATATACTAAATTTTTAAAACGGTGGTTGTATGATATAATAACCATTGTCATTATATTTTACCATAGTTTTTTAACAGTTGCCCTTTTAACCGTTGCCCCTTCAGTTTTATAATAACTGTTGTCTATTAGCTTAATTAATTTATTATTTTTTAAATCATATATTTTTATAATTCAATACTGTTATCTATACTCAACTTTACTCTCATACTTACTGAGCTTCTCCTCCCAATATCCAAAACTCATTTACTCCGAGGGTTTTCAATAATACTAAACCCAACTTCACTTTCAAAGCCCTAACCTGACATTTAGTAGAAAACCTAATCATTCAAATCTAATCTCCACGATTATGGCGCTAAGAAAACCTCGCCCTCATCATGATATTCTAACCTCGCCTGCGTCGAACTTTGCGACGGAGCCACCATCGTTGATGTGTATCATTTGGATCTCGATTGGCGAGTCTCAACCACCACGCTCCTTCTCTTCACTTCTCTCCTCGCTCTGATCCCTCACGCTCTGTTCTCCTCATCCATCTTCTAGAAATCTACATGTCTTTTGTCAAACAGGTTAGATTTTTGCAGTGATTTATAATTAGTGTAAATGATTGCGGAAGTTAAATCGAATCTGGAGTTTTCAACTAATGAGAGCAAGATTGATTTTGGATCAATTTAGCGGTAATTAATTTTATTCAGATTTCTGTATTAATTTTTTAGTGTTATTTAATATCTAATGTTATGTTTAATTGTTCTAGGTTTTGTTATGATAGCTAAATTTTGTTATCTATGTTATGTATAATTATGTTTTAATGTCGACCTAGTTTATGAGGTTTAACCTTTGTATAGAATGAATATCATGCATGAGTTCCCTATTTTGTGAAGTTAAAATAATTTGGATTATAATGATTATTTATTGTGCACATGTGTTGTAGGTTTCCATATCGTTTGCAGAGTGGTATAGGATATGCGAACTTCCTGGTGCCAATGATACAGCTTCTTCCCACTTCATCTTACAGTTGCATCAAAATGGTTTGCTCAAGGGGGATGATTTAACAGATCGCTTTTTCCAACTGTTGGTGGTGACATTTCCTTCGTCACTCAAATTACTCATTAGTACTGAAGTGAAACATATTGCCTTGTCCTGATTGTTGATTTAAGTTCTTTTGTTTTTTCTTCAGGAACTTGTTGTAGCACATTGCTTATCCACTAAGGTGATCTATTCAGGAGGACTGGATTCTCCTCAACAGCTGCAACCAATGTCATTTCTTGCAATTGATGTCTATGCGAAGCTTGTCTTCTCAATCTTGAAGGTTTTTAATTGTATACTTCCTTTTCTTTTTGGTTTGGGGTGTTTTAGCTTGTTAGTGATTTGTTTACTTGTTGAAATAGGGATCAAGTAAAGTTCTTTCTTATTTTCAAAGTATGTAAAGAAGCAGTAACTGTTGTCATATTTACATATCAAAACCATACTCTAGTACAGAGAAACCTCACATGACTTTGTTTACGAAGTTACTCATTTTATGCATGTCTCTACATGCAGTTTTATTTATTTGTAAGGCATGAAAAGCAAATGTCTAGTTTAAAGAGTGATTTGGTGATTGTGATGAAGTTGCTTCATTGCAGTTAGAGGACCATACAAAGATCCTCTAGAATGAAATTTGTTTGCGCTTATGGTTGTTGTTGTTGTTGTCTATAATAACTCTGTTTTCAGTTCTTTGTAGCATTTCCCACATCACTTGTACGTCCTCATATCCACAAGTCTGTACATCACCCTCTAGTTTCAGTAGTCCTGCCCCTGCACCAAACAACACCTTCATCATAGTGCACCTCAATAATTCTTAGGAGGTTCATGCATGATGTATCTTATTATATAAAGATGATGTATCTTATTTGGATTTGAATAGTATGACAAGTAAGGGTATGATGTAAGGATTAAACAAAAAATATGGTAAAAGAGGAGACGTTTAGGCCTTGCCTTATTATACAAAAGGAGTGGTTATAAGTAAGTAGAGTTGGATGTTGTTTTCAGGCTGTTACTTTCGAATCTTCATCTTTGAGTGTATGAAAGGATAGGTTAGTTCCTAAAATATGATGATTTTATGTTCAGGGAAGTGGTTGGCTTAGAATATGTTGTTAAATTCGATGAGAGTATGATTTAGAAATGTATGAATATGAATGAATAGGTTAGTATATTATATTATATATGAAGGCATATATCATTTGTTGTTGGTTTCTTTTGTCTCGAAGTGGCATGCTAACTAACATGTTAGTGGATTTAAATTAAGAAAACCTTTTCTAATAACCAAAAGTAATTATATATGTACATAAAGAAACAAACACGATTGGTATATGTTAATCTACTACATCCATGGCTTTATTGTTTCTATAATGTTTTAGTGTAACAACTTCGTATTGCTTTCTGGCAGATTCTGTCAGTTACCATTAGATTCACTCTAAAGGCTGTGGATGAGAAGAAGTTCTAGTTTAATCCAAGGTCATATTTCTGATTGCTCATTAACTGGCTTCTAGATCTTGGTTCACTTGGTGCAATTGTCCAGGTGTGTATCACATTCCTTCACTTTTGCATTAGTTTCTATATTAGAATGATCAAAAAAGTGTTTTTGATGATGGCTATTGGTTTTGATGTGTCAAAAACTAAGAAAGTTATATGAAAAACTATGTGTTAGCAAGGTCACATAAATGACTCGTAACTTTAGTTTGAATCTCATTTAGATTATTTATCAAACAAAAGAGTGTTTTTTATCTAACTAAATTGTTAGTTCTTAATGACAACTATATTTACAGTTGTGAATTAAATAAATTTACAGTTGTGAATTAAATAAATTTACACTTATAAATCTGTTCTCATTTTTAAAGTAAAATCTATTGATCTAGATGTGTTGTTGACAAAGCAGTTTTGCCATGAATTGGAATACCAAATATTTTCATGTCAATAAATATATGAAACAAAAATTACTAGCATCAACAAAATGGTATTGGGTGATAAGTGATGGGGAAGATATCATAAAGAAGTACAAATCATGTCAAAGACACGAGATATGGTTGTGTTCCTTTATATAGCCAATAATGTTATTAATATGTGTTTTGTGAGTTATAAATTTTGGAGCTCAGTCAAATTTTATCAGTAAAGACATGTGCATATGCTTTACTGGTACACCCTTCGTGATTGAGTTTGTTTTGGTTAGATGCGTTGATTCTGTTCGCACTTTTCATTCCTCTTACTAGCACCCAAGAAATTAATATTAAGAAGACATGTGTTTTTTTCTAATACTACATATATTGAGCAGTGATTAGCTTTCTTGTATTTGTGTATTAGTAGTTTTGTACATACTTGTATATGTTTGGCTAATTGTGTTTAATTTATATTGTTGCAGCAAAATCATTTGGAAGACAACTTACCATATATAGAGGATGGGGATGAATATGTAGATTGGTCTTGATTATTGACATATATCAAGATTTTCTATTTTAGATTCTAATTGTAGTTTGTTAAACAGTAATGAATATACCTGTATGTCTTTTGTAGTATCTTTTTGACAAATAGATATATAAATGTATGACTCTTAATTTATTTATATATATATATATATATATATATTCGCTATATATATATGGGTTGAATCTGATTTTTGACATAAAAAATGTATATGTAATAATGACAAATTTATTTTTAAGCAGTTGAATGAATAATTACATATATTTTTTTTTATGAAACAATATTTTTGCCATAGTTTTGGCAAACGGTTTGGTTTTTAATTGTTGGAGTAAATGATAAAAGAAAACCACTGTCTAAGCTAAATGACCAAAGACAATTGGCTTTATAAATGACCAATGACAATGATTTCCACCCTTTCTTATAAGTAACGATTTTTAACAATTGGTGTTAACGATGAAAAAAATCGTTGCCTATTTAAATGACTAAAGGTAACAATTTTAAGAAAGTGTTGCCAAAAGTCAAAAACATGTGGCCTAAACAAAAGACAACGTCTTAGACTACCGCAATTACAAAGTCGTTGCCTATGATAAAGAGAACAGTTTTTTTAAGTTTGACAACATTTTTAGCTGTTATCATAGGTCAAAATGTTGTAATGAATGTTACATTGAATAATCAATCTAAATATATTCCTATAAATTATACCTACTGCATAATATATATTAGTTTACATTCAAACATGTGATTTCCAATATACATTCAAAATCTAAAATCATGCTTTAGACGATCAAAGTAAAACAAGCATTAAGAACAAGAATAAACCTAGAAATCATTGCATAAACATAAATATACTAAAATGAATCAAAATAGACATATTAAAGTGAATAGTTACACTTAATCCCAACAAGAGAGAAATTAGTTACTCATTTCCAATGTAACCAACAAAGAGGAAAAGAGAAGATTAAGATCCTCAATGGAAGACAACAAATGTGAGCTCTACAAGACTAAACAAAAAAAAATAGTAAATGAAGAAATGAGAATAAATTGGGAACCAAAACTTAATGATTTTTTCTTTAATGTGTTGCTGGATTGATTAATCATATCGAGCAAGATGGTCTTTACTGAGTGACGACCTCTATATAACCTCATCTTGTTGAGCGAGACATAGCTCACTGAGTGACATCTACCATTATCCCTCAGCAATGTGAGGCTCACTCACCTAGTCTCTACGTTCCATAATTTTGAACTTTTGGTTTTATTCTCATTGAGCAAGACCTTCTTCCTCGTTTAGCGAAAGTCTGCTTGCAAAATGAGGTCTTGCTCTCACTGAGTGAGATGCTTTGCCCATTTTTCGTCATCTTCATATATTTTTTCATCTAAGTGATTTATAATTGATACATTAATGAGTGGGTCTTTGTTAATTGCACAATATAACAACTTATACACATTTATGCTTTAAAATTGTACAAGTATGAAAATTTTGACTTAACAAGTGCATCAATTAGTTTAAAATAGATGGAATAAGTATTTATCAACTCTCTAACTTAAAACTTTGTTTTTCTCTCAAACTAAAGTCCAAGCTAGAGTTTCATAAACATGTTTGGAAGTAAATTATCATTCTTGAAACATCCTTCAAGAAGTTGAAAAAACAATATGAATGATTCTAGGATGAAGAAATGGTGTTCATAAATGAAAATACACAATGATTCAATCGCATTATCATAACCAGTATTTGTAAACAAATAAGTCATTGTCAGTCAATTAGGAAACTCAATTCTTTCAACTAGTGTTTATCATTCTATTCGTTAAACATATCCAAAATCAATTTTGTTATTGTCTCAACAACCATCAATAGTAAATAAGCAACATGGATCGCTAAGGTTTTAATAAGGGTGTAATGTTGTCGGTCTTAAAAGAGCATGATTTTTATAGATAACAAAAAGCTCTAAAAGGTTAAGAGAGAAAATAGAACACAAAGTTATAATATATTATTTGTACATAAGTGTATCACACTCAACTTCTTTTTGTAATACAGCCAAAAAATCTCTAGCCTTTTATTTTCGTATCACACTGTCATTCATATTTCTTTCTCCATTTCTTATGAAGAATTTAATTTTCACATAAACATAGAGGAATTGATGGTTTATAATCCACATTTTTACAACCTAATTGCTTTTATTTGACTTTCCCAAACGTTTAACTTTCTCTCCCCCACTTGAATACAACCAAAACAAGCAATAATACTCTCTTATCCTTTTACAATTGGGAGGTATTCATTGTTTTCTTTTGTGGCTTAAGGGTCTTATTCAAGAAAGATTTTGAGGCTCGATTGTGTAATTCCATATATTCCACTACCATGACAATCACATATACAATCAAAATCAACAATGCAAAATAATGATAGGAGGCTCACATGTATAACATCACTAAACTCCCAGAACTCCATGCATCATAAAGTCCCTAACTTCAGACAACCACAACTTCATGCTAAAATTTAACGGAAATCACATGATTATAGAAATTGAACAATGAAATGCTAATTATGAGTACAACCACACACAAAAATTCATGAATCCAATCATTCATTGTTCTATTTTTATCAAATTTGAATCATCCACTAAACCTCATTAAACAAAAACCACGAAATTCCATAGTGAAACTAAAAAAAAAAAATTTAAACATGTTATAAACTTCACACAACTATGAATTCTCACCAAAAAGTCTAAACTAAGCATGTTCAAAATAAGCTAAAAATTAGTAATACATAAAATAAAGTAATGACAAGTAAATGACTAAAAAATGATAAACCTCATAGATTTAATGCTTAAGATCCTCAATATGTATCATACTGCTCATGCTCCATCCTTCTAGGAAGTTCGGATTACCCGTAGGCCAATAGACATGAGTAGTAAGGGTGTCTACTCTAAGCCATCATCTTTTAATTGCCTAGCATTTTCAAATCTGTAAAACACAAACTAACTATAACAAAATATTAAAATGATAAATGAAATACTAAAAAGAATGATTAGAAAATAGGTTGCCTCCTAGAAAACATTTCTTTAATTTCATTAGCTTGATGTCTCGTATGATCTCAAGGGTCACTGAGCTGAATCAAATAATAATGTAATGACATTCAAATTTATTAAGCATGATGCTCCAAAAATAAGTATTTGTGGTTTAAGTAATTTCACTACATCCTCTATGCTAATCTTCATTATTGTGGGGTTTGAGGGATTTTGGTGGTGAGCTAATGGTTTGAAGTAATCTCCACTCAGTTGATGCATATAATAGGGAGGACTAATATCCTTTCATATTAGACTGATTCCACCTTATTGATTCTTCATTTGCTTCTAGGGCCTCCATTAATTACTCTTCTTCATGAGCTAAAAAAGAACTTTTGATGATCATTGGTGCAGTGTCTTCCTCTTCAAGTAAAACATCCTCAAAGTGTAGTGGTGACATCTTTAATTCCAGCTCTACCCCGTTTATATTATCCTATGATTCTTGTCAACTTTCTCCTCTTTTTTCTTCATGCTCTTCTTCTTCTCCAACAATGTCCAATTCATCATTATTTTATTAAATGCCTTAACCAAATACCTCACCATTTCAAATTGAACTAAAATTGTAGTGCTCGTTAAGATTTGTTTGGCTATTGGTAGGGAATAAGTCTTCTTGTTGACCAGCTTATTGTTTGATTTTTGCTCGATCTGAACTTCAAAACTTTGGATTAAAGCATTAGTCTTATTTTAATAGGCGATAGTTAGTTATGTAAAATTAATTAGATTATCCTAGATTCTAGAATTTCTTTCATAATATTCAGTGTAGGGTTGGCAACTAACCGAACCAACTCGGTGTTCGTTCGAAACTCAATTCGTTATTTAACTCGATAAACTTGATTTATGAACCAAATGATCCAAACTTGAGCTGCAAATTGAGCTCATTAAATAAACGAGCTGAACTTGAGTTAGATACAGTTCGACTCGTTAGATTCATAAGCTACCTCAATAAATATATATATATATATAAACTATTTTTTATATTTATTATGACTCATTCATTGTTTTTTATATTTATTATTATTATATACACAAATAACGTTATACTTATATACATAAAACATTTTACAATATTTTTTAAAAATTAATTAATTATTTGAATGGTTCAAATGAACTAATTCGAACTAAGCCAAACAGTTCACGAACTTTAATCGAGTTGAACTTGATCTGATAAAAATAACTCATATTGAACTCGAGTCAAGTTTTGAGCTTAATCAATCCTTATCAATCAGAACCAAGCTGAACTCTAGTTTGGTTCATTTCTAACCATACTCTATTGTTGAGATGGCTAAGATTGAAGCAACGATCATGCATCCATTTTCCAATCTTGACCATAGTTAGGAATATGCCTATGAAATAGTTATTACATTGGAACGCAACTTGTGTAAGCTGATTACCAAAGTAGTTCACCTCTTCATTCCGGATATGCATAAAAGGAGAACAATGACAAGTGGGCTGATACCAATCACACATTCCACAAATAAGAATTTGATGGTATTTGGTTGGAGTTTCTTGCATCCGTCTAAGTATTTGTGGAAGCTAAGTCATCTTCCATGTTAATTTTCTACCCACTTAGTGAACAATTGGCTCTGAGATATAAATGGATCTTGGGTTGCAAACTCTAAGACTCCTCTTTTAGGATTATTTTCTCTATAATGTCAACTTTGGTGATCACTAGTAGTCATGGCTGTTAATAAGTGTAATCATTAGAGTTAGTTGAGTTAGTTTTTAGTTTCTAGATATAGCAAGTAGTTAAAGTTGGTTAATCTTGTTATGGAAAGTAGTATATTAGCTTGTGATAGTTTGAAGTATATATATATTCATTGTTCCAATTCTTCCATTCTTCTACCTTACTCTTCTTCACTTTCTTCTCTTTTCATACACAATTCTCTAATATTTGGCATCAAGAGCCTTGAAAGGATCAACAAAGCTTTTTGCTGTAAGAAGAAAATGGCACAAACAACAGGGAATTATGTCACAACTATTCCTGTGTTAGATGGCAAAAACTGGAGTAGATGGTGCATACAAATGAAGGCAATGCTTGGCTATCAAGATGTTGCTGACATCATGGAAGAGGGGCTGCCAATCTTGGAAGAAGGAGCCACCGAAGCTCAAAGTAATGCACACAAAAAGAACAAGAAACGAGACTGCAAGGCAATATGTCTCCTCTATCAAGCTGTAGACAATGCTCATTTTGAAAAGATTGTAGGATCTGCAACAACAAAGGAAGCATGGGATGTGCTAGAAAAGCACTATGCAGGAGCAGCTCAGCTAAAGAAATTTCGTCTACAAACCTTGAGAAGGCAGTATGAACTAATGCAGATGGAAGAAGGGGAAGGAATTGCTGATTTTTTCACAAGATTGATCACACACATCAATGCTATGAAAGCATGTGGTGAGAAGATGGAGGATACAATCATTGTAGAAAAGGTGCTAAGGTCAGTAACTCTAAGGTTTGATAATGTAGTGATAGCCATAGAAGAATCAGGAAGAATGGAGAATATGAAGGTTGAGGAGCTTCAAGGATCACTTGAAGCTCATGAGCAGAGGCTTAATGAGAGGATAGAAGATAAATCCTCACATCAAGCTCTGCAGGCACAAACCACAAGGAAGGGAGCATTTCTTGCTAGGAACTCAACCAAGAATCAACAAAAGTATGGTGAACAGAAGAGAAACTCGAAAAACTACTATATGAACAAGGTTGAGCAACTAGAACAATAAAAAAGAAATGGCTACAAACAACTTAAAGGATTGAAGAAGAGGTTTCATAAGAAAAGGGTCAGATGCTTCAACTGTGACAAATTCGGGCACTAGTCAAATGAGTGTCTAGCTCCTAGCAAGAACCAGAATCAGAGAAGGCGAGATTCAGAAGCACATCTTGCCAAAGAAGAGATTAATGAATCTGATGAAGAAGTTGCGCAGTTTATGATGACAACAAATTGCACAACAAGAAGAAGTGACACTTGGTACTTGGACTCTGGCTGCTCTAATCACATGACTGGGCATAAAGAGTGGCTTGTGCACTTTGATCCAAGCAAGAGAAGCAAGGTCAAATTTGCAGATAATAGAGTGGTGATCACTGAAGGAATGGGAGATATTCCTCTCAAGATGGAGAATGGCAAGAGAGCTTACATCACAGATGTGTTGCTTGTTCCTAAAATGAGGAAAAATCTCATAAGTCTGGGACAACTACATGAAAAAGGCTTCACTATGAGGCTAAGCAATGGAGTTATGGAGGTCTTAGACAACATGAAAAGAAGAATCCTACAAGCTCCTCTATCAAGCAACAAAACTTTCCAAATTCAGCTTGGAATTGGAGACTCTGAGTGCCTCAATGCAGAAGTAGCCTCAAATGAATCTCTGATCTAGCATTTGAGATATGGTCATCTCAATTACAAGGATCTCAAACTATTAAGCACCAAAGATTTGGTCATTGGGTTGCCAGAAATCAAGCCTCAAAACTCAGCATGTGACAGTTGCTTGATTAGCAAACAAACCAGGTCTACATTTGGTAAGCATACTCAAACAAGAGCCTTAGATATACTACATATTGTGTATTCTGATGTGTGTGGGCCTTTTGAGGTCCCCTCAGTAGGTGGAAACAAATACTTTGTGTCTTTTGTTGATGATTTCAGCAGGAAAATGTGGACTTATCTCATCAAGGCCAAAAGTGAAGTGTTTGAGAACCTGAAGAAGTTCAAGGCTCTAGCAGAAAAGCAATAAGGGAAACAACTAAGGATCCTTAGAACTGATGGAGGTGGTGAATTCACCTCAAGAGAGCTTAATTCCTTATGTGAAGCACATGGCATAATTCATGAGGTTACTACTCCTTACACACCTCAACATAATGGTTTAGTTGAGAGGAGAAACAGAACTATCATGAATATGGTGAGATGAATGCTGAAATGCAAAGGTCTACCCCTTAATCTTTAGGGTGAAGTTGTGATGACATCAACATATGTTCTGAATAGATGTCCAACTAAAGCATTAATCAATCAAGTCCCAGAAGAAGTCTGGACTGGAAAGAAACAATCAGTAGGGCATCTAAGAGTTTTTGGATCAGTGTGCTATAAACATATTCCTGACCAATTGAGGAAGAAATTGGATGATAAGAGCGAATTAATGATTCTTGTTGGATACCACTCAACAGGATCATACAAACTCTTGAATCCCATCACCAAACAAATAAACTTCAGCAGAGATGTCCACTTTGATGAGTTGAGTTCTTGGAATGAATCTCTAAAGATAGTTGAGCACAACAAATCACCTACCATGTTTCCTCTGCAAGAATATCATGAAGCTGTAGAAGTCCTGGAATCTGACTCACATAATCAAGTGATCAGGGATGCTCAGTGTAGACCAACCAGAACAAGGCATCTACCACTAAGGCTTAGTGAGTTTGAGATGTTCTCAGATGATGTGATCACAAATGAAGGAGATCTAGTTCACGTAGCACTCCTAGGTGAGGTTGAGTCAATCAGTTCCAATGAGGCAGTCCAAGAAGATGTCTGGTGTGATGCAATGAATGAAGAACTCAAATCCATCAAAAGGAATGACACATGGGAGAAGCAGAATTACCTGCTGGCAAGAAGCCTATTGTTGTGAAATGGGTATACAAAGTCAAACTGAGACCAGATGAAAGCGTTGCTAAGCACAAAGCAAGGCTTGTAGTAAAGGGTTTCATGCAAAAGTTATGACTATGATGAAGTCTTTGCACCAGTTGTTAGATTTGAAATAGTTAGACTAATTGTGGCCTTAGCTAGCTGGAATGGTTGGAAACAATGGCAACTAGATGTCAAAAGTGCCTTTCTCAATGGACCTCTAGAGGAAGAGGTATACATTACTCAACCACCTGGATTCGAGACTTCAGCAGATAGAACAAAGGTGTTGAGATTGAAAAAGGCACTGTATGGATTGAAGCAAGCTCCAAGAGCCTGGAACAAGAGAATTGATTCATTCCTAACATCCATTGGCTTCACCAAATGCAGAGTAGAACATGGTGTTTATGTCAATCTGACTGGCACAGGTGAACTAACTCTAATTTGCCTTTATGTAGATGACTTGGTGATTACAGGAAGCAATAAGGCTGAGATCTTAAAGCTAAAATGAGAACTTAAATCAGAATTTGAGATGACTGATCTAGGAGAGCTAGCATACTTCCTTGGCATAGAGTTCCTCAAGACATCAAGAGGAATCATAATGCATCAGAGAAAGTATATTACTGATGTACTAGAAAGATTTAAAATGTTAAATTGCAAGCCTGCATCAGTGCCAACAGAAGGAAATCAGAAACCAAGTGAAGAAGAGCCCGAAATGCTTGCAGATGCAACTCACTATAGACAGATGGTTGGATGTTTTAGATTCATCTGCCATAGCATACCCGAAATAACCTATGGAGTAGGGGTGATAAGCAAGTACATGGCAAGCCCTACTCAATCACACTTGGTATTAGCAAAGAGGATCCTCAGATATCTAAAGGGAACATCAAACTATGGTGTTCTGTTTCCAAAGCAGAACCAGAAGAGTGAATCAGGATTTGTTGGTTTTTCAGATTCTGATTGGTGTGGAGATAAAGAGGATAGAAGAAGCACCTCGGGATGTATTTACAATCTTTGGTGCACCTGTGTCATGGAATTCAAGGAAGCAAGATGTAGTGGCTCTCTCAACTTGCGAAGCAGAATACATTGCAGTTTGCAATGCCACATGCCAAGGTCTATGGTTGATACACTTAATGACAGAATTGAGGTATGGAGAGTTTGAAGACTTCGAGCTAAGGGTGGACAATCAATCAGCCATAAACTTAGCAAAGAATCTTGTTAGCCATGGAAGGAGTAAACACATTGAGACAAGGTTCCACTTTCTAAGAGATCAAGTTGGAAAGGGAAGGGTTAAGATGGTGCATTGTTCAACAGATTTGCAAAAAGCTGATGTTTTGACAAAGGCTCTCAAGGTTCACAAGTTTAAGAGGTTTAGAGATATGTTGAATGTACATAGCTTTGGTGATAAGATTGTGTAGTTATGTGTTGCTATATCTTGTAAAAGGATAACTCTTTGATTAAGAAGGGGTGTTAATAAGTGTAATCATTAGAGTTAGTTGAGTTAGTTTGTAGTTTCTAGATATAGCAAGTAGTTAAAGTTGGTTAATCTTGTTATGGAAAGTAGTATATTAGCTTGTGATAGTTTGAAGTATATATATATTCATTGTTCCAATTCTTCCATTCTTCTACCTTACTCTTCTTCACTTTCTTCTCTTTTCTTACACAATTATCTAACAATGGCTTCTATGATGTAATTGTTTTCTCAGAACTTTTTGTCTTCAGAGAACCATCAGCAATTACATCCAATAATAACTAAGGTTTTCGCTGAAGTCCATTGTAGAATATATGAATATGTGTTCGTTCATCAAATACATGGTTGGTACATCTTCTCAACAAGGATTTGCACCTCTTCTATGTTTCATATAGAGTCTCATTTACTCATCAAGAAAAATTATTGTTTTTAGCCTTCACGAACTTGGAAATGGGAAAACCCATTCATAAATTTCTCCTTCAACTGGTTTCAATCAGCATTTACTTGTGATGATTGGTCCAACAACAACTTCTTAGATTTCCCTATCAAGGAGAATGATAATAGCAATAGAAATAATGAATCTTCTTCTTACTTGATTCCAACTGTTCCACATAGCTCATATAACTCAGCGAGATGAGAATATTGATTCCCATGGCCTAGTCCTACAAAACGTTGGCATACAAAAGTTGAATAAGTCATGTATCTATTTTGGTATGTTATGTATTTCTTTGGGATCTATAGACCCGTGTGAGGTTTCTTGGACTAATGTCCCCCATAGTTCTGTGGAGTCACTTGTTGTTGTTGTTTACTTTGATCATAGCTTATTTTTGTAGGATATGATGGGAAATAAAATAAATGTACTTCTTTATTACTCCTCCGTTAATTGCATCATTCTTATTGCTAGAGCAAGAATAAAAAACAATACTCATATGATTAGCCAATCAAGAGAAAGAAGAGTAAAAAGAAACAATGTTTTCTACAAGTCAAAATTAATTGCAAAAGCTTAAAACAAAAATCTTCCTAATACTTAATATCGAGACGCAAATCCTCAACAATGACTTCATTTTGCTAACCTGAAAATTGGTCAATGAAATATTAAATCTAGTTCTCGCACAAAATTATAAAAAGTAATTATATCTATATGGACTTGAGCGATACTATATGTTCGACAATAATTGTGGTATTATGCTAAGATGTTTTGTACAAGTGATTTTGATTTTGAAATTAACAAACTAAAGTTGAGATAAAGATTAAATATAGTAAACAAAATTGGGATTAGATTTTTCTATCCAACCTTTCAATATCTAAATGATTTAACTTACAAAAAATATCTATACTTTGATTTCATCAACATAATTTCTAGAGTAAATTACACTAACACCCATGAGTTTTAGTGAAATTACACAAACCACCCCTCACTTTTCTACACCTACACAAACCTCCCCTAGTTTTTATACTTTCATTACACTGATCACCCCTGCATAAGAAATAAGTGTAATCTTTTAACAAAAAATGTGATAAATGCAATTAAGTTAAAGAAAACATGATATATTGTGTAGATAGGTCTAAATAATATACAAATCAATGTATCTTTATTATTTTTTATTACAAAATGCATCAACAATTCTAAAGAAATATTGTTTAAATCACTCTTATAATATAGTGTAACGAACCAAAAATAATAAAGAAATATTGACTCATATATTATTTGGACTTGTCTCTACAATATATCATGTTTTGTTTAACTTAATTGCATTTATCATATTTTTTGTTTAAAAGATTACACTTATTTCTTATGCAGAGGTGGTCAGTGTAATGAAAGTTTAAAAATTAGGGGAGGTTTGTGTAGGTGGAGAAAAGTGAGGGATGATTTGTGTAATTTCACTAAAACTCAGGGGGTGTCAGTGTAATTTACTCTAATTTCTATGTAACAACATTATGTCCAAATGAGAAGAACAACAACTTATTTTCCTAACCATCAATTCCTTGAATGATCAACAAAGTGCTTGTAATAAGATGGAATGTTATCTTGACTAATCAATATGACTCTATTCCTAGAAATAAAACCCACTAGATGGTATATTCTAATTTAGACTCAAACGTGTGATTTCCAATAAGATGTTCAACATATAAAATCATGTTTTAGGTGATCAAACGAAAACAATTATTAAAAATGAATAAACTGTAGAAATCATTTCACAAACATGAATATATTGAAATGAATCAAAATTGTTTCTTATTTCCATGGTAGCCAACAAAGTGGAGAAGAGAACGTTGAAATTATAGGGTTGAGATATAGAAGGAGAAAATAGATGCTCAAAAAAAAAATTATAATGGTAGGAATATGAATTATAATATGATGATATTGTGTTTATTTTATACAAAAGGCATCATTTAACTCATATTTATACTAATTTAGATATAGTATTGATATTCTCTCGATATCCAAATATCTCCTAGATATTCTCTATAAGATAATTTAAGATATTTTAAGACACTTCTATATATTATGATACTCTCACTCAAGCTAAAGCTTACTAAGTTTTAAGCTTGTTATACATAATATCTTTAAAAATGAAAGGAACCATAATAATTATATGGACTTTTCCAAACATTGCTTCAAGTGGTCACAAATATTAGCAAAATTTAAAATATATTTATCAATTATGAGCTTTCCAAGCTCCAGGAAAAATAAATTGAAGAAGATGAAGAAGAATATGATACGATAAATGATCAATGATGATGTTTTCAAACTCTAAGAAAAACAAATTGAAGATGAATTGATCAACGATCAATAATGAGGTTTGCAAGCTGTAGAAAAAATAAACTGAAGAAGATGAAGATAATAATGTTTAAGCATCCATGATAGAAGTTATCTCTAAGCTTAATCACCATGAACAAAAGCATATTGACAAGAATGAATTGAATTGAATTAAAGAGAAAGTGGAGGATGAACAATTTATGTCCAATAAGAGAGAAGGGAATAAGAATGAATTGAAATTGAGAGTGATGAATTGAATTGAATTTCAAGTGAGGAGAAATTGAAGAGGAAGATGAAGAAGAAGAATTAGATGAAAATATCAATGGAAAGATGCATGCACGACGACCTTGATACCATCCCGACTAATTTTAATGAGTCAAGCTACTAAGGAAGCTGATGTTATTGTTGGCCCTAAATGCCATGCATATTATCTGTGACCCTAGTACACGAGCCATTGTTTATAGTCTTGACAAGAAGGTTATTTGTGTTGGTGAGAAGAGCGTCTTAATTTTTTATCATGGAGGTGGTACTTTTGATGTCTCTTTGTTTACCATTCCGTGCATTGAATCTCACACGAGCTTTCATTTTCTTGAGGTGAGTTGTGAAAATATGTGAAGATATATGAAGAGATGTGAAGAGGGGTGCAGATGGGAATGGTGCTTAATTATGATGATTTATTATGTTGGTGATGACAACAGGAAAGACAATGGGCAAAAGGATCATGAATCTAAGCATCTATCAAAGTCAATGTTGTGAAACCCGAGTTGGACATCAAATCGGAAGATGTTCCGTATTAAGTTTAACCGGTTAAACCGTTCGGTGAGACCAGATGATTTCGTATATAATTTATCATTTATATATATAAATATATAGTTATATATAAATAAAAAAACTTATAAAATTAATATTTCTATGTAATTATATTGAAATAACATATTCCCATCCTTTTTTGGACTGGAGTAAATCAAAATATTAGAGTAGTGTTTTATTTTTAAAATTTTTTAAGTGATTCACTTCCTGGGTTATTTCGGTTCAACCTAGTTTAACGCGGTCAGACTGAATTTTCTCCGGTTCAAAGCAGTTCAACCCTCATTCAGTTAAAACTACAAACCATGGCCGTTTTTAAGTCTGATCAATGGTCAAACCAATCGGACCGTTCAGTCCGATCCAATTATTACAACACTAATCAAAGCAGATACCACAACTCTGATACCATATTGAAATTACAGGGTTGATTTATAGAATAAGAAAATAGAATACTCAAAATAGTAAATTATATAGATAGAAATCTGAATGGTGATATAGTGATATTGTGTTTATTTTATACAAAAAATATAACATTGACCCATATTTATACTAATATTATACTCATAATTAAATAGGAAAACAAATCATAAAATAAGATAATCTCAATCCTAAGATATTTTCTAAGATACTCTAACAAATCTAAGATAGTAATGACATTCTCTCACTATCCAAATATCTTCTAGATAATCTTTATAAGATCATTTAAGATATTCTAAGATATTTCCATATATTCTAATAGAGAAGAAGAAAACCATATATAGGAGAGCACAAAGGTATCTACAAGGTTACAATGTCTTCAATCTTCAAATCTCCCTCTCCAATAGATAACAAAGCCCTAAAAGTACGTACCTAAACCTAAGAAATCAAAAATGAAGTAGGAGGGAAAGTTGGGGTTCAAAAAATGAATGTATTTTGTTTTTAAAGTGTTGTAGAATTGAAAAATATAGTTGATCGAGATGGTCTTCGTTGGGAAGTGACCCCAATATAAGCTTGTCTCATCTCATTGAGCAAGATGTTCGATATGAGGCTCGTTGAGCGAGTCAGGGCATTCTAGAATTCCAAAGTTCATGTTTCATTCTCGTTGAGAGGTCCCTTCGCTGGTGAGATACTTTGCCTATTTTTCATGCTCTTCATACCATTTTTCAGCAAAATAATCTAGGATTGGTACATTCATGAGTGAGAATTTACCAATTACACACGAAGAAAATTTATATACATTTATGCATTAAAAGTGGATAAGTGTGAGCAAATTTGAGTTAAAAATGTATTAAAGTTAGTTTAGAATATGTGGATTAGACACTTATAGATATACCTAATTATGCTAATTTTTATTGGTTTAAACAAATATTTTTATATATCAATACAGTGTTGATCTAGTGGTATAATGCTTCACTAGATCTCTAGGATGACCAAAAGGTCAAAAGTTTGATTCTTGAGAGCGACATTTGCTGGGATGAGCAGTTATATACCCTGAAAGAGATTAGTTTCTTACTGAAAAAATATGAGATGATACATTTAATAGTACAAAAAAAATATTTTTAGTCTTTGATATTGGTCAAAAACATATTAAATTCACAGAATAATGTATTGGTTTAAGATAATATTTTTATGATTGAAAAGGTTGACATTTGTATTATAAATATTGTTAATTAAGAAATCAGAATAATATCACTTGCATTACCTTTTTTGTAAATAATAGTTATTACATTTGACTAATTGTTTCAAATTTAAATATCTATAATGTTGTGACAAATAATTTTTCCCACTTATACAACATTACAAATAAATCAATGTAATTGAGGTAATATGAAACTTTTATATTAATAATAATAAAATATAATTTCTCCATTCCATTAAGAAATCAAAAGTGAGTAAAGAGAAAATATAATTAATTAATATAAAACATAATTATAAGGAAAAAAAATCTTGAGTTAAATAATAAGAAACTAAGTTAATACTTTTTCTGATCTAAATAATTTTTTGTTCTTTTTTTATTATATCTAAAGTAGTGTAATTAATATCAGATTGCATGGCCAAATTCGATTAGTATATGGTGAATTTAATTCCATATTTGTTCTATACATAAATTATATTGGTTCTACTCTTAAAATATAATAAAGAATTTCATCGTACTAGGAGATAAATTATCTCCTCTAACCATTACAATCATAATATATGTTATAAAATTATTTAACTATTTTTGTAAAAATATTTCTAAACACTAAAATCATATCACATAGCTCATAGTTGTAGTGACTAAATAAGATAATGTATCCTAATATGAGAAAATATTTTATTTCCACGTCAAAATTAATTTGAACTATGGTTGGTTACCATTGGTATTAGTGTTGTTAAAACTGTACCGGTTATCAAACCGGTCATGATACTGGTATAGTGGTATAATGGTTTAAACCGCATGTCGGTGAAACCGAACATATCTTCTTATATTTATATATATAAACCTATAACAAAAAAATTCAAATAGGTAGATACTCAAATTTATAATCAATATTCATAATCTACTTAAAATTCACATAAACAAACAACTATAACTCTTTAACAAATTCGAAGTCTAAATTACAAAACATATATCATTCCAAAAGTATTACTTAACAACCACAAAATATAAATAAATGACACAAGTTCACAACTCACTCTACAAAACAAATAAATATGGAGTTTTAATATTTAACATCAATGAGTCAAAGTTGTCTCATATCGAGATTATATTTTTGCACCAAATCCTATCTTTAGAGTACTCAAAGATTACACAAATGTCACTGAGATTACACATGAATATTACCAAAAGGTGTAATCTAAATATATCTTGGAAGTATGTCTTGAAGTGTTGAAGAAGGGTTGGAAAGATGTGTCACCTTATAATAAGTTTTTAAGTTTTAAAAAAAAAATATATATGTGTATAAACTGGCCGGTTTAGTCAAATACCAGTCGGTTCACTAGTTTTGACCAGTTTTGATCGGTTCAACATATGTACCGTACTAGTTAGGGTCTAGTTCGCCAGTTTTCCGCTCAAACCGACCGGTACGGTACGGTTTTTTCATCATTGATTGGTATGGTGCTTGCCAATTTCCTTAAAAAAATTAAAAAACTTAATTTTGAATAAGATGTCCATATTTAATAATAATACATTTATATATCATTATTATATCACCCACTATTTATATTTGATTAATTATTATTATTCTTCTCAAAAACATAATTCAAATTAATGGGATGATATAGTAAGTGCCTATAAAATTTTACAGTGATAATACACAAATATCACATTATATATATAGAAAATGACTCATGGTGAAACAATCAATTGTTATGGTGAAAATAAGATTAGCTAATATATATCATTGTATGTTATTTGAATGGTCAAAATTAAGAAGTAAATGCACATAACTAACAAATAACTAGTTTTTTTATCCTAACCATCCATATATAGTTGTAAGGTAAGATCTATTGGTATCTAATTTTTTATGATGTTCTTAATTGAGTAACTCTCTATGTACATCTATCTATATTTATACTATATATAAAGCCAAAATATGGTTAACTTCCACCATGATATAATTTTTACTTCCTATTTCATCCTTAACATTGTTTAATTTTTACAAAAAACAGATAATCCTAAATAACTACTACCAACCTAATAATTAATCATATCTCTCACCTTAAAGTGAATATTATCATAAATACAAAAAAAGTTATAATATAAAGTATACAAAATATAACAAATACATTCTAATTCTAAAAAATGAAATATATAAAAATTGAATACGTAATACTAGCATACAATATTGTGCACACTAGTAATATATAAATTCAAAACATGTTATAATTATATAATGGTTCCCCTTGTCTAACTTATCTTTCTAATTAATTATTTCTACATAATAAACCATATCAAACAACTAATAACCAACAGGCGTTGGTTCAAGTGGTACATGCCTGATTCCCCTTAAGCAAGAACCCGAGTTCGAGTCTTGTGGATGGAAAAAATGCCCGTTGGGAGAGTTAGCCCCACTTACCTGTGGATGTGCTCGACTCGGACAGGATTGCCTCCAGTGCGAGGATACCTATGCGAAACCAAAAAAAAACACAACTAATACAATTTTAATGATAATTTTTAATAATTTCATATTTCATTTATTACAAAAGTTAAAATACAATAATATAATTCTCTAAAATAAAATACATAAAATTTAAATATTAAATATTAAAAAAAATAAGAATTTGAGTCTGATTTTGGTCGAAATTAATGTAACGCTTATATGTATTGATAACACTCGTTCAAATGTCTATCATTTTATCAGCTTTGGTTCAAATGGTATATATTTATTTCTCTTAAGAAATATTTTGGGTTCGAGTCTTATGGATGGACCGCTAAGACACTTAGCCCCAGCTGTGGATGTCCCAGCTTGGATAAGATTGCCTCCGGTAATAGCGGTTGGAAAAAAAAATAATCCTTGTCGTTCTGATACATATAAATAATCTTCGACTTGCGCTCAGTCACGACACTCTCCCCTTAGATCTGTTGGATTCTGCGATTCATCCATGGCCAACAAAGTTCCTCCCTCCTTCGGTCGCACGGTACGTTCCTCATTCCCCACATTCTATTCTAATTCAGATTTCTATCTTCCTATATCAATATTTCAAAACCCCTTTCGTTCTTTCATTGTTTTTTCATTTTCGATTTAAATGTATCTTAAATTAAAGCCTTGACTAAACCTTGCATGCGCTTTGAACCTCAGATCCTTGAATTCCATTCACAAATTTGCTTCACTTCTTAGTTTTTCTGGAATAAAATTTTGGTTTTGTGTAGTTTGATTTCTTCTTATCTGCTTGTAATTATGTTGCGTATTACTTTTGGCGATGGTTTAATGTGTCAATTCGAGTTAATGTGTTATAAGATATATTGTCCTGGATTTTTGAATTATGGTATAACATTGTGAACAGAGCTTCTAGTATTCTTATTGTGTTAAGATTTGATTTGTGCTCTTTATACGATTTCTTTAGAAGTTACAATTTTAGATAAAGTCTCTGTAAGAGGCTTATTAAAAGACATCTCGCCAGGTTTTAAACAGCAGATTTGATTGTGTTGACTGTTGAGGCCGTGGTTTCATATCGGCCTTTGTCGGCTGATGCAGACCAATTGCAACCAATGTGGCAATCATGGCGTGATGTGGTTGCATCAGTTACCGTGACTGAGTTATTGCGGGCAGTGCACAATTTAAAACCTTGTAAATACACTCAGGGTATTAATGTATCCTCTCCAAATGTTTGAATTACATAAACCTTCACCTCCAAACCATATTGAGCCGCCTTTCTCCTGTTGTCATTTCATTGCTTGCTGCGAAAAATAGAATTTCGCCTTTAAAGAGCACTATAATTTAAATGTTATCATTCATTTGCTTATGGGTTTTGACAATTATCAGTGGTGTTGAATTGCATTTTATTTTATTTTTCAATTCCTTTTCATTTTGAGTGTTTTTGATGCTATGGAAGTGTTTCTTTTGTGTTACTTGCAGGGAAAGGTGATTAAGGATTCTGGTCCCAAAGGGTTCAACCCAGGATTGATAGTTCTCTTGGTAGTTTTTGGGCTGGTGCTGATATTCCTAGTCGGAAATTATGTACTCTACACATATGCACAGAAGACCCTCCCTGCTAGAAAAAAGAAGCCACTCTCAAAGAAGAAGTTGAAAAAGGAGAGACTGAAGCAAAAAGTCACTGCACCAGGAGAGTAGATATTTTTACTCTATGTACCATGGTGTCAAATTATACTGTTTAGATTTTTTCTTCTGAGTCTGTGTACTCTTTGGAGTCATGTTATATTTTCATCTTTCCATACCATATGCTGTTAATTGAAAACTTTGGCACATAAATTAGTACCTTTAGTAATTTATTTGGGACAGGTTTTTTCATGATTAACTCATAAGTGTGAGTGAATTCAGTGAGTTTGTGACTTTGAAAATAGTCACTTCGGTAAATGTTTCACCGAACCCAAATCCCTCGCTAGCCCGACTTTTACAATAACATGGCCGGACTTTCGGATAAAAATCTCGGTTTTAATAAAAGATAGAGTAAATTACATTGACACCTCTGAGTTTTAGTGAAATTATATAAATTATCCCTACTTTTCTCCACCTATACAAATCTCTCCTAATTTTTTAACTTGTTATACTGACCACCCCTGTATAAGAAATAAGTGTAATCTTTTAAACAAAAAATATGATAAATGCAATTAAGTTAAACAAAACATGATATATTATGGAGACAAGTCCCAAATAATATATGAGTCAATATTTCTTTATTATTTTTGGTTAGTTACACTATATTATAAGAGTGATTTAAACAATAAATTAGGTAGTTCTTATAAATTTTGTGTTCTGACCCTTTTGAAAGGTCTAATTGCAACCACATGAGCCTGAAAATAGGTTCCATTTTTCAAATCTCATAGGCAAACACGATAGGGTTTTGAATTTTGTCTAATTACTTGTTTTCGAAATCCACATTTTCAATAATTTATTTTACAAGCAATTTAGTAAATGCTGATTTTGAAAATTGTTCAATTAATTAGATCCAATTCCTGAGGTATGTTTAGTAATAATTGAAAGTGGGAAAGAGAAACTGGGAGAGAGAATCATACAATGATTTATATTGGTTTAGTCATGCATTAGTCTACTTGAATAAGATCAAAATGTTAAGAGTTTGATTTTTGAGAGCAATACTTATTGGAAGTATAATCACATACCAAAAATGGATTACTTTCTTACCTAAATAGTAAAAAAATATCACTGATTATACAAAAAACATATTTATATAAAAACTATTTCGGAATGTGTCTTTTCTAACAAATGTTACTCATAATTCTAAATAATTATACAAAGAGAATGTGTGACCATGATTTTTCTTCGATGTATTTTATTCAATATTTCTTGCTACCATGTTCAACATGAAGAGTTTATATTTATAAAGATGAAAATGTATTATTTCAATATAGTTATACATAATTATTACTTATATAAAGTTTTATATTTATATATAACTATATGTTTATAAATAAAAATTATTAATTATGTAGGTTAAATCGGATGGTTTAACTGTTTAAACCGATTAAACCTAATACGAAACCTCTTTCGATTTGACATCCTGCTCAGATTTTGACAGGATTGGTTAATACCTTATACTTGACCTCTAGATTGATGCGTAGACCTTTTTTTTTTAAAATGGAATGATGAACATTCAATGTTAGCATTATAAAATTTCTCTTACAAAACAATACTACATTTAACACTCAAGAATATATTCAGTATTATAAGAGAAACAATTAAAAATAAACACTCATTCCGCACACGGAATAAGAGAATTTAAAATTTCTCTTGCAAAATATTACATTTAATGCTTACGAATATAATGAATACTATAAGAGTGACAATTAAAAATAAATACTCAACTCACATACAGAATATGAGAGTTTAATTTATTTAGATCATATAAAATATTGTACCTCTTTTATTGGTGACTCAGTTAATTGTTTCTGCTCTTTTAATTAGTTGATCGTAGAAGTTTAGCATATTTATATGGTTGTTTTATTGGGCCATAATAGATCTGAATGAGACTGAATGGAGTAAGAACAAAAGAATGAATAGAAAGGGACCACTCATTATCAACTCACGATTATCAAGTTTGATTTTGGTTCATAATTCATTCTACTTGAATGTCACATTAGATTAACAAACGGAAAATTAATATTTCAATACAATTCACTCTCGCAAGTCCACTTATAGAATTGTTGCTCATTGACTATGTGATCCCAAGCGAATATAATAACTAGTAGATTGAGTTTGTGACTAGATGAACAAGTCACTCTTAGGCAAATAATTCTCTTGCACATTAGATCAATTAGTTTTTATTCTCTAAATCTTGCAAGGAGATCGCAATGGGCGAGTAGTGCTTATGGGTGCCTATCGGTACATATTTATATATTTTATAATAATTAATATATATTAAAAATGATTATTATATAAATAATAATATATATATATATACATATAATAATAATAATAATAATTTTATAAGTATAGTTAGATCACTAAAATTAATTATGAATAATAATAAAATAGATTATATATAATATTAAAGTAATACAAATTCATAATATATAACAAATATTTAACTAATAAATAAGTTTATGAATATGTGGGTGTTTGGAGAGTGAGTATCATAATACTTATCTCCATCTATTTTATTATTTTTATAAGTATATGATACAAGATAATTTTATGGATATCTTTGGATGTGAGTACCTTTCCCATCCCCAATTTTGGATGACAATGAGTATGTTTGTCTAGGGTATATATTTATAATCCTACGAATCACATTATCAGTAATGGTATAACTAGGGATTTCATTTTTTATTATAATAAAATATATGTTTGATTGACATTAATATTTCTTGCCAATTTTCATTGACATTAATGGGAATAACTTGAAATCATGTTTATTTATTATGTATATTCCTAGAAATAGATGGTATAATTATGAAAATACTCATATTCTAAAAATATTATTCTATTTATTAGTATACTTATATAATTGAGAAAGCAAGATTAAACTTTTTGATGTGATATAACTATGAAAACAAAATTAATGAAGAAAAATGATGAATTTGATGCCCACTAGGTTGACCATACATTGGGCAGTTGTCTCGGTCATAAACTTAGCCTCGTGTCATTCCTGGATCAGCAGCCTCAGTCACACATTCACGGTCATGCTTCATTCCTGGCTCGGCAACCTCGACCACACATTCATGATCAGAATCAGGAGCCTCTACTAGTGGCTCTGGGCCATCTTATTCTATCAGCTTGGCATGGCATGGCATGGTCACGATGGACACTTTGGCCCATCTGACTCCATCAAGTTGGCATGATGTTTTGGCCACACAAGATCTCATGGGCCTTGCTTTAATTCTTTCGGGCTATGTTATTACACAATGATTTGTTATTATTTTCATGATCATTAAGAGTTGTTTTAGTTAATTAATTAGTTAACTTCCTTGCTTAAGAGTTTGCTTAGTTATCAAGCAGCCTCATCTTTGTTTCCTTTATATAAAAAGGGATGTGTTTATCCTCTTGAATCAATGAGAATGTGTTTTATTTCCTTCACAAAAAGCAATATGGTATTAAGAGCTTGAAAGTTCTAGACATTTTTGTTGCACACAAAAGAACATCCTTCTCTCCCACTCTATATCAAGACTGATCAAGAATTCTGGACAACATATGAGCATTCCTTTCCAAAATAGAAGACAACGAAGATGGAGAACCTTGAAGCAAACTAGGTAACTGAATATGCTTCCAATTAAAACGACATACAAAATTCATTCTACCTACACATAGGAAAGAACCCCGGAGTAGTCCTTGTAATACCTCCACTTGATAGAGCTAATTACCATACATAGAGGAGGGCTATGAAGAGAGCCTTACTGTCCAAGAACAAATTCAAGTTCATTAATAGATCTATCAAGCCTCCAAACGAAATGGATCTTGAATTTGATACATGGGAATGTTGTGACACAATGATACTCTCATGGATCATAAGGTCTCTGTCAAAAGAGATTGGGCATAACATTATTTACATTGCTAATGCACAGGAATTGTGGGAAGACTTGAAGGAGAGCTTCTCCAATGGTGGTTACTTCAGGCTCTCTAATGTCCTACAAGAACTACACTCTATTAGGCAAGGAGATCGGAATATTTCTAAATATTTCACTGACTTGAAGACTCTTTTAGAGGAACTTGAATCCCTAATACCAATGTCATGTCATGTGTGTGAGACAAAATGCAAGTGTGAGATGATGAAGATTGTCAAGAACCATAGAGATACTGAGTATGTCATTTGTTTCCTAAAAGGACTCAGTGATGAATTCAGTGATACCAAAGCATAAATTCTGCTTATGAAACCCCTCCCTCAAATAAATAAAGCTTGCTCATTGCTTTTGCAACAAGAAAGGCAACAAATTGGATCAAACGAGGTGAGCTCGAAGGCAGTCTTTAATAGTAGTGATATAAGACTGTAATCAGAACCAAATGATTCAAGACAACAACAATGGAGAATAAAGTCCTCTTCACAAATAGGGGGATACACACAAGTAAGAAAAAGAGGAGCATGCAGGGGTTACAACAATGCAAGAAATGGTGGACTGAAGATTTGTACCTTCTATGGGAAAGAGAATCATACAATAGATACATGCTACTTCAAGCATGATTTCACATCTAAATACCAAGGAAATAAGCGCAGACAAGAAACTGGTTCAATCAACACTGCCATAATCAATGACTCTGTTGAGCACAAGAGTACCATGGAGATACAACCTGATGAGGGCACAAGAATGGGCAATTTCAACTTTGGAGCTGAGTAGTGTGCCCAATTGGCATCACCATTTAAGAGTATTAATGCAACTGATTTAGGACACAAGGTAAACCAACTAAGCATCATGCCCTTTGACCTTGACAAGGTAGATCAACCTCAAGAAAATCAAGACCTTACACGTACCACCTCACTTTGGATATTAGGCACAGGGGCAACAAACCATGTTTGTCCTGATTTTTCAAGCTTTGATGTTTATCATAGGAAAAACATATTTCTGTGAGCCTGCCAAGTGGTTCAACCACTCAAGCAAACTTTGTAGGCACATTTACTTTTTCTGATAAGCTAATACTCCACAAATGTTCTGTATATACTTGAATTTAAGTTCAATTCCATTTTCATCCATAAACTCACTAATTATATGCATTGCCTTGAGGATGATTGAACATGTTGAAGTAAGAAACAACTTATATGTTCTTAGGAGAATTTCAGATAAAATGAATGTTAACAGTCACAATGTAAACACTGCCATGTTTGTATCTTTCTTTGATTTGTGGCACTTTAGGCTAGGACATCCATCATCCACTATTTTGAATAGTGTATACAAATATTTTGCCTATGTGCATTTTGATCAAATAAAATCTACGATTTCTCTCACCTTGGCAAACAAGCCAAGTTACCATTTCCTAATATTATGAATAAAAGCTTGAGTTCTTTTGACATGATTCACATGGATATATGAGATCATATTGTTTCCACTTCTATACACAGTCACAAATAGTTTCTAACTATTATGGATGATTTTTTCTAGACATGCTTGGGTTTATCTTATGAAATCTAAATGTGAGGGTAGACCTCTGATGCAACACTTTATTAGGATGATTCAAACTCAATAGGGGAAGACAATCAAGACCTTAAGAATTGATAATGGACCTAAGTTTTATATATCTAGTTGATATTGCAAGATGAGTCAAAGTTTGCAAGTGTGATCCACGACAAAGTTTTGATGAAGACAACAAATTTAGTAAAGCTTGAAGATTGACTCAACTTATCAAACAACAAGCCGGAGACTCAAGGTTATCTAGAATTAGGAAAGTCTTTTTATTTTTAGATGTCCTAAGATGATTTCCTAGTTCAAGTCTAGGTTAGGTAAACCTAGGATGAGAATCTCATAAAGCTTAAAAATTGAATAAAACTTAAAAATGAGAATCATCCCTCTTAAATAGATGTACGCATGCACTTCACTTGAGTATACATGATTTTAGTGCATTAAAATTGTATTTATTCTGATATCGTTCATTGCATGTGCATACATCATATAAAATGCTTTACCTTGCATAAGTGAACTCCAAACTTTTGATTGACACTGATTAATTGATTAAAGATACATTTTAATCGATTAAGTAGTCTTTAGTACTCCTTAATCGATTAAATGATTTTATGGGTCAATTAATTGAATTACAATAGCTAATAGTTTGAAGCTCTTAGCCTCGTTAATCGACTATACTAGAGCTTAAACGATTAAATATGCTTACTGAAGAAAATGTTTTATTTTAACAAATGTTAATCGATTAAGACCAGTGATAATTGATTAAGATTATAAGACTAAGATGGCAACAGGGTGAATTAGTTGTATTAAATCTATGATAGATTTTTTTTGCAAATTTCAGAATTAGTAGCAGTAGAAAATTTATGCATAAAAATATCAAGAAAATTTAAGGAGATAAGGGAGAAGAGAGTACTCAGAGAGTTTTATACTGGTTCATCTTCTTGTCCACTAAATGTTACATCCAGTACTCTTGCAGCACAAGAGATTTCTTAACTAGATATTAAGAGTAGAAATTACAAATTCTCACCCTGAAACTTCCTTGTACCTTACTCACTCTCTAATACCTATGTCACTCTTTAGAAAACAACCTTTTCAAGTAACTCTATCCCATTTCTTATTACACCATTGTGATAGAAAGTATTTCAGCAAATTGAATGAAGAAAACTTTAACAATGGCAAGGATTGCCTGTAAAAGATTTGAACACTATGATCTCTTATAATCTGGTAACTCTTTATACACTTAGTTATAATTCTCAGAAGGTTTGAAAATCTTTGAAACCACACTTAAAGCAACTTTAGAAAATTTAATATGAAAGTTAAGAACAAGTTGCATAAAGTGTAGAAAAAATGTTTCAGAAAAATTTAGATTGTGTGTGTGAGTTGTGTTTTTGAATTATAAGTTTTAATGCCTTTAAATAGGCTTTCCAATCAGCCATAACACCTCTATGAAAAGGTAGGAGTCGATTGGAGTGAAACCATTGCGTTTGGGGTGAAAGTTGTTCAATTTGAATATGAAAATCTAGTGTAACAGCTCTTAGTAATCGATTACAACATCGATATAATCGATTACCCAAACATTATGTCCAACTAAGTAATCGATTACTGTTGAAAGCAGATTTCACCACCAGGAACTCCCCCCACAACAACAAAATGCGTCACTTGTTGAAAGGGTTTTCCTAGTGTGCAAGTTATTTTATTTAAATTAGAGTGATGAGTGGTGAATAATTTATTTAGTGACTTTATTTATGTATTCCCTTTTCGGGTTCCTTTTAACCATACCATAAAGGTCGGTCTCATTTTATTAAGTTTACCATCCATTTCTTATGAAAGGTTGATATCAAAGAATAATAAAAAGAACAAAAGAATAAAGCTAGTAGTTAACTATATCACTTCTTTCGAAGGGTTGGTATAAAGAATAAAAGAATAAAGTAATAAATAAATGTTAGTTGTGGAAAAGTAAATGACTAAAACTAAATGTTAGTTGCAGAAAGTAAATGACTGAAAGTAAATGTTAGTTGCGAAAAGTAAATGACAGAAATTAAATGTTCGCAGTCAGATTATTATTCGCCACTCTTTTATTGTCAAGTGACAATCCATTGAATGTATTGCACTTTTTGCATATTATTCCTATGTACAAAGTTACAAACCATGAATTGGTTTGAACTTATGTTTTTAGGAATCTTTAATCAACAAATAAAATTTATAAAGTTTAACACTTTACTATTTTACACTTGCATCTCTTTCAAGATTCAATTGTAGTATAGTATAGAGTTATGTTGAACCAAAGGAAAATGCATTAGAAGAAATCATATAGGCATATTATAGCAAAAATAAAGATTGACAACTTTTTGATGATTTTGTGTTATGTTGCATAATAGTTCACTAAGAAAACATAAACTAATATTCACAAATTCTTGAGGAGAAGATTGGTTTGAAATATGGAAATATTTCTAGACTCAAATGATTTTTGAAAACATTAACAAGTTATGTGTTATACTTTTTGATTAATTCAAAACATCATTTCTAAATCACCCATTTATTTTCCTAGTATGATAAGATGATTTTCAAACCTTGCATAATACACTAAACAATAGTTAACTCTCCTTCGTCGGAGCAGATTGTCACATCCTACTTTAGGCTCGTTAACCTTGAATACAAGTTGCTTAAAATAGATGCTTTGAATTGGCAAGTAAACAAAGACTTATTAGTTCACTTGTCAACACTTTAAGAAGAAGCATTTTTGGATCTTTAAATCAAGTTTTAGTTGATCAAGCTAAAATCGCATTAACAACTTCTTAAAGAATCAAAATTTAACAAAAATTAATAACTTGAAATCAAAATATGATACAAATGAAGAAAATAAATAACATTACACCATAATCCAAATCAATGTGCAGGAGCAGGAGCCATCTATCCAAGGATGAGATGCTTTTGAACCCAAATGAGATTACAAAATTAACTTTTGCATCATATTTGCCAACTCCTTTCTCCTATTAAATTCAAAGGGAAAATTACAAGTTTTTACCTAAAGACTAGCCTGGAACCGTGGCCCCAAAGTGTAAGAATTCTAGAAAGAAGTGTTTTAAGAGAATAAGTGGAGAATGGAAGTCCCTTTGAATGGTGGAAGAGGGTCTTTATTTATAGGAAACCAGGTCACCGTCTGGCCTTCTTTTTTCCCACGCTAGGCACACCAAACCCATCAGCATGGGTTTGGTCCCTAGCCAAGCAGCTTAGCCAGCTGCTTGTTGTTGACTCATCAAAGCTACTTGTGAGCTACTTGACCAGGCTATTGGGGCTACTCTGAAAAGTGGTCAGGGGCCTTGTCAAATGAGGTCAGGCGTGATGTAATTGTTGCTTGGTGGCTAAGTCAAGTTGAACGCTTTCCTGGGTCCAGCCCGCCTGGCTGCTTAGTTGGCACCGCTGAGCTGCCTTCTTGAGCAGCTTGTCCTGCTATGGCCAGGTGTGTGATTCTAGGATGGGCGGTCCAGGTGCACGTTTTGCTGCCTGCTTTAGTAGGTTGGCTTGTGTCAGGCTTGAGTCTGACCGTGTGATTCTTGTATCTGACTGAGCCAAGTTGGTGCTAGGTCAGTTGGGCGGTCCTGATGTCCACACAGGCTGCTTATTGAATATCTTCATTTGTTTGGTCCATGCTTTGGCCAAGCAGTTAGCTTGCCATGTATGCATCAAAATGGCTTATGTGGACACCTCATTTCTTGACTACTGTGTAGAATTTTTCTTCTCTTGATTTTTTCCTAAAAACTTCACACAAAGATATGGAAAAT
The DNA here is from genome assembly GCF_001865875.1 of Lupinus angustifolius. Classification (NCBI taxonomy): domain Eukaryota; kingdom Viridiplantae; phylum Streptophyta; class Magnoliopsida; order Fabales; family Fabaceae; genus Lupinus; species Lupinus angustifolius. The sequence continues at coordinate 22,692,611 of NC_032019.1, read as the reverse complement.
AGGTGGACAGAATATATAATCAAAGTATGACATTTTACCTAAAAAGTGTTGAATTAAGTTAGTTTTGCATGATCTGCATAGGATAAGTACCATGAAAAGTGTATGAAAATTAGGTATTTTTGGCACTTATCAATTACCATAATGTGTAATCGGTTACTCTCGTATATTGTAACCGTGTAATCAGTTTCTCAAAGGGAGTAATTGATTACCTTGTTCAGTTTTTGTTGGATAACTCGTTTCTCACTCATGTAACCTGTTACTTAGTTCTGGTAACCTGTTACTTAGATCTAGTAACTTGTTACATAGTATTTTGAAAATTGTTTTCATTTATACTTGTAGTTTTCAATTTTATTTCAAAATATTTTTTAGCATTACTACTAATTTCATATTATAGAGTATAAGGATAAAAGTACCTATAGACTTAGACTCTAAATTCCTTGAAGCTTTATCTTCATTGTCTTCATAAGTATTCTTCATTTTCTTCTTTATGTGATATTGGTGTCTTCATCAAAACCGTGCTAAGTTCAGGAGCAAGATCTTCTTTACAATCTCCTCCTTTTGATGATGACAAACCAATATCTTCATGACAATATAGTTTTCCGAGAGTAACATACTTTGTGATATTTTGACATGACTTGAGTATGTTCCCCCTTTGATTTGGAGTTATGTGCCTGAAAGAATTTTAGACAGAAAATACATTCCCCCAACTTTTCTGCCCCTTTTGACTTCATCAAAAATAAGAAAAACGAAGAGTTCAGCACACACGATATGTATATGGCAAACAAAAATGTAATATAACATAGCATACAACTAAAAAGATGTTCATAGATTGTTAAAACAACCAGAAAACATAAAAAAAAAAAGTCAACAATCACATAACATTACAAAGAGAAATACATACATCAATTATTCTAAGACTCAGGCTCGGTACTATTGTCATCAAGATCCATGTTATTGATCTTATATGATAGACGTTGAAGTTCAACTTGGACTTGTTGATTCTGAACATCCATCATATTAGAGATGTAGCCTCGAAGAGAGAATAATTTGTCTATGATCATCTGATTACTAGGCATGGTAACAAATGAAGAAGACCCAGGATGAAATTCAGAAGGTTGACGTTCAGGAGGGTTAACAAAGAAATTTGGAGTTGGGTCAGCAGGTACAACCTGCATATCACTTCGATGCTTATAGATTCTATCAATTTGGTCTCGAAAGAAACTCATTTTGTGGATCACATCCACATCGATCTTACAATTTCATGCATTGAGTGTGAATTTGGACTCACCAGTAGTGGATACACCAAAATGCTCAAGTATGTTGGTGATGAAGATTGCATAAGGCCGGGGGCTGTGAGTTTCTCATACATACAACATTTATCTCATTACTGTCAAAGCTCAATTGATTTGAAGGTTATGCTTAAGAGCATACATCAATTGTAGTTCAATGTCATTAATTTGAGAATGATTTGACAATTTTGGAATTATGACATAGCTAAGAAAGTAGTGAAGCAAACGATCTTTGAGAGTGATATATTGTTAGTTCAAATTTGTGTTGATGATATTATATTTGGTGCCACGAACAATATTCTTTGTCAGGATTTCTCAAATTTAATGAAGGGAGAGTTCAAAATGTCAATGATGGGTAAATTAATGTTCTTCCTAGGATTACAGAAAAAATAGCTGAGTAGCAGAATCTTTGTTCAGCGATCAAAATATTATAAGGTCTTATTAAGGATGTTTGACATGGACAAAGCAAAGGAAGCTTCTACTCCAATGGCATCATCATTCTATCTTGATAAAGAAGACAAGGGTTAATCGATTTAGGTAACAAAATATCGAGGCGTCTTACATCTAGTCGTCCTGATAGAATGTTTAGTGTATGTTTATGTGCTAGACACCAATCTAATCCTAGAGAACCTCATTTTACTGCTGTAAAATGAATCGTGAAATATCTAAAAGGAATATTAAATATGGGACTTTGGTATCCTAGGGATGCCTCACTATCTCTGGTTGGATATTCTGATTCCGACTTCACCGCATGTAAGTTGGATTTCAAGATTACCAGTAGGACTTGCCACCTTTTAGGTAGCTCCCTCGTTTCATAGCATATCAAGAAGAAAGCATGTGTGGATTTGTCGATCGCTGAAGCGGAATATATTGCTGCTAGAGTGTATTGTGCTCAAATATTTTGGATGAAGACACAATTGCAAGACTACAGTGTTAATCTCGATCATATTCCAATCAAGTGTGATAACACAAGTGCCATAAACTTATCAAAGAACCCCTTTATGCATTCACATACTAAGCATATAGAAATTCGTCATCATTTTCGTATGGATCATGTACAAAAAGGTGATTATGTGATTGAATTTGTAGAAACCTCAAAATAGTTGGCCAATGTATTCACTAAGCCTCTTCCTAGGATACATTCTTTGTTCTAAGAAGAGAACATGGAATCCTTGATGAATCATATCTAACCTAGCTTGTTTTAGGCTCATGTATGCCTTAACATGTCTCTCTTATATGCTTGTATGACAAATGAATTTGAATGTATGTCAACATGCCTAATTGACTTTCATGATTTGTGTGCTTCTTTAGTATAGTTATCTAAAAGGATCTAAGGAAAATGTGGCTAGTTAGTATACATAAGCATTACTCAATTGAACCAAAATCTGCTACTATTGCTAGTGTAATCGATTAACAACTATTTTTCATCAATTAAAAACGTCCCAGGGACTTTAGAAGTTTAAATTGCTTTACAATTATTCGATTAAGAGATATTATAATCGATTAATGAAAGTTCCAGTTTTTTTTAAATCTATGTCTGTTAAAAATTAATCGATTAATAGACCAATTAATCGATTAACGACAACAATAAAATAATTTTCAAATTCAGTTTTAGAGTCTTAAAATTGGAAACCCTAATCCTAAAAAAAATTGTGTTTCCATTTTTCAAAATTCTTCTAAACGCCATCTTCCCAATCCAAAAACCAATACAAACACCATGCGTGAAATTGGTAGTTCATCTACCACCAAACAGTCCACTCACAGAAGAAATCCCTCTTCCTCCCTCATAGCTGCAATGCTAGTTGATTTTGAACAGCGAATGGAGGATCATATGAACTCTAGATTTAAATCCATAAATAGTTGAGTTGATTCAGTTTTGGAAACTTTGGTTATTATGCAAAAGCAACAACAAACTACAGATGCAAAGGTTGTTGGGATGATTAAATATCAAGCAAAGTTTGAACATCTTTATGACATTGTTGTTGATATGGACTTAATCGATGAGGATGAGGAAGGTGAGCCAAGTTCACATGAACTGTTGTGCTATGAATGGGCCAAACTTATGAAGAAGATGGACATTACACCATTCCCACCTCCACCTTAATAGTAGTTTAGTTTAGACGTGTCTAAGTTAGATTAGGCTTTAGTGTGTGTGTCATTATGATTATGGTTATGGTTTGTTGCTGTTTCATTTTATGACTAAGTATGGTTTTGGTTGAATATATGTTTGGATTATTGTGTGTTTCTCATTACCATGTTTTTTAAATTTTCGAACTATGTGATGCAAATCTATGACTGGTTGGTTTATTATATATATGTGTGATATTTCAACTGTTTGATCTACTCAGATGCTAATGATTTTTTAATCATACTCACTGCCAACTATAACTGTTAATTTAAGTATGATTAATTGGTTAAATGCATACATTAATCGATTAACTACAAATTTTGTGCACTTGTTCAAGTTTCTAAACTGCTTTTAATCTATTAATAACTCCCTTAATCGATTCAATTCAGGAAAAATTAGTATTCTTTCTTTCTTTTGGTTATACTACATAATATTTCTTTTTGATCATGTCAAAGAGGGGAGAAAGTGTTGTTTGATGTTTAGCATGTTGTTGTTCAAGCTTTCATAACAATCCTATCATATCTTAATTCATGAAGTAAGGGGAAGGACTAAGTGAGGGAGAAATGTCCTATATTAAACTAGTTTTATTCACAACCTAAACAAAATATATTGATCAAAATCAAGCTTCAAAGCGCATAGGTAGGTAAAAGTTTGTCATCATCAAAAAGGGGGAGATTGATATTGCAAGAGGAGTCAAAGTTTGTAAGTGCGATCTACAATCATGTTTTGATGAAGACAACGAATTTAGTAAATCTTGAAGATTGACACAACTTATCAAACAACAAGCTGGAGACTCAAGGTTATCTAGAATTAGGAAAGTATTTTTATTTTACGATGTCTTAAAATGATTGCCTAGTTCGAGTCTAGTTTAGGTAAACCTAGGATGAGAATCTCACAAAACTTAAAAATTGAATAAAACTTCAAAATGAGAATCATTCATCTTAAATAGATAGTATGCATGCACTTCACTTGAGTATACATGATTTTAGTGCATTAAAATTGTATTTGTCTTAAAATCACTCATTACATGTGCATACATCATTTAGGAGGCCTTACCTTGCATAACTGAACTCCAAACCTTTGATTGACATTGATTAATTGATTAAACATACAATTTAATCGATTAAGTATTCTTTAGTACTCATTAATCGATTAAATGATTTTGTGGATCAATTAATTGAATTATAGTAGCTATTGGTTTGAAGCTCTTAGCCTCGTTAATCGATTATACGAGAGCTTAATCGATTAAACATGCTTACTGAAGAAAACATGTTATTTTTAACAAACGTTACTCGATTAATATTAGTTAAATTCAATTTACGATAATAGGTGTAATTTTACCCATAAGCAAAATGAGAGAGATTTTAAAATTTTCAAGAGTTCCATATGAAAAGTTGTGTTTTGCAGAAGTGTAAGTGTTTCTTTTGCATAATATGAATTAGAAAAAAAAAATCTTCTTAGGAAGTAATTTTTGAGCATTCAATTGTCAAATTATTTTTCATACAAACCATGCATATATCCACATTTTCTATAAGGTCTTGTGAGATTTTCTGATTATGTTTGAGATTGAGTGTTACTTGTTCATATTGGTACATTTAGGTGCTTGTAACTTGAAAAAGTGTTGAGACAACAAATTCAGAGAGTTTATAAGAAAAATTGTCCTAGCTGAGGTTAGGTTGTAGAGTCTTCACCATTTCACAAAGGACTTAGTTGAGAGCAAGAATCGGATGGGGCTAGACAGCGAGTAGGTGTGGAGTATCAGAAAGAGGCGTGCTAGAAATCAAATTGTGTAGTTTGGCTCGAGATCTAAGAATGAAGCGTTTGTGAAAGTGTAATTGGAAGCATGCTTGTAATTGAATATTACTTCGTTTCTTAGTGAAGAAAAATCTCCTAGATCAGACGTGACCCGTAAATTGATCTTGTTTTTCAGACGGGAGGCCTGAATATTACTTTGTTTCTCTTCCCTTATCTCTTTTACATTTCAAATTGATTCTTGAATAGATTAATTGTTTTAGATTAATTATTTATAATCTGATTAAGCAATATACATTTGAAAAGATTGAATTCTCCGAGTTTTTTGTTGAAAAGATTCTGTTTTTCAAGAAACATAACTGTCACGATAATTGATTAAAATATTTGTTGATCGATTAAGACTTACCTGTCAACAATCAATGAAATTCTTTTTTAATCAATTAAACTAGTGATTTTTTAGATTTGTTCAAAAACCAGAAAAGTGATAATTTCATTTTTCTAACTGTTGTGGATGATTTTTCTAGACATGCTCGGGTTTATCTTATGAAATCTAAAGGTGAGGGTTAACCTCTTATGAAACACTTTATTATAATGAATCAAACTCATTATGGGAAGACAATCAAGACCTTAAGAACTAATAATGAACCTAAGTTTAATCTACCTAGTTTATTTGTTGAATAATGCATTGTTCATCAAACTGTCCTGCATTGAAACACCACAATAGAATTTTGTGGTAGAGAGAAAGCATAAACGTTTGTTCAATATCACTAGAACTCTCATATTTCAATCTAAACTCCCCAAGTTGTTATGGTCCTATGTTGTCTCTCATGCAACATACCTCATAAATAGGTTGCCTTGTCCAAGACTCCAAAATAAATCACCCTATGAAATGCTAAATGACACTCCCCCAACCTGCTTGAAATCAGAATTCCTGGATGTCAATGTTTTGCATCCACTTTGACTCAACAAAGAAATAAACTTGACCTAAGGGCTATAAAATTCATATTGATAGGATAGAAGAATGGGACAAAGGGTACATAGTGTTTGATTTGCAAACTAGAGAATCCTCATATTTAGGCATGTGGTGTTCTATGAACATTTCTTCCTTTTTAAGTCTAGAAACCCTTATGAACATAAAACCAACAACCATGACCACAATGACTTTCACATGATGATGGTCCCATATAACTCGAAGTCACAAGCATCCACTAATAGTGACTCTATGCAAACTGGTACTACTGAAGAAGACTACCCCCTAACTGACCAACCAAATATCTCCACTCAACTACAAGAAAACCAAATAAATAGAACCCCTTATGATCTTAGAAGATCCAGTAGGATCATGCAACCCCCTAAATATCTACAAGACTTCCACTTCAATCTTCTTAGTGCCTCTCATCCTATGGAACCAAAGGGCATATATCACCCTCTCACTTTTATGATATCTTACAAATCTATCTCTGAAACCCATCTACCCCATACCCTTACCATCAGTGTCCACAATGAGCCAAGAAACTACCATCAAGTTGTTAAGCACCAATACTGGATACAAGCCATGCAAGATGAGTTGAATGCCCTTGACGTCAATAATATTTGGAGCATTGTAGATTTACCACAAAACAAAATAGCTATTGGATCTAAGTGAGTATAAAAATTAAACACAAATCAGATGGGACTATTGAGAGATATAAGGCTAGGTTAGCGGCCAAGGGGTATAACCAAAAGGGGGGGATACTACTTTGACATTGTGAGGCTCCTTTTAGCCATAGCAGCCTCACAAGGATGGGAAATACACCAACTTGATGTCACCAACTCCTTTTTTTGCATGAAGACCTTAGTGAAGAAGTTTATATGGACATCTCACAAGGTGTTATCTGTTCTGAACAACACAAGGTGTGCAAGCTTTACAAGTCTCTTTATTGCCTTAAACAAGCAGGGAGGCAGTGGTTCACAAAATTGTCCCAACCCTTGACCAATCTAGGATATCTTCAGTCCCACCATGACCATTCTTTATTCACTAAAAATAATAAACACCATTTCACGATACTTCTCATCTATGATGACGATTTAGTGCTTTCTGGAAATGATATGCAAGAAATCATTTTTGTAAAGCAACACTTGGATAAGCAATTCAAAGTAAAAGACCTTGGGAATTTGAAGTACTTTTTAGGATTAAAAGTTGGTAGGTCCAGGCTTGGAATAAGTTTGTGCCAAAGAAAGTATGCCCTGGACATACTATTTGATACAAGGTATTTGACAGCCAAACCTATCTCTACCCCTATTGTCAAAACCATCAAATTACATCAAGACAAATCTCCATGAGAATCACTCATTATATAGGAGATTAGTTGTTAGACTCTTGTGTTTAACAAATACTTGGTCTGAAATCATTTATCACATTCAACAATTGAGTCAATTTATGGCTCAACCCACTATTACTCACTTTAAAGCTCTAACTCGTGTATTGAGGTACATCAAAGGTAATCCAAGCCAAGGTATCTTCTATTCATCCAATTCTACTCTTCATTTAAAATTTTATTCTGATTGGGCAGCTTGTAGTGATTCTAGAAAATCCATCATTGGATGATGTGTCTTTCTTGGAGATTCCATGGTTTCATCGAAATGAAAGAAGCAAACTATAGTAGCTCGTTCATCCTTAGAAGTTGAATATTGTGCTTTAGAAACAACCTCTTGTGAGATACAATAGCTTGCATACCTGCTTGACAACTTCATAATCACTTACACAAAGCCTACACAATTGTATTGTGATGACGACTCAGCTAGGTATATTGCTACAAATTTCGTGTTCTATGAACGAACTTAACACATTGACATTGATTGTCATGTTGTTAGAGAGACTACAATCTAAGCTTTTCCATATTTTATCATAGCATCCATGGATCAAACTGCATATATCCTCACAAAGGCCTTCGATCTAACTTCCTTTCATTTTTTTACTATCCAAGCTGGGAATTCTTTATATATATTCTCCAGCTTAGGGGTGGTGGGTAATGAAGAAAACTGATGAATTTGATGATCATTGGGTTGGACTTACATTGGCCAATGGCCTCGATCATAAAGCTAGCCTCACATCATTCCTGGATCGGCAGCCTCAGTCACACATTCATGGTCATGCATCATTCCTGGCTCGGCATCCTCAGTCACACATTCATGACAATGCTTCATTCTTGGCTCGGAAGCCTTGGCCACACATTCATGGTAAGAATTAGGAGCCTCAGTCAGTGGCTTTTGGCCATTTGATTCCATCAACTTGGCATGACATGATCATGATGGACACTTTGGCCCATCTGACTCGATCTAGTTGGCACGATGTTTTGGCCACACCAAATTTCATGGGCCTTGCTTTAATTCTTCAGGGCTATGTTATTATGCAATGTTTGATTATTATTTTCATGATCATTAGGAGTTGTTTTAGTTAGTTAATTAGATGTAACTTCCTTACTTAGAGTTTGTTTGGTTATCAAGCAACCCTATCTTTGTTTCCTTTGTATGAAAAGAGTTATGCTTATCTTCTTGAACTAATGAGAATGAGTTTTATTTTCTTCACAAAAAGCAATAAAAATTATGTTGAATGACACTTGAATATAACTACATAACCAAAAAATTATTATTTGATTACTTATCTAATAAGTATTAATTATAGAAAATGTCTTTTAGTTACTTATACTAACCTCAAGCGGAAGGGGAATCAAGGGATTAGAAGAATATATACAACATTTCTTGAAATTCAAGAATATAATTGACAAAATGTATATTAATATTAATATAAATAAAAATCAAGTAATATATTTTTATCATAACATAGGTTGACACTACATATATAATATAGTATATAAAGTTATAAATATATAAATCCAAAAAAAAAACATAGGAATGAAATATGAGTATAATTGGTATGTTGCAATTTTTAGATGTGGGAATGAAACATTCATAAGTTATTCCATGAGAATACAAAAACATTAAAAGATGAGAATATACTTATCATAGGAAAGTCTTATAACTGATAATTTTTTTTTACAACTTGAAACAAACATCTATATTATTCCTAGCCACTATTCATAGGAATGTCTTTTATGAATTGAAACAAATACCCCCTATGTTTATATCCCATGTCATATGCCGGCTAGAAAAGATAAAAACGTCAATTATTCACTTGTACCATTTCATAAGGATAATATACAAGTTTAATATTATGAAAGATTTTTTTATACAGTTAGTTTATTATTTACTAATCATGTATATTAATTTTATTTAAATATTAATGATGATTAACACAATAATTATGAAAAATATATAATATTATAAAAAAATACTATCAATAATATAAATATTAAACTTATAATGAAAATATTTCTCCAAGAATAACAGTTATTATAAGGCTAAATAAACTAATTATGCTATAGTTTTATTGTATTGTCCATGTTGAATCTAATTGTGCATGTAACGACCACTCAAACTAGTGATTAGACAATGAAAAGTGATTTCTACCTAATCCTCACTGGGTGCTAGTCCATGTGTTTCATAGCCAATCTTGACATCGAACAAAATACATATCTTGTTTGCAAATATAGAAGAACGGTCGTTCTTTTCCACTTCAAATTACTGATGGGCATATAAAACACTTGCAAATTTTTATTTTACCAACTGTGGACAGCTATATATATATAT
>NC_032019.1:22667535-22682653 GCF_001865875.1 Lupinus angustifolius | reverse complement strand
ATATATATATATATATATATTTTTTTTTTTTATTGTTAAAATGGATTTCGTGTGGATGGCAGAATTTATATAATCCAACATATCCAGCTGAACAAACCATTAAAAGAAAGAAAATCTCAACATAAAAATAATACTAAAAATTAATTTACTCCTTTAAATCTAAGCAAATAAAATACTAAAGGAAACAGTATACACACACCTCAATTTGTTTTGGTAATATCAAAAGCATACCTTATCCTTTATGGGTAAGAAACTAATCACTTTTAATGTGTGTGGTTGTTACTTTCAATAAATGTCACTTACAATAATCGAACTCTTAACATTTTGATATCACGAAATCTAGTGAGATCTTACACTACTAGACTAACTGATACAATACCCAAGGAGACCAAGCTTGACTATGATGGCCTTGAAGATATGAGTGACCCAATAACTAGGTCACGGGCAAAAAGGACACAAAATGTCATTGGACAACTCATAGGGTTGATCTATTATGGTGAGACAAAGTTAGCCCAAGGGGGTGCCAAGATGCTCAATTGCATTATGGTCCATGATTTTGACCGAGCCAAGGGTGGACCATGCCATGTGCTTGAGACATGTCAAGGACTTGGTCAATGCGCCAAATATGACTGTGACACGGGGCTATGTGCACAGACACCAAGCCTGACCGAGGTACAGGCCTATGTGCAACATGCGCATCTGACCGAGGCAATGGGCTTGGCGCATCACGTGTTGAGCCAGGCGCTAGGCCAATATGTCATGGCCAAGATTCTTAACCAAGGCGCCTACGCCTAGCGTGCCAAGCTTGGCATTGGGCGTGGCCTAACCGAGTTAAGCCTAGCCAACACTTTAGTGTTGGTCATTTTTAATTTCAATAATAATTGTGTGGCAAAGTTTGGACCACCACTTAGCATATTTTATTTTAAAGTTTATTCAATAAAGCTGCCTAGAAATAATGATTACTCTGTAAAATAGCTCGTTAGGACTTAAATGAGCCTAAAAGTGTAACCGACACGTTAATGTTTGGACCAACTTTTATTTTTCATGAACCAATGACACTCTCACTTTGTTTATTATTAATAGGTTGGTAAATAAAGACTAATAGAGATGTTGGAGATGAAATCCTCATGGGAATCATGATTATGACTGAATGAGACTTAAATGGGTCATTAATGGTGGCTTTACACCATCTTGGACCGTTGGTGCATAATTCAGCTGGGCCTAAATCATCAAACAACATCTAAGTCATTTTCAGATCTGCTCGTAGGAAAATTCCACATCAGGAGGCTTAATGTGCTCATCAATGAAGGTTTAACACCACATTCTAGCCTTTGGAGCTTGGCTTACTGGACATAAATCATCCCAACGACATCCTAGGCTATCACAAACAAACTTCATTTGGCCGAGGGAACTTCTACTCTTGAAGATGACATTCTATGCTCATCAATTCTAGGTTGTGGGACACATTTAAGGGTGACTTATCTCCTATTTCATCATGTGTTCAAAGTGGGGTTAGTTCTAGCCGTGGAGTACAATTGGAAGAAGAATCCTTAGCTACCAACATTCATTCTTCAACCGAGGAGCCATAACTTGAAGTTAAAACAAGAATTTCACCATGTGATTCATGTCTTAAACCATGGCATCAATGAGGCAAATGATCCTATGCTATTCAACTCATCAAGTCGTGGGCTCACAAGCATCAACAAGAGTCCTATGTCTTCTTTATTATGTTTAATGTTTTAATTCTATTCTTAATTGTAATAAGACACATGTTACTAGAATTAAGCAATGTGGGAATAGTCTGAGTAAAAATGGTATCTTATGATTATTCACCATAAAATAAACAAATTAAGTTGAGTATAATTCATATTGAATTGAGGATTAATTCCTTGTGAGAGCATTGTGCATTCTCCGAATCTTCTTGACTGAATCAAGATTAAATTTTCTTATCAAGAATCAAGTTCTTGTGGCGAGCATCACTTTAGTTTATCAACACCTCAAGTGTTGTGGTGCTCTATCACCTCAAATCTATTTTATATATTTTTTTTATCTTACTTACTCAATTCCAGTGCTTACTCATTCATAAAAGGCTCAATCAAACCGTAAATTTGGCTAACACCAACCAAAATAGGTCATACATAAGAATCTTCCAAAAAAAGGTTCACATCACCAACACATTGTTGTTTGTTACACCTCAAATCTTGACGTGTATTTAATAATAAGGAAGCCATTAACTATAGCAGTCAAATGTCAATAATCCATGAGTGATGGAAAATTTTGTGAAAAGGTATTATGTTTATTGTGCACTTTCCATTTTAAATCAGAGAGATGTGAAAATAGGAAAGTCTTGACTCAGAGTTAGGACTTTCATTTTTTTTACTCATGCAAATCGAGGTTAGTAGCCACATTTTTTATTGTAAAATTGTACCTAATAGGTATGTGTTAGGACATGTGGGACTCATAACAGTGTGAGTTCTTTTTTATTTTTTATTTCTCATGAAGTCGTGTATGTCACCCATGATTTAAGTATTTTTTTTTAAGTTTTCTTACAAAATCATGCATAACAGCGCAAATTAATCTTTTTAGTTTTTAATGAAATTGGGACAATATAGAACCACAATTTATGCATTATTTTTAATTTGAAGTATAATTGTGGTTCATATTCACAAATTTATTATTTTTAACATATTTGATGATATTCATGAGTTTTGTACTCACCCTTGCTTATTTATAAGTGTTCGGGATAGAAAAAATTTATGTATGGAAAAAATATGAGAGTGAAGCACTTTTTGTAAGGAAAATATATTGCAACTTAATGGTCGACATTTCTATTTATTTGCACATGTTTCCTTTGATATTCAGTGATTTTATTCTTCTAATACATGAGGTAACTCTATTATTTTGAATTATATATTCTTTTTTATTATGTTATTTAATAATAAATTTTTTATTGATATAGATAACTACTATAAAAGTGGTAATGATGATGAGGTCCAAATTATTAATGTGCACCCAGTAGTTTGAATCTTCTTGACTGAATCAAGATTAAATTTTCTTATCAAGAATCAAGTTCTTGTGGCGAGCATCACTTTAGTTTATCAACACCTCAAGTGTTGTGGTGCTCTATCACCTCAAATCTATTTTATATATTTTTTTTATCTTACTTACTCAATTCCAGTGCTTACTCATTCATAAAAGGCTCAATCAAACCGTAAATTTGGCTAACACCAACCAAAATAGGTCATACATAAGAATCTTCCAAAAAAAGGTTCACATCACCAACACATTGTTGTTTGTTACACCTCAAATCTTGACGTGTATTTAATAATAAGGAAGCCATTAACTATAGCAGTCAAATGTCAATAATCCATGAGTGATGGAAAATTTTGTGAAAAGGTATTATGTTTATTGTGCACTTTCCATTTTAAATCAGAGAGATGTGAAAATAGGAAAGTCTTGACTCAGAGTTAGGACTTTCATTTTTTTTACTCATGCAAATCGAGGTTAGTAGCCACATTTTTTATTGTAAAATTGTACCTAATAGGTATGTGTTAGGACATGTGGGACTCATAACAGTGTGAGTTCTTTTTTATTTTTTATTTCTCATGAAGTCGTGTATGTCACCCATGATTTAAGTATTTTTTTTTAAGTTTTCTTACAAAATCATGCATAACAGCGCAAATTAATCTTTTTAGTTTTTAATGAAATTGGGACAATATAGAACCACAATTTATGCATTATTTTTAATTTGAAGTATAATTGTGGTTCATATTCACAAATTTATTATTTTTAACATATTTGATGATATTCATGAGTTTTGTACTCACCCTTGCTTATTTATAAGTGTTCGGGATAGAAAAAATTTATGTATGGAAAAAATATGAGAGTGAAGCACTTTTTGTAAGGAAAATATATTGCAACTTAATGGTCGACATTTCTATTTATTTGCACATGTTTCCTTTGATATTCAGTGATTTTATTCTTCTAATACATGAGGTAACTCTATTATTTTGAATTATATATTCTTTTTTATTATGTTATTTAATAATAAATTTTTTATTGATATAGATAACTACTATAAAAGTGGTAATGATGATGAGGTCCAAATTATTAATGTGCACCCAGTAGTTTACCATATGCTACACCATCATCTTTTTTTTTTGTGACACTAATTTGTAGGTTGATCATGATTCTCAACGTGGAACAATTGATTCAGTGAATAATAATGTTAATGAGTTGATTGTTAGGATGCAATTTGAATCTAAACAAGTAACAACAAATATAATTGAAGAATATCATATTAACAATTTATTTGACTATGTTGGTGTAGAGTCTAGGCCACCACAGATATATCGGTTGATGCACACATTTTGGTGCATGATGTAAAATTGTGAATTTGTGCATATTTTAATGTAAAGTGTGATACTTAGGAGATTAAGAAAATTAATAGAGAAGATACATGTGTATTGTCGTGCCTGACTTCTTGGCTTCCATGACTATGAAGAGGTGGTGGAAATTATAAGATTACATTCTCTCCCAAAAATTGGAGTCGCCACCATGTTTTTTGTGGACAAAACACAGAAAATCCTCTTTATGATCAATTTAGTTAATTTTGGTCTTTGAACCGAATTTTAGAGTTTCAAAAGTCAATTACGAATCCAGGAATGTATTAGCACATCATCAGCTTGGACTAAGATGATACTATCGTTAATGACATGAGACTAAATTTTAGGCTTGTTTAAATATTAATTTTTATATTATTAAATTATTATTTATTAAGGGCTAGAATTATATTTTTTCGTTTTTATGTTTGACAAAGATGTTATTTCTACTCCTATATACCCTCATGTGCAATATGGAATCAAGACTTACATAGTTTTTTGGTAAAAAATGGTTTGTTAGTAGTGGTGATCTTTACTATATAAAGATTAAGAGAGAAGAAATAATGTATAATCGTAGTATGTCATTTTCACCACGGGAGAGGATATCTGCAGCCTTATATCTCTTATCGCGTCTCAACTCAAGGAGAGATACAACATAATATTGATCATGTATATTCTTCAAGTCTTTAAATATTTTTATTATGAGATTAAAGAAAAGTTTAATATTTATTATCATATACCTCCTCATACCAAGAGAGGAATCACAAGTCTCAACATGAAGGAGTTGAAAATAAGATCTTCATTGCTATTGTCGTTTAAGTCCTCATTGCATTTTTGCATATGTTAAAATAAAAAAGACAACATTGTCTTTGAACCTTCTTCATAAACTCTTAAGTTAGTATATTAAAATCATTTAAAAATTATATTATTCAATTTTAATTGCCTTTATATTTAAAAAGAAAATGTTTTATTATGTTATTATTACTCCTACATATTACTATTAATAATATTAATATTACTATTATTATTAACAAATACTATTAAAAGTAGAAGAGAATGAACAAATAAGGAGGAGAGAAATATGTAGGAAACAAACACGTGGGTGGTAAGGATAAGAAAGCAGATGTGAAGATGTGTCACTAAAATGGCTTCTACACACGTAAAAAGGAGCACAAAGAAAAACAAAACTTCCACGAAAACCTAGAAATAGTTGGTCCACCTGCGACTTGTGCAAAATAAGAGAAGCAGACCTAATAAATTTTTGTTACAATGATGATGCAATGATTGACCACCAATTGATAGTGCAACCCTTTTTAGTAAAAAACGAGTTGACATAGTATTTGATTGTTCTCCTAGGATTTTTTGGATATTTTGTATTCTCCTCATAAACAAATTTGGACCGAGGTGCCAAGATGTTACAATAGTGTTTGACCTAGAGACCAAGACATTCTCTCAATAAAACATTATTGGACTTACACGTCATAATGATATGAAGTTTCTAAACTAGGATGTTGGAATACTCTTCTACATTGCTAGACTTAGATCTTAAAACGATATGAAATTTCCATACTAAAATGGTTGAACATTCCCTTATGTACTAGAGCTAGATGTCAGAATCTCAAAAGAGGCTATCAAACATAGACGCTAAAATGTTACGATATTCTTGGGCTTAGGCACTAAAATATTCAATCAAAAGCATTTTCATACTTAGACAATGAAATGTTACAATGTTGATGGACTTTGATCCAAAAATGTTCCCTCAAAGATGTTATATCTCACATAGACGAAGAGATGTTACAACATTGTTGGAACTATACGCAAAAATGTTCACTTAAAAGTATTTTCGAACTTAGACGCCAAAATATTACAGTATTGTTTCACTATGATGTCAAAACATTCTCTCAAAATATTTTTTGAACTTAGACGCTGAAATGTTACAACATCATTGGACTTTGATGCCAAAATATTCCCTTAAAAGATATTGCCGGTCGAAGACACTGAAATATTATGATGTTATTGGACTTAAATGTCAAAACATTCAAACAAAATATTTTCAGAATTAGACATAGAAATATTACAATGTTGTAGGACTTTGATGCCAAAATGTTCCCCCAAAAGACATTGTTGGACTTAATTGCTGAAATTTTGTAACGTTGTTGGACTTTGACGTCAAAAAGTTATCTCAAAAGACATTTTAGGACTTAGGCACCAAAATCATAAGATGTTGTTGGACTTAGACACCCAAAGCGTTCCCTTAAAAAGCACTTTCAAACTTAGATGTTGAAATGTTATGATGTTATTGAATTTAGATGTTAGAGCATTCTTTCAAAATATATTATTGGACTACATCTAAATACCATCTTTAAAAGCATGTTTAGACTCACATACTGAAACATCGCAAGATCAATTTGTTCCCGAGTTCTGGCAATATAATGACGTCCATTCTTAGAATGTCTTTATTTTATGTTCCTAGTTTATTTTTTCTATTCAAATCTTAAAATGAAAATTAACTCAACAACCAATTATTTTTTATACATAACTACATAAGTCTTGATTCCCTATTGTATATAGGGATGGATATGTGTGAGCAAGATGAACTCTTGCCAGACATAAAAATAAAAAATTCTATTTTTGTCTCTTACAATAATAAATAGTAATAATTGTAATAGATATTTAAACAAGTCCAAGATATAAAATAATTCATTCAATTAAGGATGATATCGTCTTAGCATGGGTGAATAAGGTGTTAATATCATCTCTAATCCGTAATTGACTCATGAATCTAGATTTCAAATTTAAAGACTAGTGCAGTACAAATTGTCTCAAAATAGAGTTTTCTATGTTTTAACCACAATCATAAAAAGTATAGCAATGACTCCGATAAATTGTGCAATTGGTGTTCGGATGAAAATCGGGGAGTGACAATCATACTCAAAATCAAAATAAATTAAGGATTAGTTATACTAAGGCGATGATGATCATGATTTGCAATCAAAATAAATAAGGAGTTGAAAATAATTCATGATCCCCAATTTTTGTTTTTAATAAAGTATCCAACTAATTTTATGAACAATTATTTTACATTAATAAGGAGGGTTACCATATATTTTACCATGTGTTTATTTACCCTATGAATAGAAGGGAAAACCAAATACAAGAAGAAACACATAAAAATATTAGAAAAACTCTAGAATGCGGATAATTTATTTTTGGGTCATGCTTCGATTACGTGCTAGCTCGGTTGCAAATAACTCATGACTCTCCCAATTTTCATTTTTTTATAAAATAAAAATGTATTCAAACTTTATAAGCAATTATTGCTGCATTAATGATGAGAAGAGGGTCACCATATATTTTACCATGTGTCTATCTCCTGCTTAGTCTTATACTCTTATACGTTGTGTCACTTCACTCACTTGTGCTAGTTGTATCAATTTCTGTTGTGTCAAGTACGTTTCTGCCCCTTTATTTTTATTTTTTTCTCATATTTAACTAATTTAATTTTTATAATTTTAATAATAATAATACCAACAGGTATATATAATAAATTATATTACTTCAAATAATAGTTAATTAATAAAAATATAATAAATGATTATGCTAGCCTCTTTTAGAAGAAAAAAAAACATTCTCTCATCATAAATAAAAAGAAAATTTAACAATAAAACAAGTTGTTCATTATTAGCTTCATACATTAAAATAGTAACGGCATAAGAAAGGTTGAGATGACACTTCTTTTCCTAAGATTATTTTAAAATAGTTATGATACACCACTTCTATTCCTAAGGTTGTAATCATATTGACCATGGAGGAACATCACTATTATTTATTTCATTTCCTCAACTCATCCTTTACACGGTTGCATTTTGCCGTTTTTGTTCCAAAAAAAGACATCTTACCACAAATGTTTTTCTATCCATAACCACATAGTAAAATAATCAAACATTATAAGGTCTAAAACATCCATATGGTTAGTGAGTGTTCGACTAATATGAACGGATGAGATACCATTGTTTATCTTGATTTGTAATCGAATCTCGAGCCCATATTTCAAATTTAAGGACCAATACAATACAAAAATGAGCGTAAAGGGGCTTTGTACATTTTGACCACAAAAGTATTGTGGCTGCTCCAAATAAGTCAAGCAACTGACATTCAGTCGAGAAAATCCGGACGCAATAGTATGAAACTTAATAAAGATAATTTAGTCAAATTTCATTCAATTTTTATATCATTTATTAATTTTTTAAATTGTGTATATAGCCTTAAATATTAACATTTATGAAGTGAATGAAGTAACTATTAATGGTGGGATGGAGAAAACCAAATCTTTCAACCCAAAGTAGGAACAGTAATAAGGGTGGATACGTACAATGCTATCTCGTGCCTATACATGCACATATTTGTGGGTATCTATACTGATAGCAAGTGTGAGTACCAACAAATCTTCAAATTTGTTATCTTTGTCATTTTCCAACTCGGACATGTCTCAATCTTGACCCGTCTTATTTTGGATTCGTCATTCACACGTCACATCCTAATTAGGGACAGATTCATATTAAAAAAATGACCTGATAAATATTTAAGGACAAGTGAAGGATATGCTTAACCCCTCGCAACTTGTCTCACGTTCACCCCTAATCTTAAGTTAGTAAAAAAATTATAATATATATAAACTATTTAATTAAAAAATAAATTTATAAATATATGGGATATGTGATGATATTATGATCCATTCTCACTACTAAACTATTATTATAGCAATGATTGTATGTATTTTTTTGGTATCTGTAGGTAATATATTTTTGTCATATCTAACTCAAACTGAAACAATTAGTTGCAAGTGGTATGATAATTGGGTCTAGTCATTTGGCCCATCACAAAAATTACAGAAATTTGATAATGTTAGAAAGAGTATGGGAGTGTGATAGCATGCTTGAGTCAAATTATATACTGCCAGTATTCTATGCATTAATTGTCTTTTAATATATCAATTGACTGTTGAGATTAAAATCATTTATTTTTTTTTGTTTCCCACAGTTCTGTCCGAGTCGGGCACATCCACAGGTAAGTGGGGCTAACTCTCCCAACGGGCATTTTTTCATCATTGTGACTCGAACTCGGGTTCTTGCTTAAGGGGAATCAAGCATGTACCACTTGAACCAACGCCCGTTGGTAAAATCATTTATTTGAACATATATTCAAATATTTTAAAAATCTTTAGGTAAAATCATGAATAGCTAGCACTAACGGTTGACCCCATTACTTTGAGAAAAGAAAATAATTTGCACGGCATTCAATTTTGTCTAGAGGTAGATTATACTCAAGAGTCAAGATTCTCTGCAGCACCAAAGAGGAAATTATATAAAAACAAAATAATAAAATAAGATAATGTGGTATCTTTCCATTTAGATATAATGTGATAACAATTTTCCCTTTAAATATAATAATTTATTTCTCTAATACTAGAGAGTTTTCCAAAATATTACAGTATACACAAATTGAGTCTCTAATTGTGAGAATTAGTTAATAAGTTAATTAAAAACTATGATTGTTTATTGAATTAAAATTATTTCATAAGATCAATTGGGTTCCAATAGATATAAAATAAAATAAATTGCCTTGTACCAAAAAATAGGTTCATAAACCACCATAAGTAGCTTATCATATATGAAAGAGCTTGTAAATTCATCTACTATTGAAATAGTCACAACAAATTTGTTTTTTATGTCAAAAGAAACACATTCATTTTATATTTCACCAAGATTTCTTTATTTAATATCATATGATAAAAAAATCAGATTTAGATAACATAAGTACTCCCCTTTATTTTATAAAATAAATAAGTGAGATAGAATAATGAAGAGAAATATGATTCATGGTGTGATGAAATAAAAAAATATAATATCTATGTAGTATTAAAAAATTTATACACAGTGAGTATATCATTTATCATTCATTTATATTATTTTATTTTTTTGAAAAAAATTAATGATAATTAAACATTAATGATAAATAATATAGTAATAATGTATAGAATTCATATGTGTATTCATTCTTTTCTCAATAATCAAACATCATAAAATAAATAAAAATATCAGTTATATCAATTATCATTCAACTTTTTTATCTCTGCATTATAAAAAGGGTGTTGTTAAGGATATAAGATAATTAAGGAAGAAAGTAGATGAATATTTTGGATCATTCACCACAACACTTATTGGTTTTAGAAAGTTTCTTCCTTATTTAGGAAGGAGTTAGATGAATGAGAGTGAAGGATTTTAGAGAGTTTTTGAAGCTCTAGATAAAATGTCAAAATACATAAATATTTTTACTAAAATTATATAATTATATTGTTGTTCATTTCTCATTGTTAAAAGTTTTATTACATTATCTTAATTTTACTATTCTCATATCTAAATTACATACTTCCAAATAAGGAAGAAGTTTGTCTTCCTTTCTCCTTCATTTCCTCCACTTCTTAATCTTTTGATCCTCTCATTCTCTTTCCCTCATAAATCTCAAACATAACCTACAGAAAAAATGTATGTCTTGATATCGTATGAATTTTATACTACATCATTCACCATTCATATTTAATCATCATTATTTCTTTATAAAAAATAATACGAATGAATGGTGAATGATATTATAAACATGTATAGTTTTGTACACTAATAATGTATATATATTACGCTCATAGGAATATAGGGAGCTACTCACGTGAGAACAATGCGTTATTGTGATAAATGAGAACACTTAATATATAACATGGATCTTGATTGAACGGTTAATATTAAAAGATATATATTGCTTGGAAAGGAAGAAATCCTCATGTAGTTTATGAATTGAATTTATCTTCTTGCAATGTACATTTCCCTATTTCCTTCTTATGCTATGAATCTGATTGCTCTCTTATATATAAGACCAAGAGAAAGAAGAAAGAAAACAGAATGGAAAATAACATAATAACAGAATTTAACCGAATTAACTAACTACTAGAATTGGTTAGCTTGTGCTCTAAGAAACCACACTGAGGCTGCAATTGAGGCTGCTGTAATTGAGGCTGCTGGACCGAGATGACTTGGGCTTGAGGTTGAATGAGGACAGCCTGATTTGGTTCTGTATGTTTGTTATTCATTTGTGTGGATTTGGATTTGTTGTGTTGCATATTATCCAATACCCCCCCACAAGCTGGAGAGAATATGTTGAATACTCCAAGCTTGGCGAGAAGGTGATGGAATGGAGAAGGATCAAGAGGCTTTGTTAAAATATCAGCGGTTTGTTCAGTGGTAGAGATTGGAAGAAGATGAAATAAGTTGGCTTGTAGTCTTTCCCTTACGACATGGCAGTCTATGTCTATGTATTTTGTGCGTTCATGGAAAACTGAGTTGGCTGCAATGTATCTAGCAGAGTCATTGTCACAGTACAGCAAAGCTGGTTTGATGAAAGGAACCTGGAAGTTGTAGAGGAGGTAAGTAAGCCATTGAATCTCACAAGAAGATGATGCAAGTGCCCTATATTCTGCTTCAGAGGAGGAACGTGACACTGTGTTCTGCTTCTTTGATTTCCACGACACCAATGAGTCTCATAGGAAAACACAACATCCGCTAATAGACTTCCTTGAATCCATACAGGATGCCCAATCTGAGTCGCTGAAAGCTTTGAGTTGTAAACTAGATGAGTTAGGATAGAGCAACCCTTGTCCTGGATTAGCTTTGACATACCTGAGAACCCTGGTTAAGGCTTGAAAATGAATAATAGTTGGTTGAGCCATGAATTGGCTCAGTTGTTGGATAGCAAAACTTATATCAGGTCTAATGTTAGTGAGATATAATAACCTGCCTACTAATCTTCTGTATGATGCAGGATTGTTATAAGGCAAACTGTCATCATTGTGTAACTTAGTGGTTTTAACTATTGGAGTAGGTGCAGGCTTAGAAGCTAGGAACCCTGTGTCATATAGAATATCTAGGGCATATTTTCTTTGTGAAATAGTTATTCCCTTCTTAGTTCTGGCAACCTCTATGCCTAAGGCCATAAAGGGATTTGTGTAGTTTGCAGACCATATTTGGTTTGGTGCAAATCACTCCTTGGGGTATGGTCATGTAAACTTCTTCATTGAGTTCCCCATGGAGGAAAGCATTGTTCACATCAAGTTGATGTATGAACCAATTTTGAGAAGAAGCTATGGCAAGGAGTAACCTCACTGTTGTGAGTTTCACAACAGGAGCAAAAGTGTCAAAGAAATCCACCCCCTCTGTTTGGTTGAAGCCTTTTGCTACTAACCTGGCCTTGTATCGTTCTATGGAACCATCTGACTTGTGTTTCACTTTGTAAACCCATTTACATCCTATGGCTTGTTTGTTGGGAGGTAAGGTAACAACAGTCCAGGTTTTATTCAGCTCGAGGGCATTAAGTTCATTTTGCATTGCCTCAATCCAATGGCTAGATTTGATTGCTTGGTTGTAATGTTTAGGTTCTATTGTGGTGGTGATGGATATTAAATGGCTAAGGTGGTCACTGGATAAGGACTGGTATGAGAGAACAGAGGAAATTGGGTATTGGATCCTATTGTCCTTTGTATTTATCATATTGCAATAGAAGTCTTGCAAATAGTTGGGTGGATATCTAATGCGTTCTGAGTTTCTCTGTCCCTGAGTGTGGTGAGAGTCTATGGTTTGATCATTAGTAGGATTTTCTAGAGGTGCATCATCAATATTTGTCTCATATGTGCTATGTCCAACATTGTCAGTAGGATTAATAGTAGGTTGGGGAATAAGGTCAAGGAAGCTTAACTTATTCTCAGTACCCTCATTGTCTTTATTGGTTACAGAGTCGTAGGGCTTATTGGTTTTGTAAGGGAATATTTTTTCATAAAAAACAACATTCCTGGAAAGGAAAATTTCCCTGTTGTGTAAGTCAAACAATAGGTACCCCTTTGTACCAGTTTTGTGGCCAAGGAATATGCACTTTCTGGCACGAGGGTCTAGCTTGGTCCTGTGGTTAATAAGGGTGGAAGCATAACATTGGCAACCAAAAACTCTAGTCTCAAGTAGGTCAGGTCTCTTTTGGTGAAGGCACTCATAGGGTGTCCTTTCTTGTAGCACAGGGGTAGGTAACCTATTTATGAGATAAGTAGCATGTTGGACAGCATAAGACCAAAAGGTCCTAGGTAAGTGTGAATGAAAAAGCAAGGTCCTAGTCACATTAAGGAGGTGTCTATGTTTTCTTTCCACAACAGAGTTTTGTTGTGGAGTTTCTACACATGAGGTTTGGTGTAATATGCCAAAATCTTTAAAGAATTGAGGCATATTGAACTCAGAACCATTGTCAGTCCTGAGTGCTTTCACTTTCTTGCCAAATTGAGTTTGGACCATTGTCACAAACTCTTGAACTAATTTTCTGGCTTCTGCTTTGGTCCTCATTAGGAAGAGCCAAGTGTGTCTAGAGTAATCCTCAACAACAGTGAGGAAATACTTATGTCCACATATGGATGGGATAGCCAAGGGCCCCCATATGTCTATATGGACTAAGTCAAAAGGGTTGAGGCTTTTATGCATGCTGTCTTGGAAAGCTAATCTAGGTTGTTTACCAAAATGACAGAAATCACAAGCTATAGCAGGTTTAAAATGAACAAAAGAGTATTACTTGCATATAGAGTTTAAAACATTAGTAGAGGGGTGGCCCAATCTATAGTGCCATAGGTCAAATTCAGAATTAGTATGAAAAGCATTTACATTATGTTCTATGTTAGCAGCATTATTAAAACTCCTTCTAAGGACATATAGGCCATTTCTAACTTCAGCATGTCCAATCATCTTCCAAGTAGTCATATCCTGGATAGAGCATTTCAAGCCATCAAAAGTTAGAGCATAATGCATTGAACTAGCTATTTTATGGACAAATATCAAATTAAACTTGAAATTAGGCAAATATAGAACATTATGCAGTGTCAAGGATTCTGAAATACTTACAGAACCAGATAGCCTTGCCAATGTGGTTGATCCATTTGGCATATTTATGATAATAGGTTTGATTGAATGATAAATGTTAAATTTACATAAGTCAGGTCACACATGGTTTGTGGCCCCTATGTCAAGTATCCATAAGGAAGAGTTACCTGTGGCATCATGACTCTTAGAGATGTCCTGAGGATCAGGTGCTGGCATTGGGTGCATACTCAATTGATTTATGTTGTGATCATCCTTGGTTGGTCCTATATTGTGCAGCAATGATGATAATTGAGCATATTCTCTAGCACCAAATCTAAACTCTGTTGTATTGCCTTCTACCATTTGTTGTTCCACAGGTTCTTTATTGTCAATTTGAGTTGTATCATTAATGGCCATATTGGTTTGTCTTGGATTCCCTTGTTGGTAATTCGGGGGAAAGCCATGCTTAAAGTAGCATGTTTCTATTGTGTGCCTTTCCTTGCCACAATATGTGCAGAATTTGACTGCACTAGTTCTGCCTGGATTAAAGCTTCTTGTGTTGCTTCTGCCCCTACCTTGTGTGGTTCCTCCTCTGGTAGTATAGCTAGTTCTTGGTTTCCAATTCTGTCTCTGATCATCCTGGTTGGTTTGTTGCCTATTGTTAGCCGAATTGTAGAGAACCTTGGAACTTTGTGGATTTTCACCAACCAGTTGTCCTTCTTGCTGTATGAGTAGTGAGAATGCTTTGTTCATGGTGGGAAAAGGTTCCATCATCAAGATTTGGGACCTTGTAGTGTTGAA
>NC_032019.1:22623063-22667435 GCF_001865875.1 Lupinus angustifolius | reverse complement strand
GTTTCACGATATTCCCTATTTTTGTTAGCTGATTCACATCTGCACCTGATTTCACAAACACATGCTGGGAGTGGCCTTATGGATTCAAGCTCATCCCATAAGATTTTTAAGTCTGTAAAGTAGCTAGAGATGCTTC
Source organism: Lupinus angustifolius (assembly GCF_001865875.1). Lineage (NCBI taxonomy): Eukaryota > Viridiplantae > Streptophyta > Magnoliopsida > Fabales > Fabaceae > Lupinus > Lupinus angustifolius. Next base: position 22,667,299 of record NC_032019.1, on the reverse strand, counting down.
TATCCCCTTGCTTGATTGAGTGGAGATCTTGGAGCAAGTTTGAAAATCTGAAGTAATCTCCTTTAGAGAATCTTTCTCTTAGGTCTTGCCATAGCTCTCTTGCACCATCAATGTACACTATACTTTGAGATATTTGCGGTGTCAAGCTCCTAGTGATCCAAGACACCGCCATGGTGTTGCAACGCTCCCATATGTCAAAATTGGCATCTGATCTGCGGGGTGGTGGTATTAACCCATCTAGAAACTTAAATTTGTTCTTAGAGAGCAATGCTCTCTTCATTGATCTGCTCCAAGATTGATAGTTCCTGCCATCAAGTGGAGGGGAAACTAGGATTGCCCCTGGACTCTCCCCAGGGTGTAGGTAGTAGGGACTTTGAATGTCGTAGCCATTGTTCTGTATGGCTTGCTGGTCCCTTTCTTGTTCAACACTCTCTGCCATTTGTTAATGAGCAGGGTCTTCAAGAGTTTTGGAAGAAAAATTGCAGAAGGAGAATAGAAGGTTGGATGAATGATTGATTATAAGAATGCGCAGCATAGGTAAACCAGAACCTTCGAAGAGAAGGCTCTGATACCATATTGCTTGGAAAGGAAGAAATCCTCATGTAGTTTATGAATTGAATTTATCTTCTTGCAATGTACATTTCCCTATTTCCTTCTTATGCTATGAATCTGATTGCTCTCTTATATATAAGAGCAAGAGAAAGAAGAAAGAAAACAAAATGGAAAATAACAGAATAACAGAATTTAACCGAATTAACTAACTACTAGAATTGGTTAGCTTGTGCTCTAAGAAACCACACTGAGGCTGCAATTGAGGCTGCTGGACCGAGATGACTTGGGCTTGAGGTTGAATGAGGACAGCCTGATTTGGTTCTGTATGTTTGTTATTCATTTGTGTGGATTTGGATTTGCTGTGTTGCAGATTATCCAATAATATATGCACATGACTATCATGTGACCATTAACTAACTTTTAATCATAATCATTCGTGATTGGTTGTAAGACTCATATTTAATGTTCTTACAATTTTTAAATGAGAATTGTTCTTACTTGAGTAACTTCCAACACTGGTAAATCAAATCGTCTTTTGGTTCCTTGTCCTTATTAAACTTGTTAAACGGTGAACCATACTCTTTTTTTTTTGTCTTAATTAAATCCTTTAATCATTAGCAAAGTAAAATAATACTATTAACAATATCCCTTTACTTTTTTTGGATAATGAACTAATTTCATTCATACTCATCAGTGTTTCTCCTAACAAATATTATTTTCAGGAATCAAATCATTAATCTTATGGTCTTTCTAAGAATATAGTAAACCTTACACCATTATTCCAATGCATTGTGGTATCAAGTTTGGTGATTTCCAGACTGGGAGAAATTCATCATAAATAAATATGAACGCCTTTAAAAATAAGCCATACATAGAATTGACTTCATTTGAGATTTGGTCGTTAATTGTTTATGAGAGTTAGTAGTACGGTATTGGTTATCAAACCAATATAGGTATGGTGATACATATATATTATATCAATATTAATATTATAAAACTAATAAATATGTGATAAATATTTTTATTTAAATTATTTGTTAAAGTAAAATGTGTGACTTAAATACTACATTTTAGAATTATAAATAAAAATAATAGATGTGTTTGATTATTCGTAATAACATTTTGATGAAAATGAATACATTTTCATCGAAAAACTTTAACTTTAAATGAAAACAGGTTGGTATGACTGATACAGCTTAAACTGGCCATATGACCCATTTTTATTGATTTTGTCCAATTTTGACTCATTATTATATAACTAATATAATTATTATACCATACTAATATAGAAATTAATTCAGTAAAACTGGCCAGCGCTACCATTCTCATAACTATTAACTACATTGTTCAAAACTTAATTGTGATACTGATAATTTATAATTTAAGTTATAATGGTAAGATTTTTATCTTATATATTTTAGAGTAAATTACACTGACACCCCTTGAGTTTTAGTGAAATTACACAAACTACCCCTCACTTTTTTACACTTACACAAACCTCCCCTATTTTTTATACTTTTATTACACTGACCACCCCTGCATAAGAAATAAGTGTAATATTTTAAACAAAAAATGTGATAAACATAATTAAGTTAAACAAAACATGATATATTGTGGAGACAAGTCCAAATAATCTATGAGTCAATATTTCTTTATTAGTTTTAGTTCGTTACACTATATTATAAGATCGATTTAAACAATATTTCTTTATAATTGATGATGCATTTTGTAACAAAAAATAATAAAGATACATTGATTTCTATATTATTTAGACGTGTCTATACAATATATATCATGTTTTGTTTAACTTAATTGCATTTATCATATTTTTTGTTTGAAAAATTACACTTATTTCTTATGCAGGGGTGGTCAGTGTAATGAAAGTATAAAAACTATGGAAGGTTTGTGTAGGAGTAGAAAAATGAGGGATGATTTATATAATTTCACTAAAACTCAGAGGGTATCAATGTAATTTAATCTATATTTTATTGTAAATGTGAGCATAATTAAGTTATGTAAGACACAATGTCACAAAAGTTGTTTTCAATATGTGTGAGCGACGTCATTTGGTTGAAGCCGTTAACGGTGGCCAATTCTATTTATACTCGTGATCAGTGGCAGATTTTAACTTGAAGTCGAGGGGTGTAACAAAATTAATTAAAATCTACGTTAAAAATCGTCAAGTGACAATAAAATTCACAGAAACATTACATAATTCTATAATAATATAGAATACAAAATAACAATAAGTGACAAAAAAATATAAGAGAAGAATGGTGTTACCGTATGAAAAATCTTTACTTTAATGGGTGGGAGAGACTTTATATACTTAAAGATACATATTACATACTAAAGTTGATGAATATTATCATTATATATAGTCATAATCTTTCATGTCAAATCATCAAGAAGAATATAGATAAAACTAGAACTTGAGTGGAAGCATATCTTAACGTATTCATAAAGAATATGGTAAATGAACTTTATGATATCCTTAGCGTCACATATCCATCAACTTCATGTCATATGTCCTTGTATGCAAATGCATGTTCATAGTAGAATATGTAAGTTCTTTGGTCTTCCAATTGTAGACTACCATTAGTCTTTAGTTCCTCTTCCAATATGATGAAGAGAATAGAGTTGATTTTGTTGTGTCTACAATTGGGGACCATAACCCCTTATTTACAAGAAAGTACATACTCTTCTATGAAGGGTGATGCTACTTGATTTTCTTATTCCAATTTTGTCCATCATAAAATAGAAATAAGACTTTAGATATCTACACAATAATTTTCATGACAATTATGTCTATAGTCATATACCTTACTTGAATTAGATCACTTTCGTATGACTACTTGAAATAATGACCCTAAACACATTTAAACATTATATGTGTGACCCAAAATTTCTTACAATCTCCCACTGGTCACATATGTAATTTTACAAATTATGTTAGACTTTATTAGCTCAAAAATATGTTATTATAAACCTTTGACATGTCCTTATTTTGTCTATTAATCATAATAATATATAGAACCGAAGTGGTTTTCGTTATATAAATCATAACTAAACTAATCAATGATCACTAATATTAACACAATAAATGACATTAGAACCATGAAATGTGCAGTATGAAAATCACATGAAGGTGATCTATACATGTCGATTTTCAACTAGTCCTCTTTACTTTAGTGAGATCCCATAAGTAAATTTTAGAGTGAAACTAAACCATAAAGTTTATTCTGCAGAAAAAGACTTTATTGATGTTTATATCTAAACCGAAAAAAAACACCCATATACAAACTCCCACTGAACCGAAATATCCTCAAGTAGGGGTGTTCGCGGTCCATTTGGATCGGTTTTTAGGGAAAAAATGATCTGATACAAACACGTAATTAACATGCGGTCTGGACCAGTCTGGTCTGTTTATATTAAGATGCCCGATCCAAATATAATATGCGGTTTCGGTTCGGTTTGGACCAGTTTTTTTATTTTATAAAATATTGAAATTACACTTACATTCAAAACTCATAAAAATGACTAAATATTAAGCATAAAAAAACAATGAAAATTGTTCAACAACATTAAAATGTGTGCAACTATAGTATAAGTAAACAACATCATAAAATAGTAATAAATAGTAAGACAATAATAATAAAAGTAAAAAATAGTAACAACAACAACAAGATATCAATAATAACAAGACAACAAAATAACAAGATATCAATAACAATAATATGAGCACTTGCAATGTAATTTTAACAGTTATGGTGTTCTACCGATGATTAATAACAAAAAACATAGCAACATATATATAAGTATGTGTTATAGAATATAACAAATAAAATATAGATACAATTTTGGAGTTGAAACTTAAGAATAAGTTTGGAAGACACTTACAAGTATTACACACTTAAACTTTACATATTATTTCAATTCGATCTAGATCGGTCTGGATCCAAGAGGTGAAAACAAAATCCGGACCTGACCAATCGATCTTTAAAAAACATGTCCAACACGATCCAAATGCATTCGGTTTTTGCGGTTTTGGTCTATTTTGGATCGGTTTTCGGTTTTATTGTTGGGTCGATCTGGATTTGAACACCCCTATCCTCAAGTAATACATTATTCGTATCAGCAATGTACTTGTGAAAGACCTTAGATGATAAACTTTTAGTGAAAAGATCTGCAACTTGGATTTTGTGTCAATATGTTTTATAGACATTAGACCACTCTGAACTGCTTCCTTAAACCAGATATAGCAATGCTAACCTTTTGTCACAGTATAACTTAATGGTCTTTCAATATATTAAATTAGCAACCAAGTGACAAATGTATAGCCATATCTCATAATTAGATGTCTCATAATAAAATATGAAAATGGCTACCACTATAGATGAATTTTAAGTGTATGCTTAGCACTTTCCGAAATAGCTCATCATCCACCAAATAGACAGATATGGATTTTCAACTGTATTGACATATAACAAGACTAAATAACAATACATAATGATCTCTAACTGAATCACTTTATGTATGTGAGAACATAATTTCTTTGTTCTTTATAAGTACTTAATAACCTAATTGATTGCCTTCCAATTATTGGTTACTGGATTCCTTAAACATCTGCATTCTAACAAAATACACAATATCCTGATGTGCACAACTTTATATATACATTAGACTCACTTAGCCAATGCATAAGTAATCTACTATACATCTCTAACTTTAAAATTCATTCTAAAACATTGCACCCATGAATGTTCATGAAATTGCATACTTAATGAAAATAAGACTTATGGTATTTGAACATTCTCATTCCTCACAGTTCCCTTTATCCTTAATGGAACTTCCTTAAAATTAATGAGTTGTTCCTTTCTAAAGTGCAAGGTCTAGATTCGTGCATTCGAGAACAAACACAACGTTCTCTCCTTAATTCTTAATGTTAGTGCAATTTAGAAATACTATAGAAGATGTATGTACCGACATTATAAAAACAGATAATTCAATAGAAAAAGAACAAAACAAATTGCAATAGTTCTTGCAATTATACTCACAATTAATTTTAAACCTTATATTCAAATAATGGTGGGGCACACCACAGTTACCTTGTACAACATTACTATCCAGTCTTCGGACAAAATATTAACTTCTAAGTGGTACATTGAATGTAGTAATCAAATATTGATAATTAGTTCTGTCAAACAATAAGTCTTTCTTTGGACCGACTTACTATTCATATAGAAAACCATATGATTATCACATATTTATTACCACAAGTATGTTTGTAATTTTGGCCAAATAGTAATCTTCCTTTGGGCCGATTACTATTAGCATAAAATTCAAACATACAATTGGCTTTATATTCCATATCAATTGTCAATTAATGGCAACCTTGTTATAATGGTCAAACATTGATCATAATGCATGTCAAATAATAAACCATTCTTTGGACTGATTTATCATTCACATATGCAAACTTATAATTATCACATGAGTGTATATAATTCAGCCAAATAATAATATTCCTTTGGGCCGATTAATATTTACATGTATATATATACACACTAATACTTCAACATTTATTATGAACAATCTACACAAGAGATGTAACTTTGATGACTTCTTGTTTAATATATACACTTATAAATGTCAAATAATTATGTAATCCAAAAGATACCCAAAATTTGATTGAACACTTAACCAAAATATATTGGATTACTTGAATTCAAAAATTTAACCTAGAATATTGTATGTGTCCAAATATATAATTATATTCTGGAATCAAATGGCAGCACTGTTGTTGCAGCCTAGTGGTAAGGATTCTTTGATAAAAAGAAACTTCGTCCCTTGGTTCGAATTCCAGGCATATCATTTTAGATGACAGCTCACAAACTGTTAGTAACAATTCCCATATACTTATACAAAACGAAATGACATAAAGTAATTGCATCAGTTGGGAGTTGAACTCGCAATCAAATATGCTCAAAATGTTAACATATAATACCAATCAGTGCAACTTATAACTATGTTTTAGCAATTAAACGGTATTTAAAATACTACATCTTTAATTCCAAAAACATTTACCAAAGTTGATATCTTTTGGCAACTGAAATTTATTTGACCATTCCAAAAAAATAACATAGTGAAAGGGTGTTGAAGCTGAGACCCTCAAACTAAAAAATACGTAGCACCCGACCAGTATACCCACTAATGGATTCAATTTGTTTTGAGAATAAAACCTGATTAAGGTTTAAAACCCGTTGTTCCGAAAATTCAAATTCTCAAATGATGCAACCTTAATATAAAATCCAAACATTTCCTTATTATTTAATTGAAACGTTTTAAAAAAAATAGTAGTTCAAACAATACCATGTGCCTGTTGAACTCCGGTTATAAGTTTTGACATGGAAAATCACAAACCAGTGCAGCACATCAGGAATAGTTGTAACATCTTACAACAGAAAATACTTTATGTACCCGTAATGAGACAATAATAAAAAACAAAATTTTCAATCACTGGATGTTAAACTCGTGATCCTAATACTGAAGCATCATCACATAACCAATAAGACCAGAACTTCACAAATTTATTTGCTGTTCTGTTTCTACATATTTATGTGGTTGTAATTCTTAACTTAGAATTCATAAATTTAGAATCAAATAAATTGAATAGCAATAATCCTACTGTTATTCAACTTGACCAAAATAGTAGTATGTTTTAAGAAATGCACACAATAAACAAATGAAATTGTCCATTATAGCCATCAATAATTTCTTGTGTCAACTTTAATCAAAACCAAAAATCATGCTCTCATGAAAACCATACTAAATCAACGAAGTAGAACATGTTTTCATGATAAAAAATAAAGATTCAAAAAACAATGAGAACATGTTTATTCTTAACATAATATTTTTAGGACACAATAAATTTTCATAAAGACAATTCAACCACACTATCAAAAATATTACATAATAATCTTATTTCCCAATGACATGACATGAAAGTGGCTCTGATACCACTCGTAGGAAATATCTTTAATATAATAGACTTTAATTGGTAGGGGAGACTTTATATACTTAAAAGATACATATTAAATACTAAAGATAATGAACATTATCACCATATATAGCCTAGATCTTTCATATCAAATCATCAAGAAGAATATAGATAAAACTAGAACTTGAGCGGAAGCATACCTTAACGTATTCATAAAGAATATGGTGAATGAACTTTATGATATCCTTTTATGCAAATGCATGTTCACAGTAGAACATGTAGGTTCTTTGGTCTTCTAATTGTAGACCAAAGAATATAGTTGATTTTATATAGTTGATTTTAATTGTAGACCATTAGTCTTTAGTTCTCTTCCAATGGGATGAAGAGAATATAGTTGATTTTATTGTGTCTACAATTGGGGACTATAACTCCTTATTTATAAGGAAGTGTATACATTTCCATGAAGGGTGATGCTACTTGATTTTCTTATTCCAATTTTGCCTATCATAAAATAGAAATAAGACTTTAGGTATCTACACAATAATTTTCATGACAATTATGTCTATAGTCATATACCTTACTTGAATTAGATCACTTTTGTATGACTACTTAAAATAATGATCCTAAATACATTTAAACACTATAAATCCAAAATCAATTAAAATGATGCTATTTTCTTTTAAAAGTTTAACTTATCAATAATTTAAAGTTGGAATTGGGTTTAATTAAAATCCATGATATAAAATAACCGTGTAAAAATAAAATACAAAGAAAACTACATAACAATATCAAGTTTTTTTTTGTGTTAGGAGTCTCACATTAAATAAAATAAAAAATTTAATGTGATACTTAAGTCATGATGCTCCCAATTAGTAGAGTAATCTTATAGGTTGGACTCTCCTCATGTGCTTAAGTCCTAACAATTGACTTCTTTCATTGAAAGTTGTATCACGGAAAGGGTCATCTATAGACTAGATTAAGGTATCTTACCGAATAGTGATATGTGAGTGAAGTTGTCAAAAAGAGAAATGATTACCTTAGTATCGATAGAGTGAAAGTCGTTGTGGACGTCGACCCTTAAAGAGAGTGACAATGTTAGGAGTCTCACATTGAGTAAAATAACAAACTCAATGTGATACTTAAGTCATGAAACTCTCTCACCTAATAGGCTAATCTTTTAGGCTGGATTCTCCTCATGTGCTCAAGTCCTAGCAAAAAAAAATGTTAAAAAGGAATGTGCACTCATTAAAAAAAAATTCATTGTTCTATTAAAAACTTAAACTCATCCATTAATCAAATATAAATGTTTAAACTACATTTTTTTTTAAATAAATGATATATCATTTATTTATGAGGGAAAAATGTATGCTCTGATGTGTAAGAGTTATTTACATTGACTGCATCATCCATAAGTCATTCTTAATAATTATTGATTTTTAAATAAAATTATTACAAATGAATAATAGATAATATACTGATTGTGTTTTAATGTTCATACTGATCATGCATAGATATGACACATGTTTATTTATTTTTCTTTTCTGGTTTTAATGCTTAATGACGGAAAGAGTGAAATATATATTCATTATTAGTGTAAAAGTTTATCCACATTCGTTACATCATCCATATTTATTTGGATAATTTTTATTAAATAGTCAATATGTATTAAATATAAATGATAGTAAATGATACATTGATAATGTATAAAACTTGTACAATGTTAGTACATACATTTTTTCTCAAAACTAAAATATTGAAGTAGATAAATCAAACGAGGACAATTACCTTGTAGTTAATCCAATTCTAAATTCCAATAATTAAAGTAGTCAAGTCAATACTTTTCCAATTGATTTTATATCAACAAAGTTTGAATTGCTGGACTTGGTCATTAGTTATTATATAGACATTTGAAAAGTCATAATAAGCATCATGCAGTTGAGATGCTCTCCACAAACGGTAAAGTTAAAATAAATTAGTAACATGTAAGTGATTTATTATTTAATTAAGGTTTCACTAACTTCAAGGAGCTTCAATTTTCATCTCAAAATTATATATTCATTATTGAACTATTTCAACAATATCATATGAATGACGAAGAAAAATTGTTAGGTTGAGAGATAAAGAAATAAATTATATTATGAAGATGTATCATGGTCTAAAAAAAGGAGATATTCTTCAATTGATTTTGACATTTTGTTGATTAGTGAATAGAGTAATTGAAAAGGATGCTCCCCTCATTCCACATCTTTTGATATTTAAGGTTATACACATAGTTTCAGAAAATATTAAATGATAAAAAATCAAAAACATTTGACTAAAAGAGTCACATTTAATGCACATCGAAAACTGGATTAAAAATGAAATGAAAAAACATAAGGTGAAAATATGAATAATAAATAAGGGTATAGTTGGAAAAACATAAATGTGTATTGAGTTTCCAAAACATCAAAAAAAAATTGGAATAATATGGAAAAGTTGAAACATCAAAATATATGAAAAATTTGGTAACAAATGTTTTAAAATTTTCAATAAAATGTCATTGCCTCGTTATTGAAAATGTTGGAAATGATATTTTTTCATTTTCAAAATTTCCTGAAATGAAGGTCATGTTTTTAGAAATATGAAATGATAACAACACTGCAAACATATTTTCACCTTCGTTTTTTATTTAATTGAAAATGAAAATAGAAAATACTAAATAAAACAAACTCTAAGTAATTCATAGAGTAATTTAATTTGTTATGGAATAAGTTATAAAATTCAAATTCTACATATAACACTAATATAAAACTAACAAAACCTTGAAAAAAATGCAATCCTCCGAAAGTAAAATCCCACTTACATTTTGCCTTAAACAAACCTTTCAGCAATGTCACAATACATACACTCAAGATCCTGCTAATAGCGTTTCTTTTCAATCCTACCCTTTTCATATTTCAGTAAACATCAGAAAATCTCTGTAATTTAATGATGTCATTCAGGATATATCCTGGTATACCGATAAATAGGAATGGTAGCCACATGAATCTCCATTAATGAGTTGAATTTTAGAGAAGATTAAAAGAAATTAGAAAAACTTTATAATCATTTCACAATATATTTCATAACTCTTAAACTTTTCATCTATCTTCCCATTCAAAATCTAACTCGAAATAGACCTGAAGTCAATTCAGAATCATCTCTAGTTCATTCCCAACCCAAAGGGTAGATATTTGTATACTAGCATGGGCTTTGAGTAACCATACTACAGCAAACATATATTAGTTTTATTATACTTTGTCATAAATTAAGATAGAACTACTTTTTCATCCTAATAACAAATATTATTCTTATTTAAGTCATACAATCTATACAATATTAATATATTTTACAACAAATATAATGAAATATTAAAAAATTGTTTTTAAAAAATTGGGTCACTATCGGTGGATTTATTTTTTAAAAGATGGACAACTGATAAGTTGTATTGGCCAAACATGATATTTGAGTCTCTCTTCTCCATATATTCTGAAAGAAGAACATTTATATTCATCTTTTAAGAACAACCACGTCCTCAAATAACTTAACAACATTCTTAAAATTTCAAGAACAAGGAAGAATGCACAGATGTGGTGCTCTTATGGCTAAATTCCAACTTACATGCATTAAAAATATGAATATGGGACAACTCTGATATATGATATATATAGTATCTACTATCTAAGTACTACAACTATGAGCTAACAAATGTTTTTTGTATCTACTAAAATAATATATATATATATATATATATATATAACTAGAAGGATCTAATTAATTGCCTACTAAATTACTGTTGAATCTGTCTGCATTTATATGCCTTGTATAATAGAATGCTCACAAAGATCAGAATCATTTAACATGCAATATGAACAAGATTCAGAATCAAATGGTCTTTTTGCCCCAACAACTGATTGCTTTGAGAAAGATTGCATATTATTGTTGTCCAAATCGATGGTTCCCTTTGGATCATTGAGGGTCCGAGTTTCATCATCTGAGAAACAGTATAGTACAGTTAGAGAGGCAGCTTTTAATAGTAAAGGCTGGTGATGCAAATAAATAAATAAAATAAATAGTAAATACCCACTTTGGTCCTTCGAAAATTTGATGTGTACCAATTTAGTCTCTAAAAATTTGAAAAACAAAAAACGTTTCCCAAAAATATCAAATGTGACATCAATCATTTTTAGCATTTTTTATGACCACAGAGACTAGTTTGACTCACATTCGTGATATTTGAGTATTAGTTTAGACTTCTAATTTTGCAGGTACCAAATTGGTACAGATGGAATTTTTTAAGGACGGTAGTGGATAATATTACAGCTTCAAGGAAACAATGTAATATTGCATTATTTTAAAGTAAGAGTGATCCGTAGTAGAGATAAGGAAAATAACACTTGCAGATACACATCCTCGGAAACCCTTCAAAATCTCCTCATTTAGGCCATTTAAAAAAGTTAAAGTGGCTCAAAATTGTGATTCAATGACTTGAATGGTAGTTTGTGAAGAGTCTGAAAGGAAGGAGAATGGGCTGAGTACATACTCTAAAAATAATCATACCTGAAACTGTGGATAGAGACAGTTCAGTAAGGTGTTTGACACTGTCCTTCAGTGCCTGGAGTTCAGCTTCCTTCTGTTGGAGATTGGATTGAGCCAAGTGCAATTCAGATTCTAGCTCCGAGATCTGGTTTTCCTGCTGTTTTATCAGCAACTCGCTTAGTTTCTGATTCAGTTCAGATGCCAACACACCATGGGATTGAGAATAGTTGAAATTTGGGACATACATTCGATTACAGTCTTCATCTTGAACTTCAAGCTGCACAGCATGATCCCCAAACTTAGATACGGTGAAATGTGAACTAAAAGGGCTACTGGTTCCCTCCGCAGTTCGCGGTGGGAAACATAAAGTGATTAAACGAATATTACATGCAATGTCAGATTGCCAGTTTAGACATTAGTTGAACTGATTATTCAAAAAGAAAAGGCCAAAGTAGTTTTTTTTAAAATATGGTGTACCCAGAAGAAAGAGGAAAGGAGAAAACAATTGTTATAATGTAGAATTGACAACAAACACAACTATCTCATTAAAAAAGCAGGGGCAAATGAAAAATACCCAAGAAGTTCACCTCATCTAATGTTGGCTTTGTTTCTTCACGACAAGGACTGTCAATAGTACACCCAGAAAGCTTTTCGAATTCAAACTCAAGTTCTGCTTCCAGTTTATCCATTTCAAGAACCTGCGGTTCTGGTTCTTCGGTAAGAGCGCTACTCCCACATTCACCACTGTCATGTACAAAAGGACTCGAAATTTTGACATCGGTGCCTCTGAACTCAGTATTTCTCTTCTCGAGCATTACTTCACCATGCTCGCCCCTCATTTTGCGAGAGTTCAAATCAATATCTCCATCAGAATCCAATTTTCGATGAGCACGTGATGGTTTTCTTCTGTCTAGATCAGATTTTAGTTCCTGAACAGACACAGCTATCCCCTTCATGGTCTTGTTCAGTTTATTGATCTCAGCTTTTTCAGCCGACATCATATACACAATGCCCAAGCCAAGTGCCAAACTCAATGAATCATCTGAAGAATGCAATATGATGCTAAACTCAACTTTTGCAAGTTAAGAACAAGGAAATTTCGAATTTAAAAATTTAAAGACATCATTGCAAGATTAAACTATCTTGAAAAAAGAAAGCTAATTGTTTGAATGCAACTACTAATTCAAATATTGTTATGTATGAAGGCATATCAGCAGATAGTCGAATCGAATAACATGTAGCAAACATGAAAATGCATCATGGCAACAAACAAGCAACAATTAACAACAAAGTATGAAGAGATTATGAAGCATGAAAAATTGTCAATAATTTCATCAAAACTACAGAAATACAGAGTATCCTAGAATAGTTTGTGGTAGGTGAATTTGTACGCTGTTGTAACTACAACTTAAATTGTTTTTTCTTGAACACTTGATACATATAAGACTCGCAGAAGATTGTTAGTTACATATGTCAAATTGGCATATAAAAATTTTGCTACCATGATATGATACCATATATTATGGCATACAATACTTTTGCTACCAAACTCAATAACCATTTGAAATTTTACACCAACCGGCTAGTAAACTAAAAATTCTTACAAAAAAAAAAAACCTCCCAAATTTCAAAATCACATAAAGGGGTTCTAAAGCAACAACCAGAACAATTATGAAATCTCTAATCATCAACTCCTGCCATGGTAGCTTGTTTCTAGTAGGGAAAAATTCAAAATTCAATTGTATCTAGCACATTCATAACGGGAAATAGTGTTTTTAAAATTAACAGCATTATACCAACAAGACTTTGATTTAGTGGTATAAGGCCAACCGGATCTCAGGTAGATCAAAAGGTCAAGAATTCAATTTTTGGGACGAAACTTGTTGGAATGGGCAGTCATACAATCCGAAATGGACTAGTTCCTAATATATAAGGTGAGGTTATACAAAAAAAAAAATCAAAACAATCATCACAACAACTTTCTGGACAACTTTATTTCTTGTAACCGAGGTTATAATCTGATACCGTGGTCCCAGTTGGGAAGACTTTCAAAACCATAAAGTTCCGAATTATTAGCCAAAAATATAATGTGGAAAACAGTAATCACAAACCTTTGGAAGAAAAAGACGGAACTTTTTCAACTAAAACTTTGTTGGTACTTTTTTTCTTGTTATAACAAAAAGGTGGCAATCTCTTTCCACCCTTGTTCCTATGTTCAACATTGGAAACCCAAACTCCGTTTTGGGACCCACGTGGTTTCGATCGGGAGTGGGACCCACCACTTTCTCTGAGATTAAGAGATTCAGAAGTTGAAAAAACAAAAACCCGGTTCCCAAACTGTGTTTCAGAATCGCTTAATGTATCAGATTCATAAGAAGAATCATTTGAATTTGGGTCTTTGATATTATCAACATGATTGGTGTTGCGAGGGGTGAGTAAGCGCTTTGTGACGAAACCTGTGGATCCTGCCACAGCAGAAGCTATGAGAAGATTCCACATTGAGAAGGAAAGGAAGAGAAGGATAGTGATGTTTACTGTGTTGAGAGTGGAAGAAAGAGACAGCGACAGACAGAGACCGAGAGATTAGGAATTATTCTGTGCTCCGAAACCATTTTTTAAATATAGTTGCACCATTAATTTTACAGCCTATAATATTGTCAGTGTAACAAATCTTTAATTATTTATTTGTATTAATTTTTTTGAAAAGTCGTATAAAAATAAATAACTAACAATAAGAGGATAATATATAAATCTCCTACTTTATTTATGTATTTTAGCGTGTTGATAGTCACTATCGTGTCTTTCAATCCGTTTTTCTATCATTTATAATGTATAGTTTGTATGTCATAAATGTCAAATATAATATTTTGTGTTAAATATTTGTAATCTACCGTTGAATTTATTTGATTGGTATAATGTTCTACATTAAAGACCGATAGTCATAATGTAAGAATAAAAAATAATTAACCAAATAATATAACATATATTAGGTGGGGATGAACATTAGGTTATATATGATTTTTTTTTTGTAGAAATTAAAAAATAGTGAGGGCAAAATAGGGAGAACCACAAATTACACCATGGTGGGTGGTTATTTTGGATTTTCCCTTTATAAGTAGTATAGATATTATTGATTAATTTTATAAATAATTAAGCATCACCGGAAATGTAGGAGTATAATATCACTCAAAATTGAGGGTAAATATTTAGATATACTCACTATATTATTCACTATTTAGGTAGATTTTATGAAGAATCAATTATATTAAATATAAAGGATAAATAATGTAATAATAGTATGTATATCAAACTGATACAATTTATATATATTTAATATATCAATCACCATTCATTTATCTATATCTATATCTATAATATCTATAATCTATAATCTTTACTATATATAAAGTCAAAACTTGAAATAACTTCACTTACGGTGTAATTTTCATTTCCTATATTGCCCTTAACATTATTTAATTTCTACAAAAAAAACTATATAATCCTAAGCAACAACCACCAATACATTAATTAACCACATATCTTACCTTAAATTAAATATTATCATAAACACACAAAAACTATAATATATAAAAATTGAATATGTAGTATCACACAATATTCACTGGCAGACACGAAGTGCTTATACACACTAGTATATATAAAGACAAAACATGATGTAACTTCCACCATTGTATAATTTTTATTTCCTGATTTGCCCTTAACATTATTTAATTTTTACAAAAAATATATAACCCTAAATAACTACCACTAATACATTAACTAACCATATCTCTTAACTTAAAGTGAATATTATCATAAATACAAAAAGTATAATATAAAGTACACAAAATACTACAAATACATTATAATTCTAAACAATGAAATATATAAAAATTGAATATGTAGTACCATATAATATTGACCAACAGATATGAAGTGTTTGTACACACTATAGTCTAATTCTTCTAATAAATATCGCTCGCTCATTAGTTCGGAATTGAACATTTAATATTTTGACTCATTTAGTGGAACCTTAACACAATTAAAGGGAGACCTTGTTGGTTTGTTATGTTAATGAGTGTAATATATATACATTAACTCTATAAAGATTTATACATAGTTATTATATTATCCATTATTCATTTGAATAACTTTTTTGAACATTCAATAATGAATGATAAATAATGTATTAAAATGTATAAAACTAGTACACTATAAATTATATACAATAAAGTATAAGGAACATTTTAGTGTTACTGCATATATTTTTTAGTATAATATTTTTACACTAATAGTGTAAAGATTTATATACAACTATTGTAATATCTATCCTTCATTTAGATTAACTTTTTTGTTGTTGAAAAATCAATAATAATTGAAAATAAATAATAGATATTATAGTGATAGCAGCCATCACATATATTATAACTTACATATTTTTAGTTTTTAATAATTTTCAACCTTTCTTTGCTTAGGTAAGTTTGAATCTTATTTGTGGTGAACATGAAAAAAATTATTGGCAAATAAATATTTTTCTATGTTTTTTTTGATAAGTAAACATATTCTTGCACAAATAAATATTTTGTAGCCAGTGATTAAAATATTAGTGTATCACGTGCCCGTCAGTCAACATTGCATAGTATTACATTTTCATTTTTTAAATAATCTATCTATTGTCTTGAATGTACTTTATATTATAATGTTCAATTTAAGGTGATAAATGTGTTTAATTAATATGTTGGTGATGATTACTTGAAGTTGTATGATTTTTTGTAAAAATTAAATAATGTTAAGTGTAAAACAAAAAAATGGAAGTTACATATGTTTTGCCTTTATATATGTTAGTGTGGCGACAGACACTTCATGTTTGTCGACCCACATTTTTACTTTCTCATATCAAATATTTAAATTTTATATTTTATTTTGGTGAATCGGAATATCTTTTTGTATTGAATATAATTTATATTGTAATATTTATTTTAAGCACTTTATCTTATATTTTTTTGTTTTTATTTGAATTGTCAAATTAAGATGAGGGGATGATTAATATATTGGTGGTGGTTGCTTATGATTATATGATATTTTTGTAAAAATAAATAATGTTAAGGGCAAAACAGGAAGTGAAAATTACACCATGAGAGAAGTTATTTCAAGTTTTGGCTTTATATAGTACTAGCGTGTCGACAGCTACTTCGTGTCAGTCGACCCGCATTCTTATTTTTTAGTATTAAATATCTAATTTTTATATATTTCATTTTAGAGAATTATATTACTTTTTATTGAATATAGATAATATTATAATTTATGTAATAGAAAAATATGATAATGAATTGTGATATAACTAAAACTTACATTAAAAATTGTATTAGTGTTTTGATATTTTTTGTGCATGTAACTTACTTTAACTTCCATTAATATTTCTTTTATTATGTGAAAAAACATTATAGTAATAGTTAATTAAATGGGTAAAATAGGTAAAAAAAATTATACCATATGCAGGTAATTATAAGATGTTTAGACTTTATATATAGTATAGATAGATAAATATAGAAGTATATATATATATACATCTTTTTTAGTATGTAAACTTAATTCAATAATAAATACATAATTAATATTAACTTAAAAATGTATATTGCAGTATTGGGAGTTGGGGGCGGACCATAGTTTTATTCTAATATACCAGGTGAGTTTATATTTTCTTGTTGTGAGAGTGATGTTCACGTGCTTCTCGCTTTTATCCTTTTTAGTGGACAACCATCAAAACCGTCTGTTTATTACCGTTAACTCGCTTTTATATTTTTTTTTGTGAAAATGAAAATATTAAACTATTTAATATCCAAAACAAGTAAATATTTAATTAAATAAGTGATACAACATCGGTACAATTTCGTGAAAACAACTGTTATCTCACGGTATGGAGAATTAACATATCCTTTTGGTTATATAAATAAAAACTCATCGAATAAGTTTTAAAAATATGCTTTCATATTTAAACTTGAGAAACATATTTGGTAAGTTTATAAAAGGACTGATCTGATATTTTTTTCTACATGAAATAACATTTTACTTTAAAAGCATTTTAGTCTACTAATAAGATGTTAATACAGTGGTATAAAGTCCTGCTAGATCCGATCCATGATAATTGAAAGGTCAATTATTTGATTTCTAATAGGAAATAAGTCTTGTTGTCTTTCCATTGATCAAGAACATGTAGATATATACATGAGGAATGAGCTCAACGCCCCATATGTTACTCCTAAAATTATGCTTACAGATACGCTAATAATATAGCAAATCTGAACAATATGTTACAAATATATTAACAATATACCAAATGCAAAACTTCCTAAACTACCTCCACAAATCCCTCATATAAGCATGAGATAAAATCAGCCAACTGAGTTTGAGTAGGAATGTAAGAGGGATGAATGGTCTACCTGAGAATCTCGTCCCGAATATAATAACTATCCACTTCAATGTGTTTTGTTCTCTCATGAAAAACTGGATTCTTAGCTATGTGTAGAGTGGCTTGACTATCACAATAGAGACGCATTGGGTGAGGGTGTAACACCCCAAGACTGGAAAGAACATCTTTTAACCATTTGAATTCGTTGGTGATGTTGGCCATAGACCGGTACTCTGCTTCAGCCGAGGACTTGGATACCGTGTGCTGCTTCTTAGTTTTCCACGAGATTGGTGAGTGTCCAAGTTGAATGAACCAACCACTAAGTGATCTCCGAGTGAGTGGACAACCTGCCCAATCAGAATCACACCAACCATATAAACTCAAATTACTGCCTCTGCTCATGAGAATACCTTGCCCATGATTTCCTTTTAAGTAACGAACGACCCTCAAGGCTGCCTACCACTGTTCTTCTCTAGGTTGCTGCATAAACTGAGACAGTATATGAACGCAGTAAGAGAGATCAGGGCGACTGAAGCATAAGTAGATGATACGCCCAACAAGCCGTCGATATTGGGAAGAATCAGATAACAAAGGGCCAGCTGTAAGTGCTAACCGATGGTGTTGCTCAATGGGAATGAGAGCTGGTTTGGCCCCAAGTAAACCTGTTTCATTAATAATATCCAAGGCATATTTCCTTTGACATAAGAAAATACCCGTAGGAGACCGTGAAACCTCCACTCCAAGAAAATACTTTAATTTTCCCAAATCCTTCATATGAAAACAAGTATGAAGATAAAGCTTAAAACGTTGAATAGAATCAGGATCATTACCAGAAATTATCAGGTCATCAACATACACCAAAACCACAAGATGTACATTGTCACAATGTAAAGTGAACAATGAATAATCAGAATAAGACTTAGAAAAACCATAACGAAGTAGAGCAGCAGAGAGCTTGGCAAACCAACACCTTGGAGCTTGACGTAAACCATAAAGAGATTTACTAAGTTTGCAAACCATGCCTGGAGTTTGCACCAGGAAACTAGGTGGCAGTTTCATGTATACATCCTCCTTGAGGTCCCCATGAAGGAAAGCATTGTGGACATCCATTTGATGAAGTTCCCAATGCTTTGTAGCAGCAACGGCCAACACGGTGCGAATAGTAACCATCTTTGCCACGGGGTGAAAGTTTCGGTGTAATCTATTCCTTTAATTTGGTGATTCCCGAATATGACCAACCTGGCTTTAAATCTTTCAATGGCCCCATCAGAGTGATATTTTATTTTGTAGACCCATTTGCATCTGAGTGCCTTCTTACCTGGAGGCAAGGTGGTTAAGGTCCATGTATTATTGAGTTGAAGAGCATGAATCTCACTTTGCATGGCTTCATGCCATTTCACATGTTGGACAACTTGGGAAAAGTGTACAGGCACTTGTTCAGAACTAACGCCTGCAAGAAATTGACGATGATGGGGAGAAAATTTATCATAGTTGACATAATGTGCTAAAGGATAACGCGTACCTGAGGAATGTGATGGAGGAGAAGAACTGGCGAATGAGTTTAATTTTCTCATGGTGTTTGTCACATAGTCACGCAGCTTCACTAAAGATTGTTTGAGGCGATGTCCACGTCCAAGGTTATTTTCTATTGCAGAGACGGGTTTTTGTGCTGCATTGGGTCCTATTTCATTTTGGACACCTTGATCTGTTGCCACAGATTCAGAGATGGGTTCCAGTGATGCATTGGTTACCATGTCAGCATGGACAACTTGATCTACTTGTACAGATATAAAGAGCGGATCGTGTGCAACAATGTTCCCCCCCCCTTGCGTCAAGACTTTCACGGTGGCGTACACCAGGAAGAGGCACGTCATCAAGACCTGCATCAATGTTGGTCACGAGTGGTCTTGGCTGAATACTATTTCTCTCAGCAGCGGATGTTATAATTTTAAAAGGAAATTCATTCTCAACAAATTGTACATCTCTATAAACAAAGATAACAATGTTCTCAAGATCAAACAATTTCCATCCTTTTTGACCGTAAGGATACCCCACAAAAATACACTTACGACTTCGACTTATGAACTTATCTCCATGTCTACCTTGATTATGCGCATAGCATAGTGACCTAAACACTCTTAAGTGTGCATAGGCAGGAGGTTTTCCGTGAATCATTTCATAAGGTGTCTTGCCATTAAGAAGTAAGGAAGGTGTAAGATTGATCAAGTATCGTGCAGTTAAAATACGTTCACCCCAAAAACGAATTGGAAGGTTTCCTTGAAATAAGAGTGCCCGTGCAACATTGAGTATGTGTCTATGTTTCCTTTCTACTCTTCCATTCTGTTGTGGTGTTGCAGTGCATGATGTTTGATGAATAATGCCATGTTTAAGAAAATATGATTTTAAGCAAGTAAACTTGGTCCCATTGTCACTTCTAACTATCTTGATTTTTTTATTATATTGTCTTTCAACGAGAGAAAAGAAATTCAACATTGTTTGTGATACTACCCTCTTCTCATGCAGCAAATATATCCATTCAGCTCTAGAGTAATCGTCTACTATTGTCAAAATATAAGATGCACCAGAAGATGAGGGTGTTCTATAGGGTCACCATAAATCACAATGAACCAAATCAAAACTGGCTGATGCATGATAGTTACTCAAAGGAAACTTTTTTTTGTTTGTTTTGCTTTTGCACAAATTTCACAAACTTTATTCAAACATTCACTCTTAGCACTACTACTTATATTAGGGAGTAAACAAGCCACTTTAAAAGAAGGATGTCCCATGCGTTGGTGCCAAAGGTCAAGTTGACATTCTGTCTTTGCTTGATGAGCTTTCACACTTCGAACACCATGAGAAAAATAAAGCCCATCCTTTCGTTCACCCGCACCAATCAGCATCCTCGAAGTGCGATCCTATATGACACATAACTTGTTAGTAAATTGGAAAGTATAATTTGATGCATATATCATTTGTGATACTGAAATTAAATTGCAATTTAGTTTTGGTACATATAGGACATTTTCTAGCCTAAGACCCCCATTGAGAATTATCGTTCCTTCTTTGGTGGCAATTACTCGTTCACCATCTGGTAGTCCCACAAGACATCCTTGGAAATTTCTATGTTTGCACAGATTCTTCAAGTTTCCTGTCATATGATTAGATGCGCCAGTGTCTATAATCCATGAGTTACAAGAATTCTTACCAGTCATCTTCTCATTCTCATTTATTTTATGAGTGTTTAGCATGTCAACAAGGGTCTGCCATTGCTCGCTGTTGAGTCCTTCCAGTCCTAATTTTCCAATTTCTGTGTCACTTTCTTCTACAACATGTGCTGCATTAGCACGAACCACTCCTCCTCGTCCACCAAAAGGTCCACTTCGTTGTTGGCCTCTACCATTGGTTCCACCTTCTTTCCGCACACGTTCACCCCACCAGTCAGGGTATCCAATAATTTGGAAGCAGTTTCTACTCTCATGCTTTGTTCTGTCACAATGTGAACATATCATGGATCTGTCCTTTGAATCTGGTCTCCCTTTAATCTTAAGTCCTGCTTTTACAACAAGACCCACGACTTCTCCTCTTTCTTTTTGATCTCATGATTGTCTTCATTCTTTCTTCTTGAACCAACATAGCATATACCCTATTCAATGTGGGTAATGGATCAGCAGCCAGCACATTAGAACGTGTACCATAGCTCACATCATCAAGGCCCACCAAGAACTGATGAACCCTCTCCTCTTCTCTTCTTTTTTCGAGTTTAGGTGCAATATCACATTTACATCCTCCACATGAACACCTTGGAATCTGTTCATAGTTTGCAAGTTCGTCCAAAAGTGATTTTAATTTGCCAAAATATGCAACCATGGTCATTCTGTGCTGCTCACAATATGCTAGATCAACTTTTAGTTGCTGAATTCTCGGCCCATTGACAATCGAGAAGCGTTCTCGAATATCTTCCCATAGCTCCTTTGCATCTTCCATGTATGTCACGGTTGATCGCAGGGTATGCTCAATCGGATTCATTATCCATGAAACAAGCATGGACTGGACTGTCCACCAATCTTCTATCTCTGCAACGTTTTAATCTGGTTGGGTTCCATCTATAAACCCCCACTTTCACCGTGCACGCAGAGAAATTCGTATGGCTCGAGCCCATTCGTCGTAATTCTCTCCCTACAGTTGCACCTGTGTGATCATGCTTCCGGGATTGTCGTTCGAATTCAGGTCATATGGTGATGGAAACTTCTTGTTTCCATCTGTCACAGATTTATCTGCTCCTGCCATCACGACTCAAATACTTTCTAGGATTTTTCTATTTCAGAGCCTGTATGGCTTTGATACCATAATAGGAAATAAGTCTTGTTGTCTTTCCATTGATCAAGAACATGTAAATATATACATGAGGAATGAGCTCAACGCCCCACAGGTTACTCCTAAAATTATGCTTACATATACGCTAACAATATAGCAAATATCAACAATATGTTACAAATATGTTAACAATATACCAAATGCAAAACTTCCTGAACTATCTCCACAAATCCATCACAATCGTATCTTGCTTAATATGTGATAATAAGCATGAGACAAAATATCAACTCATTAATTTCTGATAACGACATTTGTTGAGAGATAGTTACACACCTACAGATGATTAGTTCATTGCCCAAGATGAGAGTAATATCCTTGACAATACTCAAAAAATCATTGTAGTGTGTTCTTGTTGTCTTCTCCTTCTCCTTATGTAGAAAAAAAAATTGTTGATCATCAATAATTCTCCTCTCAATGGAAGTGTAGATATATTTATTAACAAATGTTACTGTTATAGGTCATATATTAATCTATAAATATTTTATAACATGAGAATCTAATGAGATATTAAAATTACCAAATAAACTATATTAATAATATATGTTGATATTATATTTTATCAAAAGTGAACATGTTTGGCTTCAATAAAAGAATTACATTTATTATTAACAGAATCAAATTTATTTTTCAAAATTTGATCAAAATGTCGAATTAAACAGAAAACAGCTTTTTTCCTTACCCTTTTCATTCCACCAAATCGTGCATTTATTGACATATTGTATCAATTGTCAAACTAATTAAGTGATAACAAAAAAAACTAATTAAGTACTACTCAGAATACATATATTTCCTTGGTGCATTTACAACGTCACATTTTTTACCTATTTTGTCCATTGCACCAACAAAATATGACATACTATTATTTAGGGGTGACAATACGGGTCAGTTCGGTCCGCCAAAATATGGGTTTGTCCAACCTGATCCTAATTGTTAAAAGGGTTCAAAATATCAGTTCAACCCATATTTGGCAGAGTAGACTAACCCATTTTTTTCGAAAAACATTTATAACCAACTAAATCAAAATTTCAAAAATAAATAATCACGCCTCATAAATGTCTTTTAAAACAAAAAAATCACAAATCAAAATTCATAATCTTACAATAACACATCGTCTTAGTTTAAAACTTGTAAATTCTAAACAACAAGCCATCATAGTCTTAAACTTTTAGACTCTTAATTCATAATAAAACTTTTAACTCCTACGTTTTAACTTTTAAACATTAGATGCTCTATTAGAAGAAGATGTCTCCACTTTTCTATTACTACCACCATCAACGTCTTTCAAATCTTATTCTTCTTCATTATCTACATTATCATTAGAACAAATAAATGACAATTATATTCTTGATCATGGGTTGATGAAATTTCCATAGGCACATTCTTGTTGATGAAATTTAATGTATATAAATGATAATTACATTCTTGATCATTGGTTTCATAACAAAATGAAAGTCATTAGAACAAATAATTTGATCTTGGGTTGTCACGAAGAAGTACCACATACAATCATCTCTAGCTTGATAGATCCACATGCCTTGTTGGAAATGAAACTTTAGTGGAAACATATGCGTGAGATGAAACATGTTCTATCTTTCTAGTACGATGTTCGTATTAAACAAAAAAGATACACATTTATGAAAGTTGGATTTAAGTTCTAATACTAGAATATATTAAGCATGGTACTAAATATGTGGCAATCTAATATTTAAAAATGTCCATAATAAAAGTGATGATAATGCATCTCAACCCTTGAAAGCAATTCGTGTAGTTGAGCAAATGTCCATATTTAGATAAACATGTAGACCCAAGAATAGGGGTGGCAATACATGCCACTCTGACCCGACCCAACCCGACTTGCCTTTGACCTGCCAAAATATAGGTTAATCTGCCCCTTATTATTGCTAAACGAGCTTAAATTTCCAGCCCGACATGTTAAAAATGTCAACCAAACGGGTTAGCCCGTCAGGCCAAACCCATATTATCATCCCTACTATTATTGAAATCACGCCTAAAAGAAAAATTATATTACTTTTGCTCTTTTAGGATCATTTTGACTTATTTCATAAAAATTAAGTAGATTAATTAATATAGTTAAGTCTTCTCTTTTCATAGGGTCATTTTGACTTATTTCATGAAAATTAATCAACCTAATTAGTAATATTGATATTTTGATAAAAAATAATAATTAGTAAGCTCTCAAACCTAGAAAGAATACATAAAAAGGAACAAATCAATTTTCCAAAACGATCTAACATTTATATTTAATTATCATTAACTCTCAGATAAAAGTAATTTTAATGACATACTATTTTGCCCACCAACATCGCCATCACTATTACCCCCAACCACTATCACACCACTCTTGCCACCCTTAACAACCAACATTCTGATAGGCTTCCCTCTTAAGGAAAAGAGGAAAAAAAATAAGAAAACAATAATAAATTAGTAAATGCAATACATGAATGTATAAGGAGGATAGAAATCAAATAGTAAATGGAAACAAATATAAAAATTCTCCTTTAACTACTTATTCTTATGATAAATTGGCTATAAAGCTATGCACCTTATCATTTCATATTCATCCTAGAACAAGAAACCAAAACTTAAAGATAGTTTTTAGAAGGAGAGTCTCATTATAAGTCAGAGAGAAATCCCTTTGATAAAAAATCAAGATAGAGTTTAGCCACCAATATATTTGTTGAGATTGTTATCACTCCTATTGTAACCTTATTTATTTATGCTTGAAGATATTTTTTCTCGCATTGTGATTATATAAAGAGTGGGAAAAGTCTGATCCTAAGATAATTTCATTATCTATTGCCATTGTATTTGGTGATTATATTTGTTATCTTTTCCAACAACGGTTTATTGCCAGCTTAAATTGTGTTATTCACAATGGTCAAGTCAACCTCGACGTCATCCATAACAATGATTAAGTTAGTCTCTTCAAACTATTCCATTTGGAAGCCTAGAATAGAGGACATTCTCTGCCACAAAGATATGTTCTAGCTTTTCTTATTCGATACAATAAGTCTAGCTATGACTAGAATTTGATGAACAAGAAAACTGTTGGACAAACTTGGTAATTATTGGATCAAAGTTTCTTTCATCATGTGGCATGAGAGATAGTTGTGTACACATTATGGACAAAACTAGAAACCTTCTACGAGAGAAAGATGGCCCAAAATAAAGCCTCTATTATTCGATGATTGGTGAACCTCAAGTATAAAGAGATTTGGAGTGTCTCCAAACACTTGAGCGATTTTCAAGGATTGGTGAACCAAATCACCAATATGAAGATGGTTCTTGACGATGAATTGCAAGCATTGTTACTACATAGTTCCTTGGTAGATAATTGGGATACATTTGTGGCTTCGTCTAGTAACTCAATGCCACAAGATGTTCTAACATTGTATATCGATAGAGTCTTATTTTGGGCCAAAGAATGATGATTGAGTCTGAGGTGCTTGTCACATAGTATCAAGAAAGAAACATCCACAAGAAGTTCAATACTAGAGACAAGTCAAGGGGAAAGTCAAGAAATAAGTTCCGAGGAAGGTCAATGACAAAAAGAGATATACAATATTACTACTTCACGAGAAAAGGAGAGAATGCACTCATGCAGGAAGATCAAATGAGAGCAACAAGAAAATGGTGATGCAAGTAATGTAGCTACTACCATGTTTCATGGCAATGAGGTAATCTTCATCTCTCATGATGGTCATATTAATTTGACATCACAAGATACATGTTGGGTCATGGATTGTAGTGCATCATTCCATGTAACCCCACGAAGGGATTTCTTTTCTTCCTATGCAAGCAATGATTATGGTCATGTGATGATGGAGAATTATAATAGATTCAACATTGTGGGCAAATGAGATGTTTGCTTAGAAACAAACACTGATTGCCGCCTAACATTGAAAGATGTGAAACATGTTCTTGACATATGTCTCAATCTAATATATACAGAACTAATAGACGAAGAAGGGTATACTAGTGTGTTTGGTTATAGGAAATGGAAGCTAACATGAAGTTCATTGATGATAGCCCTAGGCAAGATAGTAAGCACTCTTTATGTGGTAGAAGCCAAAGTCAATAATGGGTGTGTTAATGCTCTAGGAGAAGACTCCTCAATTGAGTTATCCATGGGTATCATTCCAAAACCTTTATCTATCAACTACAAGATTGAGTTTGACAATGCAATAGCCATTCTCAATATCCATCATGTCAAAATCTCATGTTAGCTTCCACATTGATTTTAGTCTATCGTGCATAACCTTATAGCCTAGCCTCTTACAAATAAGTGTCACAATAAGAGCATCAATATGCCATTTCTTACTGTATTCTTGGATCACATTATCAGCAAAGATTACTGAATGAAGCAACTGATTCCCACCTAATAATTCCACTCGTGTCAGCAGGTCCTTGGCAATGAGGTCAATCTCACCCCACACTAGTGCTAGTTGTCTATACACTAGCACCTTGTCACGAAAGGATACCTTCACACTCCGAATATTCATTTAATCCACTTTATTTGGTGGTTTGTCTAGTGGACGAACAAACTCATTAGATTATTGAGCCATAAACTTGAAGCCATTGCTAACCCCTATATACTCCTCCATCCACGAACTCCTTGTATATTTTACATTGCTCTATGAGACCGTTTCTGATGGATGATTGCAACATGACACACAAGTATATTCTTGTTTATAAATTTACCTGCATAAATTTGTGGATATTAGCTCTCCGTGGGAGTGGGACCATACTACTGCTTCATCACTCCGACAAACTCACTTATATAAAACAATGTTGTGAAACTTGAGCATGATATCAAACTCGAAGATATCTCTATTAGGTTTAATCGGATAAATGGTTAAATAGTTTAGTCGAATTAGATAATTTCATGTATACAATCATATTGAAACAACATCTCTCTATCTTTTTCTAGACTGGAATCAAACAAAACATTATAGTAATATTTTTTTTTTAAATTTTGATGGATCGTGAGTTTACTTTCTAAGTTATTCTGATTTAACATGGTCGGACAGAACTTCCACAGTTCAAAGGGTTTAATTCTCATTTGGTTAACACCACAAATGAGAACCGTTTTCAAGTCCGATCAGCGGTCGGAGCAGTCAGACCGCTTTGTCCGATTCTCCCAACACATAAAATGAGCAATGTTTACTCGTAATTAAAATTTTTAGCAATATATTTTTATAACCAAGGGTACTGAGGAAATAATCTCTTTCGGGTAGGGATGACAATGAAAACTGAACCCGTGGGTTTATGTCCAAAACCAACCCGAATTTAACGGGGAAAATCCAATGTGATTGAGTTTGAGTTTTACCTTGAACCCATTTCGAAGTAATGTAATTCAATTTAAAATTAAAAGTTCTATTATGTGTCCTTTGTTTTTAATTTATAATTTTACTTTATATACTATTGACTCTTCAAACATAAAAGAAATGAAATAATTCAAGAGAAAATAGAAATGTTAGAGAGAATGGAACAAAAATGATACCATAATTTTTCTTAGTACATTTATCATTTTCGGGTTTTTTATCGGGTTCGGATTACCTGAAACCCGACGGGTTCGGGAATGGCCTCGTTGAGTTCGGGTTCAAGTTTTGAATTTTGAGTTTGGGTATGTACAAATTCGACCCCGATCTTTCCCGTTGTCATTCCTATTTTCGGGTTGCATGATTATCCCTCCCAATAAGTATTGCTATAAAAGAGAGAATATTTAACCTAGTAACAAATGTCTTGAAAGTTCTGGCAACATATTTTATAACAATCTATCTTATTTTTTTACTCTCACTTTCATCTTTTATTTATACATATAACTTGAAACAACTGATCTGGAAATCATAAGATAATAAAACTGTTGTCCCAAAGTGTTGTAGAAACAACATTTGTCAAATTATACATATGTTTTCATTTAATTTAATAAATATATTTATATAATTAAAATTAGTTGAGTATCCTCTTTTAAGTTTTACTCTCTCCAAAATACCCCACCAAAAAAATATAGTAACACAATGTCCCAAATAAAATCCACCATGTTGGTAAATGTCTATATTGTTAGTCTTATCGTCCTTTTTCTGGTACTAAACTTCATCATACAATTCCATTAAACCTAATAAAATAGTTTAATATTTATGCACTTTTATATAATGATTTTATACTCATAGCTTATTATCCACCATTAATATGTATTATTTTTTTTTTGATATTATTAAGAGTATTTATTTACCTTTTGGGTAAGGAACTAGTTCATTTTGGGATTCGTGACCGCCTCTCTCAACATACGTTATTCTCAGGAATCAAACCCTTAACATTTTGGTCATAATAAGATCTAACATGTCCTTGCATCACCAGACCAACATCTTATTGATGTATACTTTTGTTTGAAAGTGAATAATGTTTAACATATGAATTGTAAATGATGCATCCACAGTATAAAAACTGTTATAGTGTTAGTGTACACATATTAAATTCATAAAACATCCCATTAATCTTAATAAAATGATGTGCAAACAACATTTTCCTAATAAATATACATATCTTTTCATTTAATTTAATGAACATATTTTTGTAGTTGAAAATTCATCAAATAGTGAGTATAAACATTGATAAACACACTACACGCGCCAGCCGCCTGCTCTGCTCTCATCCCTCCTAATTCATTTTTCCCACAACCCTGTGCTCTTCCCCTTTTTTCCCACTGTCCAATTGTACTTCACCATTTTATTCAGCCGCTCCATCTGAAAACACTACTTCAATCTTCACACATCAAATCATGTTTCAGATACGAAAAACTAAACGTGATTTCATTTTATTGCAAGTTTGCAGTTCATCAAAAAAGAACTTCTCCCCAAGAAAATTGGTAGTTTTTGGTCAATTTCATAAAAACTTTATTCCCATAGTTGTACTTCGGAGTCAGTATCTCTATTTATTCGACTAGACCCAAAGAGAAAACAAGATAAAATATTTTTTTAAGTGTGTATATTTACATCAAGCAATCAACTATTATCACAATTCATAACAGTTTTGTTTTTACAAGCATTATAGACCTAAAATGCCAGAGTTTGCTATGTTGCCTTCTTCACACATGCCCTTTGTATCTGAGCTCGTTGGCTTCTATAGTGAAATGCAAAGAAAATTATTAAATAATTGTGCCATAAAAACTTGTAAAAGCAAATCCCGTAGGAGAAATTCTGAGTATTCTGCATGGCAAAATGAAGAAGTGCAAGGTCAGTTATATGTAAACATTATAGATTTTAATATTTATACACTATCAGTGTAAAGATATATATATAATCAGTATAACATCCATTATTTATTTATATTACTTTTTTCTAAAGAGTCGATGATTAGAATGAATGGTAGATGATAGACTGAAAATGTATAAAACTTTTGTATTGTGGTTATATGCATATTTTTCTCTGATTATAATAGAGATAAGTTCGAATATTTCTGCCTTTTGCACAAAACAGAAACTTAATTATGGAAAATACAAGACTAGCTATTGATATCTACAGATGAGCAATGTACCCCCAAAGAATATTGTACGTGCCAGTTATTAGCACCCAAATGCCGATCATAACTGTGTGTCTAAACCATGCCTCAATCTCAATAAATGAAGGTAGCATATGTGGATCGAAGACACGATGATATTTTATTGTAAATGATGTTCATTAAGAAAACATTAATCAATAAATATTTCCTAACTGTTTCGTCTTTAACTTGGTCTAACTTTTTCTCTATAAATTGCATTAACCTTTATTTGATCTACTCTCCTTAACTTTTAACAACCTCTTTCACACATGTCTAAACCACCTAAGGAGTGAGTCTACCATTTCTCTATAATGGAAGATATCCAACTTTCTCCCTAATGCATCCATTTCTAATCATATTTTGTCTAGTATGTCCACTCATCCAACAAAATGTTTCCAATCATATATCTAATTAAACTTGAATGACATCCTTTTAAAGCATTTTGCCATTTCATCCCAACACTTAATTCATCTGGTTTACATCTCTCTCAATTTCCATATCGTGTTGTCGATTGACTCAAGATACTTAAATCTAGTGAATTGTGGTATGATATGATTTCCAGTTTTTACCTCTACAATTTTGTCCACCTATTGCTAAACTTACACACTTCATTTACTCAGTATTCGACTTATATGAAAGTCATATGCTTCTAAAGTTTGTCTTTACATTTCTAATTTCTCATTTAATTCCTCATTCAAGTCTCCAACTATGACGATATCATTTACAAAAGATATGCATTATGGATTTGGTTCTTGGATATGTTTAGTAAGCACATCCAAAACCAATTTAAACAAGTAGGGACTCGATGTTGACCCTTTGTATAGTCCTATAACAATAGCAAAATCTTATGAGGCCTCATTTGTGTTCTCACTCCAATCTTGACCATATCATACATATCCTAGATTGCTAGAATGTAGGCAATACAAACAACTTTCTTCTCTAGAGCTTTCCACAATACATCTCTTGACACCTTATCATGCACCTCCAAATCAATGAAAATCATGTGTAAATCCCTTTAATTCCATTGATATCTCTCCATTAATGGTCATAGCATAGCATGGAAGACACCAAAATTTCTTCACCACATCCTGATTCTATACATAAAAATCCTCCCAAGCTACGAACTAGGGCTGCACATAAATTTCTTTACACTAGTAAGTACAGCCCTGGTGATAACTTAAACCATGTTTTCACATCCATTCCTGGAAACTGGTTCAAAAGGAACAATTTAATTTAACAATTAACTACAAACAACTGCTATTATTAACCTGAATATAAGCTACGAAACAATTAGATGTTACTGGCAGAACTCCAAACCCTGGAAGAATGATTGCAATGGAATAACCTTGAGCTTCGGTTCACAAGATTACAAAGCTTTATTTTGAGATGACATGCTAATGAATGATTTACTCAGTTTACAGATCATATTAAACTTTAATCAGTTTATACCTGAAACAACATAATTTGGAAATTGCTTCTTCTACAATTTCAGACAATAAAAAACAACTCTTATCAAAACGTACAACATTGACAAGTCACAACATCAATAAATCATGTATAACAACATCTAAGAGCCTTTATCCCATTAGGTGATGTCAGTTATATGGATCGAAGAAAACCATAATGCCTTTGCCATAAATAATGTGAAAGACAAAATCAAATTCACCAACCAGAGCATTTTTTTAAGAAAAATACCAAATAATTATCATTATATTAATAGACCCCTATACCAACTTGTGAATAAATGCACCAAATACCATGAACAAAGTATGTGTACACTACTTGATTACTGCATGCATTCCAGTATAGGCATGAGAACTAGAGTGAAGCTCAAGCGTTTTCTGAGCCAAATAATTTAATCAAACAAAAGACTATAATCAGATTTCTTTGCCGCCACTAACAAATTTACAGGGTTGAACCAAAATTTTTTCATTATACAACTTCAAACCAAATCCAGCTCTAATAAATTTAAGTCCTAATCTACAATCCTATGGCAGAAGAAGGCACAAAACACAAAGAAATCAAGTAACGCAAGCATTCGTGCTGACCCTAAACTGCATATCTTGCAGAATTACAAGCTGAAGAGATACCAAATCTCTAATACCAAGCACTAAAATTGCCCTGATCAAAACATAAACAGAAAATTAGACTGATGGTCTATTAGGAGTCCTATATTAAGTAGCATAGCAAACTTAGGTATTATTTAACCCATGAGGTTCTCCCCTCTAATAGATAATCTTTTAGGTTGGGTTCTACTCATGTGACATGTATTTAAATCGTAATAATTTGTGTCTTTCATTAAGAATTGTTTCACAGAAAGACCTACTTATTGGCCGGATTAAGGTATAATACCCATTAGTGATAGGTTAGTGAAGCCACCTAAAAAAGAGAAGGGGCTATGATCAGGCAATGTCAATAAAATGAAAACCACCATGGACATCGGTCATTAAAGGGGATGATAATGTTAGAAGTTTAACCATGAGAATCTCTTACCTAGTAGACTAGTCTAGTATGTTGGGTATGATTCTATGCTTAATTAGGGACTTCATCGACACTTATTATGGAATGTCCTTACGTCATCGCCAGAATTATTAGTTAAAAAAGTACAGTACTTCGTGAACATACCTGCTCATATTTCCAATGAATCATTCAGACTTGGAAATGGAACCAGCTCTTTGTCTTTCAGCTCTGGCCTTGTCATACTCAAACTTCAAAACATTCTGAATATGCGAAGTATCCTTCACATAAAAAACCCTCCCAAACACACTCTCTTCAATAATCGGAAAACACAAATACAACACATTATTCACAATCCAGAACCAAACCGCCCCAATAAATACCCCCAAACCAGCCCCAGCAAAAACCTGAGCCACAGTATGGTACCCCAAGTAAACCCTAGAATACAAAGTAAAAAATGCAACAGACCACGTGAGTAGGTGCAAGATCACGTGACGCTTAGAAAAAAGGAGCAGGGTCAGGTAAGTGGCAAAGAAAAACATATACTGTGAGTGACTGGAAGGCCAACCGTGAGAGTCACACGTTTCGAGTAGGACGCAGGTTTCGGGGCGAGCTTGTTGAACTGTGGTTTTGATGAATTCGTTGATAAATTGGGAGATAATGAGACCGATGAAGAAGAAAATGCCTTGGAGTTCGCGGCGGAAGATGAAGTGGGTGATGAAGCCGCTGAGGCTGATGAAGACTGGGATTAGGGAAACCCAGGCGAGGAAATGGCCGAGTTTGTCGCCTTTTTGGTACCGGACGTGGGTCAGGGTCACGGCCTTTAAGGGTGGCGTTGCCATTGTAGATGTAGATCTAGGAATTAAAGAAAGTTGATTTTGGGAACCACTAGAAGTGAGTGTGAAGAGTGTTTGGAATATTGTTTTACTTATATGTTTCTGTGTGGGGTTGAATAGTTTTGTTTATAGGCTTGAATTTTTTTTGTTTGTAGGCTGTTTAGGTAAACTCATTGGCTAGAACTAATATGTAAACTGCATATTAGTTTGTTTTCCGGCGAACTAGCGCACACTCATTGGATGAATTTTTTTATATTATTGGCTACCTATTGGTCATTGATAAGAAGTCGTGTTGATAGAGTAAGACATCATCCTAGAAGTTGGGTTGACTCAATGCAACTTCTGGTGAACCTGACATCGGTATGCTTGAAGACAACTTCTAGGTGGAAGTCGGTTTGAGGAAGGAGACTTCAGGTCGTCGTTTCTCCCTGGACGACATTAGTGGAGAAGTCGTGATCGTTGAAGTCGGTTTGAGCAAAACCGACTTTAGTATGTATATTTATCCCCGCAATCTCCATCTTTCTAAGCCATAGAAGGGTGTAATACCATAGTTATTGAGAGAGTAGTTTGGATTGGTGAAAGTGGATTTTTAAGGTTAGTTTTCACTTTTTTATTCTTTGTTTAGACTGTTATGAGGTAAAGACAATAATGAAAACTATTTTGTGAGATATGATTATGAATAAAAATTTTGGTTTATTGTATTGTTAACTATTTTTTATTATAATTATATTGTTTAGTTTTCTTTTTGTTCTTTTTTATATTACTAGATGGAAGAAGAAATTAACAACAAAGAAAATTATTGTGATGATGTATTATTTTTGAGAAAATATTTTATTTTGTTGTTGAAATTTTTTTATTTGTCATATAAATGATATATTTTTGTGATTTTAGGCTGTAGAAGAATTTGATGATAGTGATGCTGAAAATATGAATGAAACATAAGATTTAGGTTTTGAAGAAATTAATTTTGGATTGTTAAATGAAGATGAAGTGAAGAAGTTAATGTTTTTGAACAATGATATTGCATATGAATTTTATAAGAAGTATGGTATGAAGAAATGATTCAGTATTAGAAAATATCATACCCGTCGGGACAAAGATGGTGAAATTTTATGGCAATCATTTTTGTGTGATAGAGAAGGATTTAGAGAGAAAAAAGATAATGTGGTTCAGAATAGGGCGCAAAGAAAAGACACAGGATGCAGTTGTTTAGCAATAATGGAGATCCACATTGACAAGGAAAAAAGAGGTTGGTATGCCAGTTATTTTTTCGATGAACATAGCCATTAACTCCTTGGTAAACATTATGGTGACATGATAGCCTCTAACCAAAGATTGACAGAGATAGATGTCACTCAGATGAACACCATGAGAGAGTTGGGCATTGGAACGAGAAAAATATTTGCTTCATTTGCTGGTCAATGTAGTGGTTATCGCTACATTGGGTTTTCGAAGAAAGACATGTACAATCAAATCCAAAAGCAAAGAAGGGTCAGAAATGGCAACATAGAAGCAGCCTTACAATACTTGAAGGAGCTATCAAAATCAGATTGTACAATGTATTGGAGGCATACAATAGATGAAGAAGATAAGTTGCAACAATTGTTATGAGCTGATGTATATAGCATTTTCGACTACTCAATTTTCGGAGATGTTCTTGCATTTGATGCAACTTACGGTCGAAACAATTAAAATTTCTCTTGGAAATTTGTTTGTGGAAAGCCATTAGTGGGAAATTTTGGGTGTGAAATCTAAAAAACACCCAAGTCTCACATATAAGAGTTTTGAAAAAAAAAACAACTCCCAAGTCCCACCTTGGAGAGATGAGGAATTGGGAAAAAATGTCATGTTATAAATAGAAGCATTCTCCAATCATTATAGCTCGCCCCAAGTTGAATGCGCTTTCATTCAACTTTTTCTTTCTCCCTCATATTTTCCGCCAATGCACTTCCGGCAAACTTCTCCCCCTTTCTTTCTGTGGCACTAAGAATTGGCACATGCAACCAAATTGTGGGAAATTTGAGAAATGACATTGGTAGTTAGTATTAAGGGAAAAGAATTGGTACAGGTAGTCAAATTGTGGAAATTTCTAGAACTAACACTGATAGTCAGATTGTGGGAAAAGAATTGGCACAAGTAGCCATATTATGAGAGTTTCAAGAATTGACACTGATAGCTATATTGTGGGAATTTTGGGAATTGGCACTGGTAGCAATATTGTGGTGAGTGTATTGGAGATTGGTTCTTACAATGTAGTAAGAATCCAATAACAGAGATCTGAGTTGTTTTATGCTAGGGACGGCGTGGTTGATAGTCTGCTTGCACAATTTGGACAGTGCCACAAAACGTCTTAAAGAGAGCGACCTGGTCGTGACTCAGCCAGTAAGTACTATTTCGTGCCATTTAGAATTGTTTCTAGCAACTATAACAATAATTTTATGACGTTTCTACTGCAATGACATTCATAGATAATATTACTGGACCGAACATCTTTGACCTGAATAGACCATTTCGGTTTGATAAGACAAATTTCAAATGGTGGCAACATAAGATGGAAATTTCCCTCACTATGAGAAAAGCTGCTCACATTTTGAATACCGATATTCCAGTGGTGCTGGGAAAAGCTGAAAAAGAGGAAAGAGATAAACTAGCTATTGATATAGCTATCTGGAATGAAAATAATTACTTGTGTAAGAATTTTATTATGAGTGGATTGTCTAATGATCTCTATGGTTACTATAGTCCATTCAAGTCTGCCAAATTAATTTGGTATGCACTTGGAAAGAAATATGGTACCGAGGAACCTGAGACTAAAAAATATGTTGTTAGTCATTACCTCAAGTATCATATGACTGATGATAAGTCAGTATAGTCTTAGTCCATTGAGATACATAGATTTGTTCGTGAAATCATTTATGATGGTATGCCCCTAAAGAGTTAAACTCACACAACCTATGAATGTGTATTTGTTGGGTATGCTATAAACAACAAGGCGTACATGTTTTATGACCTTAATGCAAAAGTGATCATTGAGTCTAAACGATGTTGATTTCAATGAAAAAGAATTCCATTTTAAATTGAGGAATAGAGGGGGCATATCAACTAATCACATACATGTGATTAGAGATAATGATAAAAAGGAAAGGTTTGAAATAGAACCTAGAAGAAGTAAAAGAGAAACAACTGCTAGAGAGTATAGACCTAATTATATGGTTTATATATTGGAGGAGAATCCATCAAATTCTCAAGAAGTTTTGACTTCTTTGGATGCTGATTTGTGGCAAGAAGCCATAAATGATGAGATGAATATCTAGAGTGTAACAAAAAATAGATTATTTTAGCTCAATCCATTATGGAAGTTGAGATGATAGCACTAGCAACAACTAGTAAAGACAATGAATAAACAAACAATTACCTTTTGCGAGTCTCTGATTTTGATACTTAGCATTTTAGATTAGGACATCATTCTCATTCTATTTTACAATGTATAAACAAACAATTACCTTTTGTGAAATGTATCAAAGTTTAGTTTGTGATGTTTGCCATATTGCTAAGCAGCCTAAGGTTCCTTTTCCTAAGAGTATATTACTCACACCTATGAGCCTTTTGATATCATATACATGGACATTTAGGGTCCTCTTTGTCAACAAACTATACATGGTCAGAAGTATTTCTTGACCATTGTTGATGATTTAACAGGAATCTTGTTCAGAATTTCTTCCAACTAGTTAACACTCAATATAGCCTCAAAGTCAAAACTATCAGAACAGATAATGAGCCTGATTTCATCATGCCCAACTTCTATGACCAATTAGGTGTGATTCATTAAAGATTTTGTGTAGATACACCACAACAAAATTCCGTGGTAGGTAGAAAATATAGACATATCCTAAACACAACAACATCTTTTCTCGTCCAAGCTAGTCTACCTAAATCCTTTTGTGGATATGATGTAAGGCGTTCTATTCACTTGATCAATAGGTTGCCTACACCTGTTTTAGTTTTCCAATCCCCCTTATGCAGCCTTGCTAGGAAAGCAACCTAATCTTACTTACATCAGGGTTTTTGGGTGCGTTGCTTATGCTTCCACCCTTGCCAATCAGAGAGGCAAACTTGACCCAAGAGCTCAAAAATGCATCTTCCTAGGTTATAAGGTAGGAACCAAGGGTTTTCTATTATATGCTCTTTCTTCTAGAAACATTATTCTTTCAAGAAATATTGTTTTCCATGAGCATATCTTCCCTTACAAGGAAGACCAACCTATAACTATACCTCATTCCCATATACTTGACAACAATTCCCTTATTCTCTTCATTGAACCTAACACAACCCAACCTATCCCTCATATTCCTACAATCCACACCACACACTTCCACACCTACCCACTCAACCTATCTCCACTAGCATTATAACATTCCCTGACCCCATCCTTTTTAGAAGGTCCCAGAGAACTCCTCACCTACCTAATTATCTTTAAGATTATCATTGTACCCTTTTGACTACCACACCCACCACCACACCTGCCACCATTAAGCATCCTCTCAACATTGTCTTATCATATATCTCCCTCTCACCCACACACTTGCATCATACTCTCTCTATCACCACCACCGTCGAACCTAAAACCTATAATCAGGCTGCTAAGTCCCCTGAATGGTTTTAGGCCACCAATAATGAACTGGAAGCCCTGAATCACAATAACACTTGGACTATTGTCACCTTACCAACAAATAAGAGATGCATAGGTTCCAAATGGGTTTACAAACTCAAATTTCATTTTGATGGTAGCATAGAAAGACACAAGGCACGCCTTGTTGTCAAAAGATGCAATCTAACTAAGGGGTTGGATTACTATGAAACCTTTGCTCCTTTTATTAAGCTCATAACTGTCAGAGCCTTAACTGCTACTTAAGGATGGACCTTACACCAATTGAATGTGAACAATACATTCCTCCATGGTGACCTTGATGAGGAAGTTTACATGACCTTACCTCAAGTAGTTCCTGGCACCAAACCCAATCAGGTGTGTAAACTAAATACGTCCATTATGGCTTAAAGCAAGCCAATAGGCAAGGGTTTGCCAAACTATCTTCACACCTCCATTTCTTGGGTTACAAGCAATCAACCCATGATTATTCTTTATATACCAAATCTCATCATAATCCATTCACTGTTATGCTGATTTATATGGATGATTTAATCCTAGTTGGGAATGATTTTCTTGAAATAGAATCTGTAAAATCCCACATTGACAACAAGTTCAAAATCAAAGACTTAGGCACCTTAAAAATATTTTTTGGGCCTTGAGGTTGGTAGATCTAAGCTTGGCATTTCCTTGTGTCAAGGAAAATATGCCCTTAACCTACTTAAGGACACTGATTTTCTCACATCCAAACATGTTTGCACCCCTATGGTTAGAACTACATCCTTACACCAACAAGATAGTGATCCCTACAATGACCCTATTTTATATAGACAATTAGTAGGCATGCTCCTTTATCTTACTAACACCCGTCCTGACTTGAGTTTTCCTATCCAACAACTTAGCTAATTTATGGTTGCTCCTACCATTAAGCATCACAAGGCCATGACTCATGTTCTTCGTTACATAAAGGGAACCTTTGGCCATGGATTATTCTACCCTGACAGTTCTATTATTCAAATAAAAGGGTTTTCTGATTATGATTGGGCATCCTGCCCAGATAACAGACGATCTATCTCTAGATATTTGATGTTATTAGGTGATTCCTTAGTGTCATGGAAATCTAAGAAACAAAACACGATTTCTCGCTCTTCTTCAGAAGCTGAATATCGTGCCCTTGCCATTGCTTCCTGTGAAATACAATGGCTTACCTTTCTTTTTCACGATTTTCAAATCTCTTATAAGGAATCTGCTCTCTTATATTGTGATAATGCCTCTGCTAGATTGCAGCTAATGTTGTCTTTCACGAACGAACTAAACATATAGAGATTGATTGCCATGTTGCTAGAGAATGACTTCAAAATAATCTATTCCATTTACTACATATTACTATTGAAGAACAACTTGCAGACCTGTTAACCAAGTCCCTTGAACCTAAGTCCTTTTCATATCTGTTGGACAAGCTTGGATTAGTAAATATTTACTCTCCAGCTTCAGGGGGTATTGAATATATTCCATGACAAATTCCATATATATGCCTCATTATGTATGATGCGTATTTTGCATTGCATCAGGTTTATTCTGACCGAGCCAACTTCAAGACCATGACTAAGGATTTATGGTGCACATGACCAAGTCAGCCAGAGCACCCGACCAAGGATTCATGACCGTGAAATCAAGACTTGACTAAGTCAGTTAGCGCATCAAATGCAGATTGATGCACATCTTTGGCGCATTAGCTCTACACTAGAATCATCAGCCTTGGCGCATCAGCATATACTTTTGGCGCATCAACCTTGGCGCATCAGCATGCTTCTTGGTGTATCAACTCATACCTTTGGCGCACCAACCTTGGTGCATCAGCACACATCATTGGCGCATCATTTCTGATGCATCATGATGCACCTTGGCACACCTAGTTTAGCCAAGTCTGTGCATCTGCTTTCTGGTATATGATGTTGTTTTTGTTATTTTACTTAGGATTAGTTTTTGTAGTAGAGTCATCTTGTTTATTTCAGTATGTGTTAAATATGTTAGTTTTTCTAGTTACAATTTAGTTAAGTTTGTTATGTTGCTTGGTTTACAAGCAATCTAGACTATATATATTTGTAAAGCTCATAAACTTGTATATTTCAATTCATTCAATACTAACATCTTCTACGTTTCTTATTCAATCAAATTAATTCCATTAAGAAATGTGAGGCTCATATTAATGAGTTATTCTCATTCCAAAACTGGCGTCTT
This sequence comes from Lupinus angustifolius, assembly GCF_001865875.1. Taxonomy (NCBI): domain Eukaryota; kingdom Viridiplantae; phylum Streptophyta; class Magnoliopsida; order Fabales; family Fabaceae; genus Lupinus; species Lupinus angustifolius. The sequence goes on along the minus strand of NC_032019.1, from coordinate 22,626,665 downwards.
TTCCTCTTGCACTCTTGATGAGGTTCATGGTTTTGGTGGTCAAGGTATTAAAAGCTCCATGAACCATATTGCAACAGATCTATTGCATGAGTATCCTCAACAAGTCAAGGCATTGAATATGAGAGAGACTCCCACAACCATTGATGAAACAACATTAATGGGTGCACAAACTTTGGGAATAAACACAACACGTGCTGGACAACTTCCCATGGAGGTTTCAAGTTTGAAAAAAAATACTATGGGGTCTGGTGAAGAAGAGGTAAATTATTCAAGCTTGGAGTGTTCAAGTATGAAGGCAATGCAATCTGGTCCTGGTATAAATGGGGTTGTTTGCACTAATGTGGAGGGTTCCTAATGTGATGGAAGCCTAACTCCCACGTGTGGCTTGCATGAAGAGAGGATTTTTAATTCTCACGTGAATATGGTAGCATGTCAACAAAATTTATTTGCAATTGGTAATGCAGTGCAAGTCTCAACTAAACCCTTGAATCCTATTAAAGAAGTGTCTCGGCCTACTTATTCTAACGAGTCTATGAATTGTTGAGACCTGGTTTAGTTTTGTTGTTTGTGTTACTTCCATTATTATTTCTATGATTGAGTTTTAGGATTTTAATATTGTATATTGGAATATTCATGGTGCCATTGGTAAGAATGGGTGTCGTCATGCAAGAGAGTTGATTAGAAAATATAATTCTTCCATATTCATCCTCCTGGAAACTCATTATCAGTTCAAAGATGTTGAAGGCTTTTGGAAGGGTTTAGGTTTTGGAGCTTGTGATATTGTTGAAGCTAATGAGCATGCTGGTGGTATATGGGTTCTTCGTGTTGTTAGTAGTAATGCTACAACCATTGTTATTGACACTTTCTCGCAAGCCATCTCGGTCAATTTTGCGATTGGTGGTCGGAATTGGATTTGTACCGCGGTTTATGCTAGCCCATCTCTTCATGTGCGTGAATCTCTTTGGGATCATCTTATTTTGCTTCGGAATATGGTGAATCTCCCTTGGCTGATTTTAGGGGACTTTAATGAAATTATTCTTCCATTTGAAGTTAGAGGTGGTATGGAGTCTTGCAATTTACTTGATCGGAGAGTTATTGGAGGGAAGTTTACATGGATCCGAAGAGATCAAAGTGGCAGGAATGTTTCTAAGCGCCTTGATAGAGCTCTATCTAACCCTAGTTGGCGCCGATATTTCTCTGAAGCTTATGTTGAAAACCTACCAAAGATTCACTCTAATCATTGTCCACTCCTGATTTGATGGGATGGTGGTGCGGAGGTTATTTCTAATCGTTCTTCCGTTTTTAGGCTGCTTTGTCCACTCATGTTGATTTTCAGGATGTGGTTGGACATGTCTAGTCTAAGGTGGATAATGATGTGATTGAGGGGCTCAACAAAGTCAAAGAAGATTCTATTATGCTTAATAAAAATATCTTTGGTAACATTTTCAGGAGGAAGAGAAGACTTGAAGTCAGAATTAAAGGTGTTCATATTAGCTTGGAATTAGTGGATGATCAGGCCCTGAATACTCTTGAGGCTCGATTGACATGGGATTACAATGCTGTGTTGAGGCAAGAATATATGCTTTGGTTCTAGAAATCCAGAGAGCAATGTGTGAGATTTGGTGATAGAAATACCAAATTCTTTCATACACAGACAATTGTGATAGTCTTAACCTGGTCAATTGGGAGACTATCACAAAGAATAAAAAGGATGATGGTCTAGGGATTCGTGCCACTCATTCAGCAAATATTTCACTTCTAGGGAAGTTGTCTTGGAATATGATTGAGGGAAGCAACAAATTTTGGTGCAAGGTTTTGGAAGGAAAATACCTTGGTGATGGATGCATATTGTATACCTATAGTGAGCCTTCTTCTTCTCCTGTCTAGAAGGGTATTGTAAAGCAACTAGGGAGCTGAGAAATGGTTTTAGATTATAGATAGGGGATGGTAACATTTTTCTCTGGTATGAAAATTGGTCTGGTATGGGCAAGCTTTGCACTTCAATGAATTATGTTCATATATCTGACACAAGTTGCGATTGAAGGATTTATTAAAATATTCTTCATGGGATTTTAGCATGTGAAGGAAGTTATTCTACAAATTTTAGTTTCATCTTCTTCACTCTACAACAATTGTTGGATTTGGGATTATAATGCTTCAGCACGCTACATTGCTAATTCAAGATATTGGTGGCTTAAGAGTAATGATTCTTATGGTTCTTCGCACAATCAGTGGAGTTAGATGTGGCGTTTTCATGTTTCTGAGAAAGTCATTTATCTTTTCTGGCTCTTTGCGCTTGAATCCTTACCTACCAACTCTCTTCGTTGGAGACGTAATTTGTCTAGTTCACTGTCTTGTAGTCGGTGTAGTAATGCAATTGAGGATCTGCTTCATACCTTCAAGGATTGTGCTAATTCTTCCATGTTATGGCATCGTTGGGGTTTTCAAGGGAATTGATTATGGGGGATGTAACGCCCCGAAAATCATTTCATAATTACTATATTTAATCTCTTGGAAAAATGGGTAATTTTTATTTATAACATATAACTTACAAATCATTTTTTTCCATTTTATCTATTCTCTTTTAAGACGTCACATTTTCAAACCTTTGCGGAAATAATTTCTTAATACTCTAAATGTAATTGAACGAAACACAATTCTTTTCTGAATACTTCTCATTAATCAATTCTTGAATTTGTAATACGTACATCATGGTTTACAAAATACAAGGCAGAGTCTATTCTTCGCCCCTAACAAAGACTAAAAGTAAAAATAAAAATAAAATAATGTCGGGGGCGTTGACATTACAAAAGTACCCTACACAGGTTCCCTATCAAAAGAAAGAAATGAGATCCTAGATCGGTGATGCACTGGAAACCTCACTACGGTCTTCCTCGATCTCCGAGTCTGAAGAGATCTCTATAACCTCCATTGAATCCTCTATACAAATTAACTCTACACAGTCGTCGTCCTCGTCCTCCACCACCTCATCTACTTCCCAATCCATCGAAGGGTCCAGGGTGTACCCCCTAGGCCCCGATGAAGTAGCCATGTCTGCTCCTTCTGTCCCTCTTGGTGTTGAGTCAATAGATGAGAATCCCGCTTGGGGCCAGGTCCTGACAACCTCCAATCTGCCTCATGCTTCAACTGTTGCGGATGGACCGGTAGGTACAGACCTTCACTTTGGTAGGGTGAACGATGCTTCCCGAACTGCGTAATGTGTCGGGAGATGCAACACGTAGCCATCACATATGAGATCCAATTGCAGGTCGCATGGACCAGTGTAGGTGTATCTGTTTGCTTGAATGCTCAATGCCCCCTTCTGGGACATGGTAAAGCGGTAGCCCCTGATCATCGCTGATCTGTCCATCTAAACATGGATGTATACAAGTACACCAAAACGAAAGAGAGGGAGTAAAACATCTAATGAAAAACTTATCATTGACGTTGTGGAATTACACAGAATATCACACCAAGACAAAGAACAAGTACAAATATATCCTATGATCATACACACATGTATTAATGATGAATGAAGTATAAAACTTATGATTTTAGAATCAATATTGATAAATACCATGTATGTATGCTATGCATATGTC
>NC_032019.1:22620303-22623058 GCF_001865875.1 Lupinus angustifolius | reverse complement strand
TATCCTCCCAATAACTATTCAGAAATAACTGAGAGTACAGGTCCCATAACAAGCCGATTTGATCGCACCAAAACTTATTCCTCGCAAGGATATATATATGATCGATCTGTTCCAACAGAACTGTCCATTTCAGGACGGTGTCATATCAAACACTTTCTGGGCATCCCTCTCATCGATCCTTATTGCAAAGAGGGGTTGTCAAAGATCGACTAGTTTGCGTTGTGAGCACTGTCCAATCCAACAAAATACATCATCCAGGAATACACGAGACTCGTCTCACCTAGACTCACCCTCAAGACTTTGCTGGCGAATCACTGCCATCGCCGTCCCTCTCAACATCTCGGGGATCGTTCGTCTCCCATAAATTTCCTCTCAACTACTTCATTATTCACAATGAATATGCACAGTAACTGAAATTAGGAAATTAAATCTTTTAATCCATCTTTAATAACGACCTGCCCATCTTAAAACATCTCCCATCGGTAATGCTTCTAGTGGGACCCAATCTTAATATTTAAACCATAGAGAATAAACCTCAGCACCACTACCAACCAACGCGGAATCACCCTGGACGGCTCTCAAGCCAAGCCTCTTACGGTGAGAGGATCTCGCTGCATGGGCATATAATACTTCTCAGCACCACTACGAACCATCGCTGAATCACCCTGGACGGTTCTCAAGCAAGCCTCTTACGGTCAGACGATCTCGCTGCATGGGCATAATATAACACTTGCGGGCCTCATCCTTAACCATGCAATTCTTTACATATATCACTTTAGATATGGCGACTCTTCTTTGTATCATTTCTAAGAATTTCATATAAATATTCATCTTTACAACATTTACTTATTAAAAGAACATTATCTCCAATAAAGGTGTTTTAGGTTTTATTGAATAGGATTGGAAGTGAATGAATTCTTGATGGCAAAAATGTCATTAGACTATCGCACATGTGAGATTTATCGTTCAGACAACTTAAGAAGTCTTGTCTGTATGGAGCCCTCTCGTTCAAGTGAGAGCTGTCTTGCTCAAGCGAGGGAATCACCATTTTTATAAGGCACTTGTGGCTCAAGCGAGAGCTATCTCGCTTAAGTAAGAAAACAACCAGTTTTCTTTGTGCATATTTCAGCTCATGTGAGAGCTGTCTCGCCCAAGCGAGAAAACCCGTTTTCTCTGGACACTTCTCACTCAAGCGAGAGCTATCTCGCTCAAGCGAGAAAAACCTGAAACTTAGTAAATTTCTTTTCTGAATGAAAAGTTTTCTCATTTATAACACATGTTTTCAAGCCTTGAATTTAACAATTATCTTATACATATAATTCTTAGAACAATTATTCGAGCAATATTAAATAGGAATAATCATGGCATCTTCATACGTAAACATAACCTAACATAATTCGGCATAAGAAATATTGTTATACTTAATCCAAACAAAACAGACAATTGATTAAGTACAAGCTTTCTTAATACCCAAGACAACTCCAAATTTGTGAGGGAGTTTGGAGGTCCTGAAGCATGAGTGTGTCGTGCAGATTGTTTGCTTTATTCCAGGTGAGCTTAATTCGTTGGGTGTCTTCTCGAACTCTTCATCACACTAAAATCAAAATAACGCTAATTAGGTCACTTTGATAATTATTATTCTTACGAAATAAAATTTTACGCGAAAATAAAACTTCTGATCTAAATGAATTTAATCGCTTTCATTCATCCGATTCAAGGTTAGGTATTTATTGAATCATCATTTATCATTGAAAGTCTTACAACACAACGACACTTTCTAAAGTAAGGTTTTAACAAAACTTATAACGAAATTATGTCATAATCTGTGGATATACACTAGGTTAGTTCCCAGGAAAGAGATGTGGGTCGTAAATACATACTTAAATACCAAGTCTTTCCATAGACATAACTTTTCTAGACATGTATTTCCACTTCATTACATTTTTCCGGTAATGATCAATATTCATAAAACTTATCTTTTGCAAGTAAAACATTTTTATTAAGATTAACCTTTTTAAGTAAGATTATTAAGCTAGACTTACCATTTTAACAACTTGAACAAAATTAATACTTTTAAAGCAGGACTTTTAAGTCAATCTTACCACTTTAAAGTAAGCTAACTTAACCTAGATCAACACTTTTAAATCATTTTTCTATCTAAGACTTCATAACACTTTAGGTTTATAAAGTCAAGTTTTTTTTGGTCAATCTCCTCATTTAAAGTATGCTACTAAAGAAAACACAACTACTTTCATGATCATCTCAACACCTACAAATTTTAGGATAACCTCAAGGATTAATAGGTGTTGCTTTCATAGTCATGAACTATAAATCCTAAGTTAACACTTTTACTACTTTACTATCCAAAACTTCATAACACTTTAAGTTTATGAAGTCAAGACTTTAATAAATCATCTTTTATCCCAAATCATTAATTTAACTTGGAAATCAAATAATAACATATGCTAAACAAACTTTTACACATAATACCTTTTAAAAAATGAAATGTTTTCAACAAAAACTCATAATAATTTTGAACTTTCAAGAATAGACATAAACTTTTCTTAAACACAATAAATGTTCCTTTGATGTTGAAATCATCACCTTTAAACACATTCAAAGACTAACAATAATTTCCAACATTACTAAAGCAAATAAAGTCATCTAATATTGTCCAAAGATATACTTTTTCCATCTAAGAACAAGGAAGAAATTTTAAGTTTTACATAAGTCAAAAACTACAGCAAGGTTCATA
>NC_032019.1:22609341-22620298 GCF_001865875.1 Lupinus angustifolius | reverse complement strand
CATTATCATCCCCTTTAGTCATGACATACAAAATATTTAAAGCAAAAAAAAAAAAATCAACTCCATGAATAACATACTAAGAGATCATGATTTTTTTCATGTTGTATGTGGAGAAAAAGAGAAAGAATACCTTAACTTTCTTTAGGAGAATTAGTGTAAAAATGAGAGGATGGAGTGAGGTATTTATAGAAGAGCCTCACCCTCTCTCAAATCTTAAAATTAGTAAGAGGCAATCTAGCTTTAGGCTAGCTTAGGTGATGTGTCTAATGGTGGTGGAGTGAGGAGATTTGGTGAGTGATTTAGGGGATTATGAAAGCTTTGAGTTTGCTTGTTTGACAAGCCATTGACCCATGATGTTATTAATACTCTGACTTGATTGATGCGACTTTATTTCTCAATTGAAGTCATGCCCGAGTATTATCAGGTAACTTCTCCGGAAATATACGATCTACCGATTTAGGTTTTTTGCCCGAAACGTCAAAACGTGAATTTCGAGGTGAAAAATACCTAGAGATGAGTTATGGATAAAATTGGTGTCTATTTTGACTATAAATAATATTTCAAAGCCAATGGCGAAATCGGAATTCAATTTCGAGTTATGGAACTCAAAAACTGGGTGAAAACTCGATAAAACGACCCAAAATCGTCTCAAAAACTTTTATTCTCCAAAAATCTTGAAAAAATAGGGAAAATAAGGATATTATAATACAATACTAGAACTCATATGAGGTTTAGCCTAAAACATTGATTAATTTCTATAATTAATTCATTAACAACTAATTACTTAATTAAACATGCTCGAAAAAACACGGTGTTATAGAGGAGCCAATCCCTTTTGTCTTGGTTGGAGACTAATGCTAGGACATAGGCAGGGTCTTTTCTTATTATATGGTGTCTGGTGGGCCTAGAGGTGTCGCAATAACTCTATTGTTTAGAATATTGTCTGGGATGTGTCTTATATTGTTAGGAATGTTCATCATGATTTTAGAGATTGGTGTTCTATTGATATTTCTACTTATGATGTTCCTGTGTCTTTAGTTCACTAGTGTTAGTTGGAAATTGGTAGGATTAAAGTTAATGTTGATGGAAGCTGCAGTATGAGAGACCAAACTATTAGGGTGTATCCTTTGAAATGATGCAGCTATTTGGTTTTGAGGCTTTTTCTGGAAAATTTAGTATTGGGGTTTTCATTCTTGCGGAGCTGCTGACTATTGAGCATGGTCTTCATTTAGCTTGGAACTTTGGTCATCAATAAGTTACCTTGGATAGTGATTTCCTTGATATGGTTCACATCATTTCTGATAAGGTGCATGTTCATTTAGATCGTCTATCTAGAGTTCTTCACAACATTAGTGGTTTGCTTAAAAGAAACTGGGATATTTAGATTGAGCATATATTCAGAGAAGGAAATACGCTGACAGACTTCATGTCTAAACTTAGTTTTGGTCATCATGAGAATACAAAATTTTGGGATTCACTGCCTGTAGGAGCCCTCCTTATTTTGCCGATGGATCTTGCACCATTGTTCTAGTGTTTGTTTTGTCTGTCGTTTTCTTTTCCATTGTACCAAAAAAAATCACAAACTCTTAATTTGTTTATTTTCATAAACTTATCCAACTACATATCAACACATCATGCATTATCCTGGGGAATAATGAGATAGTGTATTTCATATGATTCACTCTCATTTAAGTTAAAGAACAAATTGAAGGAGAATGTTGTGGGTGAGGGTATAATGTTTTAGTATTCAGTGTAATACAATATTGAACTATAAAACATAGGTATTTATTACAATGTCTATGGGCTGCCTGTTTTACTCGTTTGAAAAGCCCACAAGCGAAATGGCTTGTTGGACAAGATTTTTAGATGGATGAGTAGATTTTTCATGCACTAATTGCCCAATTAGTATGAGTGGGTGAGATCTATAAGCTTGACCCAAATTGACAAAAAGTAATTTTATATTATATTTAAATAAAAATTATAAATTAGCATTCTCTCATTTCATTATAAGATTCTCCATTACTACCAAGAATCTCAACTAGGCATGGTTTATGCTTTTGAATGGATTTTTTCTTGCGCTTTTTGAACCATCTAAAAGAATGATTTGAGTAAGTGAAAAGGAACAATCCAATTTCATTAACCAGCCAATTCCTTAATTAAAATGGTTCTTCTTTATTAGAAACTAATCAACCCAACCAAGAAAAGCAAAATCCATCATAACAAAAGCCCATGTTGAGAAAAAATGGGCCATAAATAAAAACAGAAAACACAAGTAGAGACGACAAGGATTCATCTATGATCTATACTACAACTCTCTAATATAATGACAATTTTTTGACAGTTTTTAAAACTATATTTGTAATTATACAAAGCGTGACAACGGACTTAGATATAATTCTATATGTGTAATTTAAATATATCTACCTTAGCCTTGTTGTGAAGTCAATATCTTACACAAAACTATAAGTGCATTAATGGAAAAAGTTAAATACCATATTTGAATTTTTTAAGGTACAAATATTGCAACTCATACAACTATGTAGAATGAAATATATGACAGAAAATTTTACAAAGCAATATCAATAAATGAAGAAATAGATCTTCATCACATACTTTCGTTTTATAACAATTAAATTATTATATCTTAGAGACAATTAATTTTGTTTTTACATGATCGAGGGTTATGTTCCATATCTAAATGGAAATATTATGTGGATAGTGTAGTCTAACTACACTAGCACACATTTGGGATAGATTTTAAATTATTTATGGAAGTAGTGCAACTTTTAAGGGACTCGTGGACGACATCCACGATTTTGGGGAAGTCGTGGACCTGTATTGCGATTCCCTTAGGAACTCGTGCATGGTAGACGCGAGATCCTTAACCCTATCACACATCATGGAACTCGTCGACAGAGAACATGAGTTCTATGGAAATGTCGTGCATGTACAACACGAGATCCATGTCGTGCGTGGAGGACACGAGATCCCAACATCATATATACAACCTCTACCCCCATTCCAAATCACATCGAAGAAAGAAAAAATAAGAAAAAAAATTGTAGAGTAATTTATAATTATATAAGAAGAGTGATTCCTAATCTAAGAAGAGACATTATATAAGGTAATTAAATTTATTGTTTTGTTTTTAATTCCATTTACTTTTTTGATTTGTTATTTATTGTTACTATATTTTTACATGTAGATTGTCATTATTAGAGATATTGTTAGTGATTTTAGTGACAAGGAGGACATTGAGCTATGTGATGATGATTATGTTCAGATTGCCACTAGTGAACTGGTTAGCATAACATATGTTACTCCTTCATCTTTTTTCCTCGACATTGATTTGGGCAAGATTTTCCATATAGAAGTAGTAATGTAAGTAGTGATATTGATAATGACATGTTTGTTGGCATGCAATTTGAATAAAAAAAGCAACAATAAATGCTATAAAACAATTTCATATTAGGAATTGTGTTGATTACCATGTCGATGAGTCTAGGCACACTTGTGTATCCACTAATATTTCCCAAGATCGCACGAAATTAAACTCATCATTCATTGCAAATTGTATTATTCAATTAGTACTAGAAGATCTCGATATACCAATTAAAGCATTAATGAATGAAGTAATCATTCGTTTCGATTATACGGTGACATATAGGAAGGCTTGGAATGCTAAACAAATAGCAATGTCCCAAATTTATAGTAATTGAGAGCGATCAGGCAAGGAGTTACCTTGTTGTTTGAATGTTGTCCAATATTATGCTCCAGATACAATTGTAAGATATTCAACATCTAGCCTTGAAGACCATAATACTTTAATTCTTGATAAGGTATTTTGGGCTTTCAAGTCATGCATTGAAGGATTTGGATTTTCCAAACCAATCCTTCAAGTGGATGACATATTCTTGACTGGAAAATATACCAGAATATTGCTAATAGGTAGTTCACAATATGGTAATAGATGTATATTTCCAATTGCATTTGCCATTATGGAATGGGAGACTAAAGAAGCATGTGAATGCTTTTTCTACAATATTCGGAAAAATGTTACTTCACAACTGAACATTTGTATAATATCAAATAGGGGTATAAAGTTGTTGGATGCACTCCGTATTCAGCTGACACAATGGTGTAATGCACAATCTGTATACTATATTCGTCATATTACTAGCAATTTCTCAAAGGAGTTCCAAGATAATTGTATGAAAGAAAAAGTTATCGAAATGGGTATGTGTTATTGTCTAATAATTTGATAGATTGAATTATTTATTATATGTTAATCATGTTAATATTGATGTACTTGTAGTAGGATGAATTGATGCGGCCACGATTTGAGCATACGCTTGCTGTTTTGCGTCAAATTTTTTTGAGGGCAACAGCTTAATTAGACAACATCGCGACAGCAAAATGGACGCAATCATATGACGAAGGGAGACAGTATAAGCATATAACGACGAACTTGGCAGAATGCGTTAATGTCGTTCTAAAAGGATCAAGAACTTTGCCCATTATTGCCCTTATTATAGCAACATATCATAGGCTGAATTCGTGGTTTCTTCACAATAGAAATGAAGCAAGTACTCTGATAAGGACATGTCATATATATTGGGAAGAATTGACTAAGATGATCAATGAAAATAACTATAAAGCTACATGTCAACTAGTGCATAGTTTTTCATGAGAGTTAGGAGTCTCGAAGGTTGAGGTTGTTGGTACCATTGGTAGTCGACACGCTAGGGTATACACAGTGAGACTAATCGAAAATTGGTGTGATTGTGGAAAATTTCAATCATGTAGATTGTCACACTTTCATGTTGTTGCTACATGTGCATCATTGAACTTAGATTATGGGCAATTTATTTCACCAATTTATCGGTTAGATAACTTATTAAAGATTTTTGGACATGAGTTTTAACTGATTGGTAATAAAGAATATTTGCCTCGTTAGTCAGGTCAAACTTTCATTCCTTATTGGATTATGCGTAAGAATCGTATCGGAAGACTAAAAACTACACACATACACAATGAGATGGATGATTCTCAATATAAACAAATTAAAAAATGCGAGTGGTGTAAGACTGAAGGACACAATAAGAAGAAATGTCTATAACTATATAAGCTTTGAAGTTGTAAGTTGTGTAACTATATAGCCTAAACCCTAACTAATTAACCTAAACCCTAACTATATAACCTAAATCCTAACTACATATCCTAAACCCTAAATGTATAACCTAAACCGTAATTAAATAACCCAAACTCTAACTATATAACCTAAACCCCGACTAATTATCCTAAACTCTGATTAAATACACTAAATCCTAACTATATAACCTACCCTAATTAATTAACCTAAACCCTACTAAACACTAATTAAATATACTAAACCCTAATTAAATAATCTAGACCCTAACTATATAATCTAAGCCTTAACTGTATAACCTAAACCCTAACTACATAACATAAACCCTAATTAAATAACCTAAACTCTAATTAAATACACTAAACCGTAACTATATAACATTAACCCTAACTACATACACTGAATCTAATTAAGACTAAACCCTAATTAAATACATACCCTTTAATCTCAAATATCATTAATTAAATATACTAAACATACCATTAATTCCCACCAAACTCTTCAATTTACACAATTAATTCAAAAGATCGTAGCAGATTCTAGGGAACTTGTGGTCCACATCCATGAGTTCAAAGTAGGAGTTGACTGCTTTTTGTGAACTGTCAACTGAATGACACAAATGCACAGGGGAATTGAAACATTGATACAGAAGTCGCATACAGCATCCACGACTTCAACTGAAGTTGCATACCGCATCGATATAGGCTAGGGCACTAAAGTTGTGGACCCCATACACGACTTCGGTTGACTATAAATACCCCTCCCCTCTTCCCATAATCCTCACACTTAACCATAACATGAATTCTATCTTCTCAAATCCTTATTCCGAATCCGTTACTCCCAAAAAATGGAACTCATTGGTCTTGGCCCCATTAACCCTACCCCACTAACTCTTCAGAAAGATCATGTCTCCACCAACATATGGAACGGTGGAGAGATTACTTTTCGTGCAAGGTACAACTTTTGGCAACATCTACCATCCGAATCGGCGTTACACATTATTCGTAACACCACGTTTTGTCTATCTACCAATTGGGGAGTGCACATTTACCCTAGAAGACGTTCCATACTAGCTTGTGCTACCTATTGACAAAGCTTATGTTACTGGTACGACGAGCATGGATTGGTATATTGTGTGTCTCAACTTTTTTGGTGCTATCCCTACCGATAGTCAGATTATGGGCCAAATGATCCAAATGAGTTGGCTAGACTCCACTTTTGAAGTCCTCCCGTAAGATGTTGATGATGTTGTTATTCAACAACATGGAAGAGCTTTCATACTACCCATTATTGGTGGATTCTTTATGCCAGATATATTAGTGTCACGAGTCCACTTGATGTATCTCACATTGTTGGAGGACTTACCACAGACATACCAATAAAGTTGGGGTTCCACTATTTTGGCATGTCTATATTGAGGACTATGTTGTACAACATTAATCAGTCGCCAGATTAAAATCGGAGGATGCTTGTTACTTCTACATTCATGGGCATACAACTGCATCCCGATTTTGACTCCAAGAGTGCACAACAACAATTTGCATTTTTTCCTTTGGTCCGAAGGTAAATATTTATTTCAAATTATATAACTTTTTATTTGAAAATATTTATTCCAACTAATATTCTAACTTAATAAAACTTTATATTTTTGTGGTTGCAATATTTAATCACCATCAACATTCCTGATCATGCAACTAACATAATAAAGTCAATGTTGGATCGCTTGCGCATTGATCAAGAGTATACAAGGAAAATCATGCAAAAGAAGATCTAGGGGTTAAGTATTGTTTATATCTTTATTAGATCTTAAGTTGCTTGCTTAGTAGGAGTCTAGGCTAGGATGAACCCCAATGAAAATCTCACAAGCTAAAAACAATCATATCTAAAATGAGACTCACATGCATACATGATTTACATGCACATACATACATACATGATTTACATGCACATAAATACATACATGATCATATGTTTTTAATGTATTTAAAAAGTATTTTTAAATCATATTGCATCATCATTAGGTTATAAATCATGTAGGATGTTCATTCATCATTTAAAATGTGTTTTAGAAAACTGTTAATCAATTAATAGTTGCGTTATTCAATTAACCCTTGGGCTGAACACGTTAACCGATTAAATGGTGAGTTAATTGATTAAGGTGGTTAAGCTGATAACTGTTTCCGTTTTCTGTTATTTTGAAGAAAATCGTTAATCGATTAAGGCTCAACATAATCGATTAACTGCAGTTAAAAACAGAACAGTATATTAACCCAAGTTTTTCATATATCGGGTCATAACTTAACTTTGAGAAAAATTCAGAGGGTTAGAACACATTTTTCAAAAATGGAGAGTTTACAAATTATTGAGTAAATCCAGAGCTCAAATTTTCATATCTTTAGGAATGATTTTCTAAGTGTTCTTTCAAGAAAAGAAAAGGGTGAATCTTTACAAGATACCCGTTGAGCTTTCATTGTCAAATCTGTGAAAAAGAAACCTGCATCTCACATATTGTATTTTCTGTAATAGTGAGATTTTTTAGGGGTTCTTAGATTCGTAGAAGATTGTATAATCTGCACATTGAGATGCATATGTAACTTGAAGAATTATTTTTAGACTTAGGCAATAACACATTCTCTTGGTGTGTTGTATCACCAAAGAAAGAGAATAGGTTTGGGAAAACCCTAGCTGTGGTTAGGTACGCGTCTTCGCAATAAGCAAGAGGTCTTGGTTGTAAGCGTTTTTTCCTAGCTGGGGCTAGATCGTAAGAAAGGTTTTCTTAGGCGATTAGGATAGTCAAACCAAGAAAGTGGGGTTTAAGATCCAAGAAAGGATCATCTTGATTCTTGTATTGGAATTGTGTTTGTAAGAAACATTGAAGATTCCATAGTGAAGTTAAAATCTCCCAATATCAGATTGGAAGGCCTAAATGTACTTTGCAGTGGACAACAAAAGAACCAGGATAAAAAGCTGAGTCTTCTTCTTCTTCTTTCCCTCATCTTTTTACATTTCCGCATTACTTGATTTACTTAACTTGACATGCATATAATTCTCTGATACTTGCATATTCTGTATAGTGCATTTATTGTTCTTAATTATCTGTATAATTGCATATAAGTTTGGTTGAATCTTGGTAATCTTGAATGATCGAAAAAATTATGTTTATGCTGTAATTGAACCAATTAATCGATTAAGTGGTTTACATCATCGATTAACTGCAGATAATTTAATCGATTAAGTTTGTCTTTAATCAATTAAACAGTGTGTTAATTTGTATAATTTATGTGTTTATCGAGTGACAGTAATTGTGCACCGTATCACCTATTCACCACCCCTCTAGCTGAATGGCAGACCTTTGTGGAACCTAACAAGAACATCCTCACTTCAACACTTAGCATCAATGAATTCTTTAGAGTATCTAACTGTAAATCTGCTAAAGAAAAATGGGTTACTTTAGAGACTACACACGAAGGAACTAAGGAAGTCAAAAGGTCGAGACTCAACACGCTCTTCCAGGAATAGAAAATGTTCCATATGAAGCATGGAGAGAAAATACTAGATTTAAAAAAAAGAGTTACTCACCTCACAAATCAAGTTATTGTACTTGGAAAAACTTTATCAAACAGTGACTTGAACATAAAAGTTCTAAGATCACTCACCAAAACATGGCAACCAAAAGTAACAGCCATTTATGAAAAGAAAAGTTTATAAAAAATGTCCTTGGCTACTTTGTTTGTTAAATTGCAAGAACAAGAATGGGAACTCAGTCAACTTGACCAACATGAAGAGCAAGAAAAGAAGAATAAAAATATCTCTCTCAAAGCGAAAGTAGGTAGATATGACTCATCAGGAGATGAATCAGAAAAGGAAGAGATGGAAGACATGAGTCTTTTTGTAAAGAAGTTCAGCAAGTTCCTTAAAATGAACAAAGGCGCTAAAACTGGACAAATGAAGAAATTCACCAAAAATAATGACGCCTCCACTTCAAACCAAAATTTCACATGTTTTGAATGTTGTAAGCCCGATCATATTAGGATGGACTGTTCAAACGTGAAAAAGAATGCTTTAAAGGAAAAAAACGAAATGAGGACTGGACGAAGAGCCTACATAGCTTGGGAAGATAATGATATCAGTTCTGCCTGCGAACTTGAAAATGAAGAACAAGCACATCTTTCACTATTGGCATCTCATCATTCTGATGATGATGAGGTAAATGAAACTAACCTATTTTCGTCTTCTGAATTGCAACTTCCATTTAATGCTTTACATGATGAATATGTCAAACTCACTAAAAAAAATTTAAAACAAAAAACTGAGTTAGAAGTATTCAGGAATAAACCATCATCTTCTTCATGTCAAAACTGCATTACTCTTGAAAAGAAAATTTCATCATGAAGTCTTGAACTTAATAAATTAAACTAGAGCAGCAAAAATCTGGACAAAATAATTAAAGATCAAAGACATTCTATAGTCCGAAGAGGTCTTGGATATTCTAATAGCCAGGTTTCTAAGAAATAGAATGTCTCAACAAAGATAAATTTTCAGAAACAAAGTATCCACGCTTTTAATTGTAATAACAATAAATATAGGATACATAAACATCATCTCACATGCCCTTATTGTAAGAACCATGTGCATACACCATACACTTGCATGATTAGAAAACACGGTGTGCCCTTAGGTCACTACTTAACCTGTTTTGCAGGATAATTTGAGAGTCATCTTTAATCTATGGTACTTGGACAACAACTGCTCAAAGCACATGACAGGCGACAAAGATAAGTTTTTTGTCCTTACTCCAAGGGACAAAGGCTATGTCACATATGATGATAACAACAAAGGAAAAATACTTGGAGTTGGTAGAATGGGTAAGCCACCTTCTGTTAGGTATCAGTAGCCTAGAAACACCTAGAAGGGGGGTTGAATAGGTGTAGTGGTTATCAATCACCGCTTCTTAAACCAAAACCCAACTGCTGGAAAACAACCCAGTTAATCAATTAACAGCAGGGTTTAATCGATTAACTATTGCACAAAACAGAATGATCAGACAGGTAATTTGCACAGTAATTAAAACAAAATTGAACAGATATAATACATATATTTTTACGCACAATTATTAAGTATATGGCAGTAAACAAATATTCAACTTTCCAATTACATATTCAATTTATAATGGCAAGAAACATAAAGAAGATAAAGAGAGAAACATAAAGAAGATAAAGAGAGAAACAACAGTTCAAAAAGGATTTTTATCCTGGTTCGTTTGCGGTCCACTACAAACTACATTCAGGCCCCCTCTTCAGGATCAGAGAGATTTTATTTCTTCACAATACTGAAATATGGGTACAAATACCAATTCAATTACAAGCACATATGAGGCTCCCTTCTTGAAATCTAGGATCTCTAAATCCTTGGTTTGACTCTAGCCTTCGCTCTAAGAAAACCTTTCTCGCGAACTAGCCCCAGCCAAGATTTTTGTCATCAAATCAAGACCTCCTAGCCTTGGTGAAGAACCTCAATCGCTGTGATGATCTCACACCAAGAGACAAATCCAGACTACACAAAAACACGTTTTAACAACAAGGTATACTAAGCACAATAATGCTTAAAATATGACAAGATAAAGACTCAAAGATTAACCCTTTTACTAAACACTTAAGCCATCAAGATTCAAATGAGTTAATCAATATCAATATACATATAATTTCTCTCTAACAATATCTAACGCATGAGCATGTGAGCAACATAAGAGTGGATACAGAATAATGCAAAAACAGTAAGCATATAATCAACAATTAAAACAACATAATC
>NC_032019.1:22506947-22609241 GCF_001865875.1 Lupinus angustifolius | reverse complement strand
GCACAATCATTCAATATAATCACATATACCAATCATGATCTAGATTCATTTCAAACAAAGTAAAGTGCTATATGCAACATAATTAACAATCAAGTATGAACGCGATAATTCGAAATCATTTAAACACAAATGTAGATAAAATGTAAAACAGTAGATATAGAGTTGTTACAATCCAAATAAAAACAGCAATGCAATACAAAACATAAGATCTCAAGAGGAAACAAGGATCAACAAGGTCCATTAGCTAGGAAAACTAAACTAAGGCTCTAAGGTTTCCTATCTAAGGATGATTCTGGTTGTCAGGAGTCGACGAACTACAACCAGCCTTGATGAAGACACTCAACTTGTTGAACTCGGGACCCATTCTTCTATTATGAGAATTATTAGTAGACTGAATATAATTCCGCAAGGATTGGTAATGGTTGTCAATGTATGCATTCTGACGTTCCTCAAAATGTTCCAAATCCGTATGATATGAATCCTTAAGAGACTGAAAGTGAAGGTCCATCCTATTGTTGAGACGTTGTTCCATAGAATCAATATAAGCTTGTCCAAAAGCAGGTTCCTGTGATGCATGTCCTGAATGCTCCCCCTGAGTTGCAGCAAATGGCTCTTTCTTGGTTCATGTCTTGATCATCTTCACCAGAAGGATCAAGGTTAGCATTGTTGAAGTCCTCTTGATATTGCCAAGTGTTGTCATACTTGTAGATGCCCATCTTATGAGTTAAACTCTCACCAATCAAGTGATCCTTGTCTGAGCATTCCATCACTATATTATCTGAAATATCAATATGTAGATAGTCAATAACTTGGGATATGAAGATATTATACGGAAGTAGTCTTGATTGAGAGACTGAAACGCTATACATGACCTTCAGAATCTTACTAGGCCAATTTATCATGATGTTCTCCTTCACAGCAAACATAAACCTCAAATCATTCACGGTAGGTTGTGCATCATTTGTGTTTCTCTGAATCAATATATAGGCAATCAAGTAGTGTAGGAGTTTGTTTTCTACAGATAGTGACCCAGCTTTGGTCAATTCGCCTTGGACATAGAGTTGAGGTCTACGCAAACACGACTTGTACATTTTAACAGCGTCAAATGAGTTATCGTTTGCCCAACCACAATCGCTTAAACTAGCACCAGAAAAAGCTAAAACACCCACATTCGTAAAGATTTCTTCGTTAATTTCGAACAACTTTCCAGCTACCATCGACCAATATTTCCCATCTTTATATCTAAAATTTGTGTAATACTCCCTAACTAGAGCTAACTAGAGCAGGGTAAATATTACCTTTCAATTCCAAGAAGGGGACAACCCCGTGAGCTTGTAAGCCATGTGGAAAATCAAAGTTCTGTTCCGCAAGCCAAGTCACGTTCGCAAACCGAATATAGGTAGGTTTTCTTCCCTGAAATTTCTGCATTCGAGTTTCTTGTAGAATTAATGAGTAGTATGGATCCTCGCGGTTCTGCCTTGGTTGTGGAGGAGGAACGATTTTTGGAGCACGCAGTGGATGTTGTGAGGTTGTCTTGATTCTCTTTCCACGTCCTCTATCCATAGCAATCAAACACTGAATCATGATGGAGGTTTAGGGTAAGGTTGAGGGAAACCTAGGGTAAGGTTTTGAATTTGGGGAAAACGAAATGCTTGGAAATAGGAGATGAGGAAGACGGTTTATAAAGTCAGAATGTAGTGGGGTGATTCGGTTTAGGGCTAGGATGAAGCTTAGGATGATGTTGGACTTGTTCCTCTGAGATTTGAGAGAAAATGGGATGAACGGGGTTTTGAAAAATGTCCAGAAACGCTTCTATTTCTGATATACTGATGTCGTTAATCGATTAACAATATCTCTTAATCGATTAACCTAAGTTGAAAATGCCAGTTTTAAAAGTTTTGGCCTAGGTAATCGATTAATTGAGTTACTTAATCGATTAAATGCATTAGTTTCAGCATTTTGGATGTTTTTAAAAGCATGCATGGATTTCAAACTTAATTGGATAATTTGATTTTAAGCTATGGAGCCTCAGACTCCATTGTGTGTCGAGCCTTTCCACTCACCCTAAAATGCGCTGCTCTATGGTGGTTTACACGGCTGGCACCCAATAACATAGACCAATGGTCTACCTTGACACGCATGTTTAACGCTTGATTTACGACGAGTAAAGAACACCCACGATCGTCCTATACCCTATTTGGTATTTGATAGGTCCCACACGAGATTATCCGAGCATATTTGGACTAGTTTAATGCAGAGGCGATGAAAGTACGCACCTTAAGTCCTGATGTGGCGATGTATATAATGGTCAGTGGTCTGCAAGATGGTCTTTACTGGCCAAATTCTCAGACCTCACGATGGAAGACCTTCGCTCAAAGGCTCAGCAACTTATCCACCTGGAAGAAACTCATCACATTTTGTCGTCCGCCCGACCCAACAAGTTTCACCCATCATGAGAAGAGAAATGGTCCAAGTTTCAAGACACGCCTCAAATTGACCAAAAACTGCCTAGAAATCCAAGTACTCTATATACACTCCGCTCAATGCCAGTCGGTCCATGATCTTGCATGAGGTCATAGCTATGCACTTCATCTAACTTCCCAAGCCAATCCAAACAAGAGAATAGGGAACCAGGACTGATCTGAATACTGTGAATTCCACAGCATCTTCAGTCACGTAATTGAAGACTACACTAAGTTACGAGACACAATAAAGGACCTTATATAGGCTAGCCACTTACAACGCTTCATCACTAAGGTGAATCAGCAGAGGCTGTCACCTCCATCTCGTCGACACAGTCCACAAAGGAGACGCTCATTCATAGAGCTTAGCATTGACGTCCTTCGAACAAGGACCAGACCGATAGGTACCACCAAGGTAACCAAAGACGGTAGAGCCTGGTCGATATTAAGACTATTTCTGGGGGATTCGCGGTAGGAGGTACCTCTAGGCCTACCTAGAAAAGGTATGTAAGGGAAGTCATGTAGGCCACAATCCGAGATGCTCGCCATCAGCACACAAATAAGATCCCCGTTGATCTCATTTGGCGATCGTGATTATGAAGGTGTCATCCGGGGGCATGATGGTCCTCTGGTCATCAGAGCCAAACTTAATAATAAGAAGGTCGGTCGGCTTTTCGTCGACCAAGGGAGTTCCGCATATATTATGTTTTAAGACCTTTTCGAAAAGATGGACCTAAATGATCGTGGCTGTAACCTTATGAAGGACAACTAGTGGGTTTCATTGGCCAGGGAATCACTCCGTGAGGATATGTGGATGTATGGATGATAATCAGTGACAAGCCCTTAAGCAGAACTCTTGAAACCAAATTTCTTGTCATCAACTGTAAGTCGACATACAACTGTTGGATATCAACATATCAGAATACACCTAGAAGAGGGTTGAATAGGTGTCGCGGATCACTAACTCCACTTTTCCTATATTTTTCACATAACAGATAAATGTTGCACTTAATCGATTAAGCTTAGTTTTAATCGATTAACTAGTGCTGGACTTAATCGATTATGCTTGTGGATAATCGATCATCTTAAGTTCTTACAGTTCTTGTTTTTATGGTTTCTTGCATAGCAAGTCATTGATTACCAACCCTTATACACTTAATTGATTGCAGAGGTTACAGAATGATGTTAATACAAATTATAACATGTAACCCATAATCAATCAATTAACAAGAATATAAAGACTAAAAGTAAAGGAGATAAGGGCTAGAAATTTTGCACAAGGAAATATTGATCCTGGTTCGCTTGCGTTCCACTATAAAGTACATTTAGGTCTCCTCTTCTGATCTTGGAAGATTTTTTCTTCACCACTGGAAATGTTTGAATTCACACAAACTTCCAATATACGACAAAACTAAGATGCTACTTTCTTGGACTCTACGAGCTTGACAACCTCGGTTTGACCTCTCAATCTCGCCTACTAAGATCTCCTATCTTTTCGCGATTAGGCCCAGTCAGGTATCGCTCGAACCAAGACCTCCTAGTCTCCATGAAGAAAAAAAAGATCTCTTAGTGAGGTGAAACTATTCACCAAGAGATCACCTTCCTTGTTCGATATAGATTTTGAGTTTTCTTAAGTACTGAATACTCGAATAAAAACAATGTAAACTCAAATCTAAAACACTAAGCAGAATACTCACAAGAACCTATTCTAAATGAGAAATTATGCAAAGGTTTACAAAAAACAGTTTTCATAATTTCCAGAAAACAGATTTTTCTCTTTTAGTCTTAAACCAATCAAGAAACACAAGCATGAATATAATGCATGAAAAGCCCTAGAGATGCATGCAATAATGTGGATGTCTAAGCCCTATTCAACATGTTCTTATTCTCTAAACTCTTCTAATACACTATATGAAAATGTATATTCAAAGATCTTCTAGTCATGCAAAATTATAAAAGATTATACATGATATGATGTTATGCCACATGGGACAGAATTCCAGCATTTATACCAATCATACTGATACTGCTATTAATCGATTATACATATACTTAATCGATTAAGGGGCTCTTAAAAAGTAGTTTTATGTTACGTCTTAGTCGATTATACATTGACTTAATTGATTAACACACCAACAACATCAAATTCGTTAGCTAGTTTAATTCTGATAATCGATTATATACAACACATAATCGATTATGTTGTATGAAAAAGAGTTTCTTGATGTATGGTAAACTACCTATATGATATGTTAACATGCAATACATAGTTTTTCAAATATGTTACCTTTAATTCATATAACCATGTATGTAGATGCATGAGCCTACTTATCATATTATATCTAGATGTGATGTCTCAATTTTAATCTTGTTTATGTTAAAGCTCTTGTCAGACACTCACCTAGGTTTACCTTACCTGGACTCGATCTAAGGCAATCATCTTGAGACTTCTAATAAAAGTAAAAACTTACAACGCCCTAAGTCTATAGATGTAACCCCTGGGTCTTTGTCTTGTTGTTTGTTGTATGATCTTCAATATTACTTGTATGTCCATTGTCTTCATCAAAACTTAGGTTAGCTTTGAATGTGCATGTCTTGACTCTTTGCGCTTTCACTCTCCCCTTTTTTGATGATGACAAACTCTACACCAAATCATTGTTTGATGAGCTTGATGATGATCAACATGTGTTTGCAAAGGTTGGTTACTGTCAAACTTGCGCTCCTCTCCCTCACTTTGTTCTCCCCTTAACTAAGCAATGAGTTGAAAGTATTTAAGAAAGTGTAGGTAGCAAACTCACGGATTCTCAACAACCTGAAACAAATGAAACAACAAAACAAGTGCATAAATGATAATAGCTGGTCAAAAGTAAGAAGATATATAATAGTTTGTGAAAATAAAATGTAATTAATCATTAAGTATAAACTGTGATTGATTAACCAGTTTTAATAAGATTGAACAAGTGCATAAATCACTGCATTTAATCGATTATTATAGGCATTTAATCGATTAAACTGACAAAATCATAATGTGGGGAAGTTTTATATGACATATCCAACATGTATATACGCAATCAGGCATGAAATGATTAGTATTTCTAATTTGTTCAAGTTAAGCATGTATAAATCAAACATATATAGTATACATGCAATATATCAAGATTCTTATAAAAACCACAATCCAAATACTATTGATATAATTAAACATAGTTCAACAATACATGAAATAGCAATTTGAAAAAAGTACATAGCAAGAGTATTATCAAACTTAAACTTATTCCAAGTAGAAAGACACAATGCCCAAATGAAATGAAGCACAAAACCCAAAAGATAGATTAAACCACAAAACATAACACCCTAGAAGTTAAACACTCATAGACTATTCTTGAGGTTACGAAGGAGGTCGTCTTGCTTGCGGATGCATGATGTCGCTGCTGGCCCGGATAAGGAAGTCTAAGTGATTGATCTTTTCATTGAACCGTTCAATTTGTCTCTCAAACCCCGACTGAATCAAGTTCCTCAGAGACTCATAGTCTGTGTCAATGTGAGCATTGAGCCTCTGTTCATAGCGTCCAAATGAGCTATCCCGAAAGGTATTCCTTAAGGCATAGTAGAAGCCTCCCCGTGATTCTTAGGAACCCACTCATCCATAACAGAAGGACCTTCTACATCTAACGACTCTAAGTCCATAGTAGTGTTGTGATCTTCCCAGTACTGTCATGCATTATCATACTTATAAATTCCCATTTTGTGGATTAGATTGTCCCCAATCAAGTGCTCATGCGAGTTCATGTTTTCTCGAATAACAAACATAAATTACAGGTCATTGAACATGTATGTATGCCACAATATAATGCAGAAGTCGGTTTTCAACCGATAACGATCCAATCTTAATTAACTCTCGTTGCATGTACAAGTGGGGTCCTGTGAGACAAGATTTATACATTTCAGTTGCATCAAATGAGTTCTATAACTCATATGAGCAGGCACTTAGGCCAGAACCATCACTAGATAGCCCACCCACATCTAGAAGTAGGTTCTCATTCAAATCAAATAATTTTCCCGAAACCATAGACCAATAGCTTCCATCCTTATATCTAAAGTTAGCATAAAACTCCCTAACTAGAGCAGAGGATATCTTCTCATTAAGCTCAAGAAATTGGTTCACACCCTGAATTTCCAATCCGTTAGGAAACTCAAAGCCTTGCTCTACCATCCAAGCCATATCCAGATAGCGAACGTAAGTTGGCTTCCTTCCTTGGAATTTGGCTAAGCGAGTTTCTTGTAGAATTAGTGAGTAGTAGGGGTCACCATGATCTCTTCTATCACCATGACTAGATGTGGAGCCAGTTTCTATTCTCCTTGAATGATTAGCCGTAGTTTGGACTCTCTTCGGTTTTTCATCTGCCATCTTTCTTGGATTAGAGTGGTTTAATCGATTATATAATAAATTTAGGGTGATTATAGGCTAGGGTTTGGAATTAGGGAAAAATCTAGGTTTTTCGATTTTCTTTTGAATTGGGGGCTAATTGATGACTAATTAGGCTTCTTACTGCTTGGTTTAGATTGCCATATGATTAAGATAGACCAATTTCACCAATTGATTTAAAAAGGGCAGGCATTTTGGGATTTAGGGTTTGAAAAATCTTTCCAAAACGAATACTGAATCTGATATACCTTACTGTTGTTAATCGATTAAGTCCCATTAAAGTCTTAAGATGTTGAGCCTAGTTAATCGATTAAAGGAAGACTTAATCAATTAAGGATAGAGATTTTCAAAAAGCTTATGCTACTGGAACTTCGTTTAATCGATTATGATACAGGATAATCGATTAACATCAGTAAAATTATAGATTTGAGTACATTTTTTAGATTGACAAGGCATGCTAAGACACTTAACCTAAGAATCTGTTTTAGACAAAATTAAACACTTTTAGCACATAAACATAGAATCATGAATCAAAATTTATAAGCACAAGGGAAATATGCATTCAACATATATCACATAGATAAATATATTGATCATGCAAAGGCACACAACACCATTAATCAAACTAGTTTAGATATTGCTCATCAAGAATTCCAAGTTCTCTTCTAAAAACAAAGAGTGAATCCCATGGAAGGGGCTTGGTGAAAATAACTACTAGTTGTTTAGTGGTTTCAACAAATTCCAGTATACAATACCTGTTTGAAAATGATTACATAAGAAATGATGCCTTATTTCTATATACTTGGTTCTAGAATGCAAGACGAGATTCTTGTATAGTGGACAAATACACCACTTTTCATTTGCTTAATTTGTAATCTGAGGAAGAAGGTAAGCTCTCCCATCATTAACATTTGAAATTCACCTTGCATCAAATCAGAAAACTGCTTACATAGGAGGTCATTAGTATCTCCAAAGATAATATCATCAATATATTTGAACTAATAAATCATGATTATCTAATTTTTGGATAAAGAGCATTATGTTGACTTTGCCCCTTATGAACCTCTTTTCTAACAGGAAAGTACTCAGTCTATCATACCAAGCTCGAGGAGCTTGCTTTAGGCCATAAAGAGACTTTTTAAGTTTATAGACATGGTTTAGGAACTTATAGTTTTCAAAACCGAGCGGTTACTTAACATAAACCTTCTCTTGAATGAATCCATTCAAGAAGGCGCTCTTTACATCCATTTCGAACATTTTAAAATTCATGATCGATGCAAATGCCAAGAGCATCCTAATGGCCTCTACCCTCGCATCAAGGGCGTAGGTTTCATCGTAATTGATACCTTCCTTTTGGTTGTATCCCTTGGCCACATAGCGTGCATTGTTTCGTATTATTAAGCCAGATTCATCTATTTTGTTTCTAAAGACCCACTTAGTGCCAATTATCGGATGTTCTTTTGGTTTAGGGACCAAGTCCCACACATTATTACGTTCAAACTTGTTTAGCTCTTCTTTTATAGCTATACCCCAGTGCTCATCCTCTATGGCCTCATCTATGGTCTTAGGCTCTATGTGAGATACAAAAGCTACGAAATTACAAAAATTATGCAAAGAATTATGGGTTACCACCCCTGTAGATATATCACCTATTACTTTATCAAGTGGATGGTCTTTCTTGGTTTTCCACAACCTCGGCAAATCCTGATGGTCCTCACTGACTTCTTTATCATCTTGAGCCTCTTTCTCCTTTTCCAACTCCTTAGTATATGATTCTTCCAAAGCACCTCCAACATCATCAGACAAAACCTTTCTCTTCTCTTTTGGAGAAGATTCGTCAAAATGAACATGGATCGATTCTTCTACAAGCATGGTATATTTATTAAAAACTCTAAAGGCCTTACTATGCATCGAATACCCTAGAAATATATCCTCGTCAGCCTTTGAATCAAATTTTCCTAAAGCATGTTTTCCATTGTTTAAAATAAAACATTTGCATCCAAAAGCATGGAGATGAGATATATTAGGATTTCGGCCTTTCAAAAGCTCATAAGGAGTCTTTAAAAGTTTAGGGCTAAGAAGTACTCGATTTATGACATAGCAAGGCGTATGTACAACATTGGCCCAAAAGTATTTAGGCACTTTGCTTTCATTATGAATGGTCCTGACCAGCTCCTCTAATACGCGATTTTTCCTCTCGACAACTCCATTTTGTGGAGGAGTTCTAGGAGCCGAGTATTGGTGCAGGATCCCATGTTTATCACAAAACTTATCGAACAGGTGGTTCTCAAACTCACCATCATGGTCACTACGTATATATGCAATTTTCAGGTTAAGTTGGTTTTGGATTTGCTTGGCAAGACTTTTAAAGGATTTGAGAGTGTAGCTTTTAGCAAAAAGGAACATGGCTCATGTAAACCTAGAGAAATCATCTACAATTACCAAAGCATAATAATTACCTCTGAAACTCATAATTTGCGATGGTCCAAATAGGTCCATATGGAGAAGCTCCAAAGGCCTTGTTGTTGAGATCATATTTTTGGCGTAAATGAGTTCTTAACTTGCTTACACTTTTGGCAAGTGTCGCGAGCTTCTTTAGATTTGAAATTAAGTTTAGGTAGACCAAAAACTATATTGAGAGATAACAATTTATCTAAGTGTTTAATATGTATGTCCACAACGCATCTATGCCAAAGCCAGATGTCATTATCTCTAGAGATAAAACACTTGCAGAACAATGTAGTGACATCCTCCAAATTAACCATGTATATGTTGTTTATACGATGAGCAACAAACTTAACATTATTAGATATACTATTACGAATAATGCAACAACCAGAATCGAAGGATACTCAGTTACGTTTATCGCATAAGTGGCTGATACTTAATAAGTTGTGCTCCAAGCCTTCCACATAAAACACATTCTCGATCACTTCTTAAGAGATATTTCCAATTGTCCCAATGCCAAGTATCTTCTCTCGGTTGTTATCGCCATAGGTGACGTACCCTTTGTCTTTAAGTGAAAGATCTAGGAATTTCACTCTGTCACCAGTCATATGCCTCAAACAATCGCTATTTAGATACTAGTGTTCACCATGCTTTCAAAGGCATATCTACAAAAAAAAATTACTTGTTTTGTTCAGGTACCCAAACTATATTGGGTCCCTCTTTGTAAGTAACCAAAGGACATTGTCCCTTTTTCACCCAAACATAAGTACCATTAGGCACACCATACTTTCTAATATAACAAGCAACGGAGGTATGGCCATAAGTGTCGTAATAGAAACATATATGCATGTGAATATGTGACTTTTTATGAGTTTGGACCACAGGTCTCCTATATGGCATTTTATTATTAGTTGGGGGTTTATATCCTAATCCCATATGGTTACCAGAATTTCTTGATTCAACAAGTAATGTGTCTAGATTATCTCTATTGTATGTGAGTTTTGCGAGTTTTTCGTTTAAGTTGGAATTCTCAGTTTGCAATGTCACGCAAGTATCATATACAGCACGTAGACATAAGTTATTTTTAGAGCAATCACATGAGCTACAAGAGTAGATTAAATCAAGAGTTTCATTTTCCAATTTTAGTTCATCTAACTCTTTTTGCATTTTAATAATTTGTTGTTCATGCAATAGGATTACCCATTTACTATCTACGCTAAACATAGCAAGCTTTTTCAATTCCTCATGTAGTTCAACAAATGCATTATAAAGTTCATCATATGTAGGGGAGTCATTAGAAGAAGATGAAGTGTCAGAATATACCTCATTTGCATCATGTGTGTTTACCATTAAGCATAGTTTCACAGACTCCTCCTCATCAAATGTGCTTGATGTTGGTTCCTCCTCGGGAGCATCCCATACGATGTATGCTCTCTTTGATTTAAATTCTCGAGGAGTGATCTTCTCATATTCAACCTTTTTGAGGTAGGTCGGACATTGTAGCCTCCTTTGTCCAACCTTCCACATTCATGGCAAATGAAGCACTCCTATGGGTTCTTGTCTATCTTAGTTGTTTTTGCGCTTCTTTCTTTTGGAACATCTTGAATACTCCTCTTTTCTTCAAGAATTTACCGAATTTTCGTACTAGAAGATTCATGGTTTCCTCATCCAAATCGGAGTCAGAATCGTCATCCTCTTTCTCTTTTTGATCTTGTGAAGTGGTTGCCTTGAGAGATATGCCTTCCTTTTTCCTACCTGAATCCTCATTCATCTTCAAGTGTCGTAACTCCATCTTGTGTTCTTGGAGTTTTCCAAACAACGTAGCTAAAAGCATGGAATCCAAATCTTTTGACTCCATAATTGAGGTTACTTTCGGTTGTCATTTCCAGTCAAGACAACACAAAACTTTGTGAGGAAAAGATTTATCAAGGGCAACTAATTGTTAACAATGTGAGGAAATTGCTTTTGCATTTCACTAATAGGTTCATTTGGTAACATGCGAAATAACTCATACTCATGTGTTAGCACATTTAGCCTAGCACGCTTAACCTCACTCGTGCATTCATTAGTCACTTGTAAAGTGTCTCATATTTCTTTCGCATTTTGGCACTGCGATACAGTAAAGAATTCATCATATGATAGAGCCAATGTGATAATGTTTTTAGCTTTAAGGTTATGTTGAACCTTTCTATGTTCATCATCGGTCCATAGACTTTTCGGTTTTTCTTTAGGGTTATCATCCACCAAGTGTAGTGGAACGAAAGAACCATTGACCAAAGATTCCCAAATGTCCATGTCAATCGCCTATATGAAGATCTTCATTGTCACCTTCTAGTAGACGTACCCCTCGCCATTGAAAATCGGAGGGGGTTGATGGATTCGCCATCACCGCCTAAAGGATTTGTGGAACCCATCGTATTATCCTCTAGGATCGAACAAGTACATGGTCAAGCTAGCACTTTCATCCTAGCTCTAATGCCACTTGCTGGGTATCAGCAGATCAGAAAACACCTAGAAGGGGGTTTGATTAGGTGGCGTGGATCACTTACTCTGCTTTTCCTATATTTTGTGCAGAGCAGAAAAATGTTGTACTTAATCGATTAAGCTTGGTTTTAATTGATTAACCAATGCTGGACCTAATCCATTATGCTTTGTGGATAATCGATTATCTTGATTTCTTGTAGTTCTTGTTTTTATGGTTTCTTGCACACAAGTCACCGATTACCAATCCTTATACACTTAATTGATTATAGAGGTTCAAAAATGATGTTAACACAGATTATAACATGTAACACAGAATCAATCAATTAACAAGAATATAAAGACAAAAAGTAATGGAGATAAGGGTTAACAAAATTGTGTAGAAGGAAATTTTTTATCCTGGTTTGTGGTCCACTACAAACTACATTCAGGCATTCCGTTCTGATCTTGGGAGATTTTTTTCTTCACTATTGAAAATGTTTGAATACACACAAACTTCCAATATACGACAAAACTAAGACACTACTTTCTTGGACTCTATGAGCTTGACAACCTCAGTTTGACTTCTCTATCTCGCTTACTATGATCTCCTATGTTTTCGCGATTAGGCCTCAGCCAGGTATCACTCGAACCAAGATCTCCTAGTCCCTATGAAGAATAAAAGGATCTCTTCTTGAAGTGAAACTATTCAACATGCTCTCATTCTCTAAAATCTTCAAATTCACTATATGAAAATGTATATTCAAAGATCTTCTAGTTATGCAAAATTATACAAGATTATGCATAATATGATGTTATGCCACATGGGCCAGACTTCCAGTATTTATACCAATCACACTGATACTTCTATTAATCAATTATACATACACTTAATCGATTAACGGGCTGTTAAAAAATAGTTTTCTGTTATATCATATTGGTTAGCTACTATAATTCTGATAATCAATTATATACAACATATAATCGATTATGCTTCATGAAAAATAGTTTCTTGACATATGGTAAACTACCTATATGATATGTGAACATGCAATACATAGTTTTTCAAATATTTTACCTTTAATGCGTATAACCATGTATGTAGATGCATGATCCTACTTTTCATATGATATCTAGATGTGATTTCTCAATTTTAATCTTGTTTATGTTAAAGCTCTTATGAGACTCCCACCTAGGTTTACCTAACCTAGACTCAATTTAAGGCAATCATCTTGAGACTTCTAATAAATGTAAAAACTTACGACGCCCTAAGTCTATATATGTAACCTTTGAGTCGCGGATAGTTGTTTGTAATATAATCTTCAAGCTTCCTTGTATGTTTGTTCTCTTCATCAAAACTCAGGTTAGCGTCAAATGTGCAAGTGTTGACTCTTTGCACTTTCAACAACGTTATTTTGGGCCGACCTATGCTTATGGCAGTGGTCTCCACACCTCATATATGTATGAAGTTCCTCTCTCCCAACCTCAGAGTGTGTGCAGTCTGAGGGGATCAACACAACGCTCATAGTTGTTATCAGATTAGCCTCCGGCCAAACACAGAAACGAGTAGAGGGCCACCCCCAAAAAAGAAACCACGAGGGTGCACTTGGTCAAACTAGATGCTCGTGTTGACGAAGGAGAACTTCACCCACAACAAAAAGGGGAAAACGTTAGTATGCAACTCAGCCCAAGAAAGGATAATTTGGTGTACCTAGGTAGTGCCCTCTCGGACAATCAGAAGTAGCGATTGTTGAAATGTTTGAACAACAATAAGGACCATGTTGCATGGTCTGTAGCCGATAATGCGAGAATTGGTCCTTCATCTATGTGCCATTGGTTAACAACCATTCCAGGAGCAAGAGTAGTGGCACATAAACGAAGGAAAATGGGGGCTGAAAAAACAGTGGCGGTCGCCAAGAAAACTGCAGAGCTTGTTGAAGTTGGGTTCATCTAGGAAATCGCCTACACCACCTGGTTGTCAAATGTAGTACTGGTGAAAAAATTGTGTGGAATATGGCAAATGTGTATGGATTACACGAACTTGAATAAAGTGTATCCAAAAGATCCATACTCGATTCCAAATATTGATCATCTAGTGGATAATTCGTCTAGTTATCAATACATATCCTTCATGGATGCCTACTCAGGTTACAACTAGATCCTTACGTACCCACCAGACCAGGAAAAAACTTCCTTCATCACCAATAAGGTGGCATATTGTTACAGCGTCAAGTCGTTTGGTCTAAAAATTGTAGGGGCCACTTACCAAAGAATGATGAATAAGGTATTTAAGGATAAGATAGGACATCATATGGTGGTATATGTGGATTATATGACTGCAAAGAGCCTTCCCCGAGAAGATCATGTCTCCATCCTTGAAAACATTTTCCAATAGCTCCGCACATACGGCATGCGGCTTTACCCCGAGAAATGCACATTTGGGGTTGAAGTCGGGAAGTTCCTAGGGTCCCTATTGACCAGTCGGGGAATAGAAGCTAACTCTGCCAAATAGCAAGCCATCATCGAGTGGACAGAGGATTATAAAAAATCTTTTTAGACCTTCAAACAATACCTGGCTAGTCTTGTAGTTCTCACTTGACCAATGCCTGGTGAGATATTATATGTCTATCTGGCACTAACAAATGTTGTGGCCGCTGCCCTTATATGAGAAAATGATGAAGGACAATGCCCGATCTACTTCACAAGAAAGGCGCTGTAAGGTTTAGAGCTTAGGAATCAACGGTTGGAAAAGGTAGTTTATGCCCTCTTAGTGGCCACTAGGCGTTTATGATAGTATTTCCAATCCCATCCAACGGTGGTGCGGAACAATCAACCCATCAAGAGCATTCTAAACAAGCTAGAATTAGCTGATTGGATGATCACCTAGTCCATTGAGCTATCATAGTTTGTTAGCCGATATGACCCCCAAGTAGCCATTAAGAGTCAAGTCTATCATTTTTTGTCACCGAATTGACCATGCAGCTAGATAACCGGGGAGAGGCTTGGACCATCTATGTAGATTGATCATCCAATCCTAAAGGAGCATTCACTAACCTTCACCTTATCCACATCAAATAATCAGTTTGAATACGAAGCATGCATAACTGGCTTATAGCTAGCAAGGGAGGTCGACACTAAAAAGGTCGCCCTCTATAATGATTCCTAGTTGGCAGTTACATAGATAACATGTGTCTACTATAGTAAGAACACCTTGCTCAGTATGTACCTAGCAAAGGTAAAAGACCTAATGGCTAAGTTCTGGGAAGCTACTATCCAGCCCATTCCAAGAGAATAGAATACTTGGGCAGACATTCTCTACAAACTGGCTAGCACCAAGAGCCCGGGAAGCAACAGGTCGATTAATCAAGGGACAATCCTCAAACCAAGCATCATGGTCGTTGAACAGGTAACCATCCCTGATGATTGGACTGACCCTATTATTAGGTACCTTCTAAATGATGATCTTCCATTCGACTAGAAAGAAAGACAGAGGTTCCTCCATATTAGATCTTGGTTCACGTTGCTCCACGGATCATTGTATCGTCGAGGTTTTTCCGCTCTGTTGCTTAAATGCCTAGGCTCCGACAGGGCCCAATATGTAGTCAGGGAAGTTCATGAAGAAAGTTGCGGTCACAACCTTAGGTCAGCCTCTCTGGCGAAAAATGTCTTACGATATGGGTATTATTGGCCCATAATGGAAAAAGTCGCATCGGAACTGACCAAGACTGCACTCAGTGTCAACTATTCACTAATTACCATAGGGCTCCGCCCGAAGAACTAACCCCTACCATGACCCATTGGCCTTTTTGTAGATGGGGCATGGACATCCTTGGAACTTTCCCGTTATAGTTGAGCAATTAAAATTCTTGATAGTTGCCATATATTAGTTCACTAAATGGATAGAAGCAGAAGCCTTATCCACCATCCCATCTGCTAATATCAGAAAGTTTACTTGGAGGAGCATCATCACCCAGTTTGGGATCCCAATCGCCATCGTAACAGACAATGACACTAACGAATGTGAAATTATGCTATATTTACATTGCATTGAACTTGCATTTTAGGATATAATTAGGACATTATGATTATTTTTAGCTGTATTTCTTTTTGTTTGGGTTGAGCGGTATTTTTGGCTATTTTCTGCAGTTTAGATGGATTGAAGACAAAAAGAGTAGAGATTGGGTGCAAGACGATGAAATTAATGTTGAGGTTATGCGAAGACCAATGGAAGGGCCACAAGAAGTCATGGATGTTATATTCTATTCCATTTCTTAGATTTGTTTTGTTGGGCTTAGCCAAATATTTTGTAATTAGGATACATTGGGGAACAAATTACACCTCTTAGATACATTGGGGAAGGACCGAGAAATGTACCCAACTATCTGACCATTCAGTTATTCAAACTAGAATCCTAATTCACGAGAGTAGTATTAGAGTTATCAGGGATTTCTGGAATTCACTTTGGGTTTCTACGAAGAGATTGGATAGAAAGATCCAAGTAAAGGATTTGATTGATAACCAGAAGAGAAAATTTACATGATATAACCAGAAGGATTCAGTGCAGCTGGATAAAGTCACTTGGTTTGCAAGTTGAGGATGTCTCTATATCAGTTGAAGCAGTCTTCCACAAATGATACAAGCAGTTTGACACTTATATGTTGAAGTTTGGTTACAAACGCTATGAGCATGATTGATGTGTTTATGTGAAAAGCCTTAATGATGGTTCTTTTATTTTTATGCTACTTTATATTGATGATGTATTGATTGATGCTAATCATTTGAGTGATATCAATGAGCTGAAAGTCATGCTAGGTAAGGAGTTCATCCAGATCTGTTAAACTGATGTTCATGGATTCATTCGATCCTTCCTGGGGTTGGAGCTGGTTGGAACGATGGACTGCAACCCAGCCTTGGGAGAGCCATAATCTGATGGAGAAAGAAAAAACAACAATTCATCTATAAAAAGTTCAAGCTGCAGCATAACCAATGCTGAAATCAGCAAATCATTTACTCGGTTCCAGCTCAATTCTAAAAAAACATTCTCCAACAGCCAGCCAAATTCCCAGCTCTTGTAGCTTCCAGTCCCATTCAAATCCTCCCAATCAAGGTTCTACAGCAATGGCTAAGAAACTGAAGAAGGCAAGCCCATAGGACAATTGGGCCATGGATGATGACACTAAAAGCATGGTTAGCGTGCGGTCATGACAACTTTGGAGGCACTCCATTGTTGAGTCAATAGTGAGTGATGGTGAAAGCATTGCAAGCTCTTCGACACTTCCAAGTTATATGGTACCTACTAAATCTGCAAAAGCTAAGTCCAGATTGCAAAGACCAGTAGCCATAGAGAATGGCATTCCTGAGAAGGAGTCTGTCAGGATGGCAGAGAAAAGGTTCAGTTTCCCACCATTACCTTCCACACCAAGGTGACATTTAGATCCACCAAAGGTTGGAAGCAACATAACTGCAAAATCACCATTGGCAATGGTGTGGCTTGTTGATAATATTACCCAGAGGAAATAGGATTGGAAATATCATGGAAGAAATATGGCAAGTTCACTTGAAGTGTTCATGTATTTATTTGTCCTAATTATTATTTGTATCTTATTCATTGAGGCCATTGATTTCAGGGTGATAGAGCATTATGAAATGTTCGATCTATGTAGTCGATCTCATCTAATGTGATTAAGGCTTGGTTATTATTGTACTTTTACGTATTTACTTACAATTCGTCGTGAGGCAAAGAAAGGTTTTTTAAGATAGTATTATGATAAAAGAACTAGTTTAAGATAGTATTAGATACTTGTCCTCGTACAAGTATCATTCTATTAAAGTTCTTGATTCTTATTTGGGATATAAAATGTATATTTAGTTTCATTGTATCATTTCCTTATATTACTATATATATTGAAGGTCCCACACTTCTCTGGTCCCTATGGGAGTTTATAGCACTAACTTACCATTTATTTGATGTTACTATGTGCTAATAAGTTATGATATTTATCTTGTGCCTGGCTAGATCTTTGGACATTTAGGCTTTGTGATCTTATGCAAGTTGTGAACAACTTATTGGAAGTAATTTAGGGGATTTTTACCCATAATATGGTTATAATGTAGCCGTTGAATAGGTAATTAAGTTGGTTAATTAACCAACATATTGTTGCTTGTTTATCAAGCAATCCATTCTATTACTTGTAAAGTGTATATAAGTCTCTTTTGGGGTTCTGGATAATCAAGGAAAATCATAATAAATTACACAAAATCGTAACATGGTATCAGAGCCTTCATCGTGAAGGTTTTTCTATGCCTCTGCTGCACATTCACACTTCTGGCCAAGATTTCTTGTTAGTGTGAGAAGAATATGTAGAATAGGAGGAACATTGAGGAGAAGATCCTCGCAAGCCCACAAAGGAGAATTACAGTACCTTGAACTGAAGCAAAAGTTGAATGAATCAATTAGAGGACAAGTTGAAAAGGAGAGTAGTTCTTCCCTCGCATGCTCTAGTGATCATGAAGGACCATGTGACAACCGTTATAAGCATAACATATGAGAGAGAAAGCATTGAACATTGGTAGCAAAAAGCAAAAGATTGTATGTGCCTAGTTATAAAGCAATCATTGCCAAGAAACTCAGAGTTCTTTAAACCTTACCACATAATTTGAAGGTTAATCCAATCATGGTGTTCATCAAAGGAATCAAATCATGTTGAAAAGATTTCAAGTCCAAGAATCCTTCTTGAGAAGATCCATTTTAAGAAACTTGTTATAGATCTTGAGGTTACTTTGAAAAGGTAATGGAGAAAATGCATGGTCTAGATTTAGAAAGCGAGAGAAGACGGTGCATGGTGGAAGCAAGAGTAGACAATGTTATGGTTCATGTTATTACAAAGAGTTTCAAACAAGGTTCTGCATTTCAGTCTCTAACTTTTGGTTCACTTCATAAAGGCATGCGAGCTTTTCATTTTGATGATCCTTGTTTGAGGATAATTTAAAACAAATTGAGTAGCCTGGTCTGCAAGTATCACCATGGCTTCATCATACTTACTCTTCAAATCTTCCACCAATCTTTGCAATTTTATTTTCTCATCGCAATCAATTCAAGAAGAGGAAGAAGATGACTAAATGTATTTCCAAGACCCCTCCCTCACACACACAACATCATCATAGTGTGTATTTTACAACTATGAATCTTCAACAATATAGAACTATGAGATTACATGGAAATATGGTCAAGATTTCTAACCAAGAACATAACCAAGTGATTGAGAATCCAATCACATTAGGATCGAGATTCTGATCCATCGCATTGTTATGGCTTCAAATCAAGATTTCAAGTTTGAGTCATTAATATTTACTCTCCAGCTTGATGGGGCTATTGAAAATATTTTAGGGTAGTTTTACCCATAATATGGTTACAATATAATTGTTCGATAGGTAGTTACGTTGGTTAGTTAACCAACATATTGTTGCTTGTTTATTAAGCAATACATTCTATTACTTGTAAAGTGTATATAAGTCCTTTTTGAGGTCTAAATAATCAATGAAAAATAGAATGAATTACACAAAATCATAACACAACTAAAGCAAAGTTCTATGTAAGATACTGGGAGATCAGACAACATGATCTTATCTATTGATAAAAAATGGTATATGAGTGAGATGTCGAATATTATAGCAAGTACGCACAAGTTGGTTCTATAAGTAATATCAATCTGTTATATTATGGGAAAGTTTCATGGAAATGATAATGCTAGACCAAAAACTTTAGGTCTTTCTAAAGGTTTCTATTGAGTTTTTCTTGATATTTCTCCCACTAAAGATAGAACAATCTTCCATTTGATTTCTTTCTAAATGGTACTTCTATTGATTTTATTCTCATGTAAAACCATATTATGTACAATTCTACTACATTTTCCTCAATAGGTGTTACAACAATTTTCTCTTTAATATATGTTTATTTATCCTAGAGATGCAAAATAGGCATTGTTCGTGGACCCACTTGTATTGTCCGTGAAGAAATATGGGCATGACATCTCTATTTTCCCAATTAGCCCATCATGCCCAACTCGCTAGCTTGTTTGTTTAACGAGCATTGCATTATTTTTCGAGGTTGTCCAACTAGTCTAAACAAAGTAAACGGCCTAAATCCCTTCTATGATAACTGGCATTTTGAGTTGAGGTGAGTTATGTAATCACGACTCACTAGTCACTATTGTTTCAACATTTTGCTCAAATGAGCATTGACAATGGGATGGTTATTGCCTACTGGAAGTCTTGAACCAAATCCTTTGTTACCAAATTTCGAATCCCTTAAATCCTTTGTTCCCAAATTCATTTTTCCTAAATATGTTGTTCCTAATGGAGAAGCAATTTGTGCGATAAATCGAGAAGGAGAAGGGCATAGACAAGTACATGTCGCATGCATAAGATGGCAACCAAAGGTGACGATGACCACGACGAAGCGCCTTCAACTAGACTGATGATGGTGACAATAATCTCATCATCTGACAAAGACAACAACCACAACCACCAAGACACCTATACTTAGGTTTGTTTTTCACCAATTCAATTTTTGAAAATAAAATTACTTCGTTCTTTTTGTAAAAATAATCAATGATTATGCTGGACAAATAGGTAATTTGCTTGGCTTTGTAATTTGCTACAAAAATCAATGATTATGATGTATAATTGTGTGTACATATATTTTTCTCAAATGAACTTGGTGTTTTTCGTTCTTTATGTATGTATGTTTAATTGTAAATTTGTATTATACTTAATACTGTGCCGACAGGCACAAAAGTGCCTATCAACTCGTATTCTTACTTAGATTTTTATATTTAATTAATGGGGTAAGAGAATTCATACTTAAGCAGGTAAAATATTCATGGCTTCATCACATGTAGCCTTGAAGACACCACCAAATTGATGGGAGACTGAATACTCCTCTTAAAATATTACCTTTTCATCCTACTATTCCACATAAAGATTGCACCAAAATTTACCATTAACATCTCAACCCTTGGCAATATTTATTGGCATATGTTTGTCAACTTTAATGCCTTGCCCACACGTAAACCCAACAACCATCTCTATGTGTGTAAAAAAAGAATTTATTATATATAATTTATATTACCAAAAAAAATTATCACATAAATACATATATAAGAATTTATCATCATGTGTTACATATCACTACCTAGTAAAAAATCAGTATACATATATGCACGATGTGCCCACAAACTTTGGTATTAATGTCAATTTGGTAACCAATAAGGTTACATATCACCCTCTTTTTATGTATACATATAATTTTGTTGCCTCTTCATTTATTTAAGTTATATATCATTACCTAGTAACCAATTAATGTCAATTTGGTATTATTGTGAATAAAAAGTATCCAATAAAGTAGCAAAACCATTTGGCATGAATGTAATATAAGGGGTAATTTTAGAATAAATAAATTACCCCTGTTTAATTACTTAATTACTCATTAATCATGTTTTGTCTCTATATTAGTATATATATAGATATAGATAATATTATCTATACTTTTTTTGCTGCTTAGTATAAATAATGGTGTATCCAAGACAAGTAACCCTGACACTATGAATGTAATTGTTGATGTAATTGTCAATGATGTCCATGCATCTAATCCTAATACCACTAAGAAGGGCAAGATCTAAGTGAGCTAAATGTTGGAATTTTTTGCAATAATGTAAGAGTTATTGGATATTGTTAAAAGGGTTGTGGGTAAGGCTTGCAAAATAAAAAGTTGGTGTTGGAATTTTTTGCAATAATGTAAGAGTTATTGGATATTGTTAAAAGGGTTGTGGGTAAGGCTTGCAAAATAAAAAGTTGGTGTTGGAATTTTTTGCAATAATGTAAGAGTTATTGGATATTGTTAAAAGGGTTGTGGGTAAGGCTTGCAAAATAAAAAGTTGGTGTATTTGGGATATAAAATGTATATTTAGTTTCATTGTATCATTTCCTTATATTACTATATATATTGAAGGTCCCACACTTCTCTGGTCCCTATGGGAGTTTATAGCACTAACTTACCATTTATTTGATGTTACTATGTGCTAATAAGTTATGATATTTATCTTGTGCCTGGCTAGATCTTTGGACATTTAGGCTTTGTGATCTTATGCAAGTTGTGAACAACTTATTGGAAGTAATTTAGGGGATTTTTACCCATAATATGGTTATAATGTAGCCGTTGAATAGGTAATTAAGTTGGTTAATTAACCAACATATTGTTGCTTGTTTATCAAGCAATCCATTCTATTACTTGTAAAGTGTATATAAGTCTCTTTTGGGGTTCTGGATAATCAAGGAAAATCATAATAAATTACACAAAATCGTAACATGGTATCAGAGCCTTCATCGTGAAGGTTTTTCTATGCCTCTGCTGCACATTCACACTTCTGGCCAAGATTTCTTGTTAGTGTGAGAAGAATATGTAGAATAGGAGGAACATTGAGGAGAAGATCCTCGCAAGCCCACAAAGGAGAATTACAGTACCTTGAACTGAAGCAAAAGTTGAATGAATCAATTAGAGGACAAGTTGAAAAGGAGAGTAGTTCTTCCCTCGCATGCTCTAGTGATCATGAAGGACCATGTGACAACCGTTATAAGCATAACATATGAGAGAGAAAGCATTGAACATTGGTAGCAAAAAGCAAAAGATTGTATGTGCCTAGTTATAAAGCAATCATTGCCAAGAAACTCAGAGTTCTTTAAACCTTACCACATAATTTGAAGGTTAATCCAATCATGGTGTTCATCAAAGGAATCAAATCATGTTGAAAAGATTTCAAGTCCAAGAATCCTTCTTGAGAAGATCCATTTTAAGAAACTTGTTATAGATCTTGAGGTTACTTTGAAAAGGTAATGGAGAAAATGCATGGTCTAGATTTAGAAAGCGAGAGAAGACGGTGCATGGTGGAAGCAAGAGTAGACAATGTTATGGTTCATGTTATTACAAAGAGTTTCAAACAAGGTTCTGCATTTCAGTCTCTAACTTTTGGTTCACTTCATAAAGGCATGCGAGCTTTTCATTTTGATGATCCTTGTTTGAGGATAATTTAAAACAAATTGAGTAGCCTGGTCTGCAAGTATCACCATGGCTTCATCATACTTACTCTTCAAATCTTCCACCAATCTTTGCAATTTTATTTTCTCATCGCAATCAATTCAAGAAGAGGAAGAAGATGACTAAATGTATTTCCAAGACCCCTCCCTCACACACACAACATCATCATAGTGTGTATTTTACAACTATGAATCTTCAACAATATAGAACTATGAGATTACATGGAAATATGGTCAAGATTTCTAACCAAGAACATAACCAAGTGATTGAGAATCCAATCACATTAGGATCGAGATTCTGATCCATCGCATTGTTATGGCTTCAAATCAAGATTTCAAGTTTGAGTCATTAATATTTACTCTCCAGCTTGATGGGGCTATTGAAAATATTTTAGGGTAGTTTTACCCATAATATGGTTACAATATAATTGTTCGATAGGTAGTTACGTTGGTTAGTTAACCAACATATTGTTGCTTGTTTATTAAGCAATACATTCTATTACTTGTAAAGTGTATATAAGTCCTTTTTGAGGTCTAAATAATCAATGAAAAATAGAATGAATTACACAAAATCATAACACAACTAAAGCAAAGTTCTATGTAAGATACTGGGAGATCAGACAACATGATCTTATCTATTGATAAAAAATGGTATATGAGTGAGATGTCGAATATTATAGCAAGTACGCACAAGTTGGTTCTATAAGTAATATCAATCTGTTATATTATGGGAAAGTTTCATGGAAATGATAATGCTAGACCAAAAACTTTAGGTCTTTCTAAAGGTTTCTATTGAGTTTTTCTTGATATTTCTCCCACTAAAGATAGAACAATCTTCCATTTGATTTCTTTCTAAATGGTACTTCTATTGATTTTATTCTCATGTAAAACCATATTATGTACAATTCTACTACATTTTCCTCAATAGGTGTTACAACAATTTTCTCTTTAATATATGTTTATTTATCCTAGAGATGCAAAATAGGCATTGTTCGTGGACCCACTTGTATTGTCCGTGAAGAAATATGGGCATGACATCTCTATTTTCCCAATTAGCCCATCATGCCCAACTCGCTAGCTTGTTTGTTTAACGAGCATTGCATTATTTTTCGAGGTTGTCCAACTAGTCTAAACAAAGTAAACGGCCTAAATCCCTTCTATGATAACTGGCATTTTGAGTTGAGGTGAGTTATGTAATCACGACTCACTAGTCACTATTGTTTCAACATTTTGCTCAAATGAGCATTGACAATGGGATGGTTATTGCCTACTGGAAGTCTTGAACCAAATCCTTTGTTACCAAATTTCGAATCCCTTAAATCCTTTGTTCCCAAATTCATTTTTCCTAAATATGTTGTTCCTAATGGAGAAGCAATTTGTGCGATAAATCGAGAAGGAGAAGGGCATAGACAAGTACATGTCGCATGCATAAGATGGCAACCAAAGGTGACGATGACCACGACGAAGCGCCTTCAACTAGACTGATGATGGTGACAATAATCTCATCATCTGACAAAGACAACAACCACAACCACCAAGACACCTATACTTAGGTTTGTTTTTCACCAATTCAATTTTTGAAAATAAAATTACTTCGTTCTTTTTGTAAAAATAATCAATGATTATGCTGGACAAATAGGTAATTTGCTTGGCTTTGTAATTTGCTACAAAAATCAATGATTATGATGTATAATTGTGTGTACATATATTTTTCTCAAATGAACTTGGTGTTTTTCGTTCTTTATGTATGTATGTTTAATTGTAAATTTGTATTATACTTAATACTGTGCCGACAGGCACAAAAGTGCCTATCAACTCGTATTCTTACTTAGATTTTTATATTTAATTAATGGGGTAAGAGAATTCATACTTAAGCAGGTAAAATATTCATGGCTTCATCACATGTAGCCTTGAAGACACCACCAAATTGATGGGAGACTGAATACTCCTCTTAAAATATTACCTTTTCATCCTACTATTCCACATAAAGATTGCACCAAAATTTACCATTAACATCTCAACCCTTGGCAATATTTATTGGCATATGTTTGTCAACTTTAATGCCTTGCCCACACGTAAACCCAACAACCATCTCTATGTGTGTAAAAAAAGAATTTATTATATATAATTTATATTACCAAAAAAAATTATCACATAAATACATATATAAGAATTTATCATCATGTGTTACATATCACTACCTAGTAAAAAATCAGTATACATATATGCACGATGTGCCCACAAACTTTGGTATTAATGTCAATTTGGTAACCAATAAGGTTACATATCACCCTCTTTTTATGTATACATATAATTTTGTTGCCTCTTCATTTATTTAAGTTATATATCATTACCTAGTAACCAATTAATGTCAATTTGGTATTATTGTGAATAAAAAGTATCCAATAAAGTAGCAAAACCATTTGGCATGAATGTAATATAAGGGGTAATTTTAGAATAAATAAATTACCCCTGTTTAATTACTTAATTACTCATTAATCATGTTTTGTCTCTATATTAGTATATATATAGATATAGATAATATTATCTATACTTTTTTTGCTGCTTAGTATAAATAATGGTGTATCCAAGACAAGTAACCCTGACACTATGAATGTAATTGTTGATGTAATTGTCAATGATGTCCATGCATCTAATCCTAATACCACTAAGAAGGGCAAGATCTAAGTGAGCTAAATGTTGGAATTTTTTGCAATAATGTAAGAGTTATTGGATATTGTTAAAAGGGTTGTGGGTAAGGCTTGCAAAATAAAAAGTTGGTGGTAATAAACATAAGACACATTATATGACTCGTAACTTAGATGCATGCTCAAAAACTAAATTTGCATATTTAGGTCAAACAAAGACATATGAGTAAAGAAGATTAAAGTCTCACACGATAGGTCAATTGATATCTTGTGACATGTGTGTTTTTGTAATAATTGAGCATCATTTTCCGTTTAAATTTGTGGAGTATATAAAGATTAGTATTAAAAATCTAGCAAAGAGAAGAAAGAAAGAAATTGAGAGAGCTAAGAGGAAGATAACATCTAGCTTTTATTATTGATCTTGAATTGATTATGCATAAAGGTAAAATGCATAATATATACA
This sequence comes from Lupinus angustifolius, assembly GCF_001865875.1. Lineage (NCBI taxonomy): Eukaryota > Viridiplantae > Streptophyta > Magnoliopsida > Fabales > Fabaceae > Lupinus > Lupinus angustifolius. Next base: position 22,583,243 of record NC_032019.1, on the reverse strand, counting down.
TCTCATGAAGATTGATATTTGCTTGAATTATAAGCTACCTTTAATCAACCAAAATAAAAGTATAAAGGTAAAATACAAACCAGAAATCCAACTACTATAACTACCATAACAAAAATATCCGAAAGAGAAAAACAAATCATAATAAACATATACTTCAATGTATACTGGTACAGTACATACAATGGTGCATATGAGCATATATTTAACACCCCTCAAGTTGGAGAGTGAATACCATTGACTCTTAGCATCGGAATAAGGTAACAAACATGACAAGTCAGATTTGGAGTTTGAAAGAACCACCAAAGTGTTGAAAGGATAATTATTTTTTTTCTTTAAGAATGGTGTATATACGACTTGCTACAATGAGATGATTGATTTGATTGTGTGCTCAAGCCACAAATAGGTCTGTTGATACCATCAGGCTTGCTTAGGTTTATTGTTGTTGGAGTAGTAACTAATTTTGAAGGAGGCACATTATTTAAGGACTATGCTTCAGGTTGGACATTACAGACTGTGCTTTAGATTGAACATTAGTTGGTGCTAATTTTGGTATCGGTACATCAGATCTAGCGAGAGAAGGAGAAGGAGAAGCTTTAGGAAATATTGGCTAACTTTCCTAATAGGATATGCTTAACTTCTGATATATGGATAACTTACACTACCAATAGTTATTTATATTTGTCTGCATATTATGTTTATATTTGTGCATATTATGTTGCAACACAACTAAAAATAAATAGAAAACGTCTCAATATTTATCACATGCCTCCTCCATGTGCGTTGTTCTGTACGTTTTCTGAATTTGATTGTTCAACATATAGTTTTGCCGACAATGATAACTTGTTTAAAGTGCACTATGTTTGGATTATTTTCTTCTTATAATTGTTTGGTGATCATTTAATTGTTTTCTTCTTGTAATTGTTGATATATGTAGATGATGAGGATAATACTGACAATTGTTCTCCTTTAAGGATGGTTGATTGAAGATGATAAATTATTGATTGAAGAATGAACCTTATCTTTTGTTGCATTTTTTGGTGCTTGTTAATTATATATTTGATACTTTTACTGATGGAACTGGAATTCAAATATTAATTCGCTTTTTGTATATATATTATGTTATTAGTTATAATTTATAATCTATAAGATTATAAATTGTGAGATTATAATCTATTTATGTTTGTCTACCTTAATTATATAATGAATATTAGTTAATCTATTTTATCTGGGTAAGGTAGAAAATTGATTTTTTAAAGGGTAAATTATAGAAAATGGTACGAGGTTATTTGTTTATGTTACGATTATTTTGAATGTTTTTAGATATTGTTTTAAATATACATTTTTTAATATTTATTATCATATATATTATAATTTTTAAATTTTAATTACATTATGGTAAAATGAATATTAAAATTTTATTAGAAAAATAAGTCAACTTTAAAATAAATCACTTATCGAAAAGGAATGTCAATTTTTTGGCTTTTCGCCATAAAAATAAACTTAGTTTATAAGCTAGGTAGGTTATAAACATGTTTGTGCTTTAACTTTTAAGCTTATTTAAAAAATAAATAAGAAAAACTACAAACTGTCATATATATAACCCCAAAAAATGACTTAAAACTTTGTGATTTGTGGCTTGTTAATTATGTTTTATATCTTATCGTTGTTATTATTATGCTATTATTGGTACTTCATTGCCCGTCATTTAGTACTATAAATCAGTTATTATATCTTTATATGGTAGAATTTACCTTTTAGCTTGATAGGTACTACCAGATACAATATTGATGCTTTCCTATTTGGTAAGACATGCTTTCCTATTTGGTAAGACAAAAACATCAATATTTCTTATCATGAATATAATATAATAATAGATGAAAATAGAATTGAACAACTTTAATAATACCCTTGAAGTAAAATTTAAGTTTGACAATAATATTTAATTATAATTTATAATTAAGATTATTTTAATAACAAAATAAATACATAATTATTTTAAAGTTTGAAAATAAAATATTAATTCTTATTACAAATTATAGACATTAAAGACAAATGTAAATTCATTTAAAGTATCATTCTTTATTATTTTAAATAATTAATCTCCTCCATGAGTGGATTAGAAGTAAAAATTTTAACTATTCCCTTGTGAGTATAAATTGTCATGTCGTCTAAAGAAATTAATTATCTTCTATCTTATATGTAATTTTGTTTGGTTGTCTTCATTACTAAAATTGATATTTCTATAATATAGCTAACCATGATAATTAAGATAAAACGAATAATCCAATCATGCAAATAATATATATTCAATTTCTCATATTGTTAAAGTTGCACTTTAATTCATAGATGATTGAAAGTTTTTAAACATGAATAGCTAACCACATTAATAATAAAATATTGAAATTGACATGGCAAGTTAATATTCTCTTGCTTATTGAAATCTATAGGATATAATTTTTGCACAAAAATATATATTTTATCAATATTAAATGATTTAGAAAATCTTTACGCTCTTAGAACTTTTGCTACAAAGTTTGACAAAGACAACATGTGATCTCGTAATCTATTTTATAAGTGTAAAATCGTTAGGAACTCAAATAAAGTCATAATATTATAAGAATTATCAACAACTATACATGTAAGAGAACATGATTCATTATCTATAACTTTTAGAAGGACCAAACAAATTTTATTGTACATACTTATTAAGCTAAAAATTGAAGAAAAGTGTGAACAAGGAGTATTTTCATGAAGATTCCATTTGGGTGTAGATAAAAATATATATTTTGATAAATTTAAAGAGGAAAAAATTCAGGGGAGTAGTTGCCCCCACCTTCCCTAAGGAAGTTCTGCGTCTGCTCCCATGACAGAAGTTTATATCCACATATTAGGGAAAGAACTTGATATAACCAACAATTAATGGTTTGGTTTGCAAATTTGGTCTAATGAAGGCTGAATGGTAGAGATGTACAAACCTTGCACCAAAAGTTGTTGCAAATGATATTTATGGTTCACTTGTTAGTTGAGTTCTGAATAAGGAAGAACAAAAAGGGAAAGTTTCAAGGCTATCTCACAAATGTATTCAGAAGTTCTCAAACATTCCATTTCCCTCCCCTACAAAATACAACTTTCAAATAGATCCTTAAGAAAGTGTGAGGATAAGCCTTAACAATTCCAACTCATCATATTCTCGTCAGATCGGGACCAAGTCTAAAACTCAAATACATAATAGAGACAATATCCAAAAGTCCAACAGAGACAATATCCAAAAGTCCAACATTATTAAAGAAACAAGTAATGAAAGTAAGTAAATCAAAATAAACAAATTTACATGGATTTAAACCAATATTTCATTCAAACTAATTAAGGACTTAACTCAAAAGACTAATATTTGGATAGAGTAAAAATATATCTAAATTTAATAATATATTTTTTTATTAAAGCTATTAAAGCGATACAACCTAGGAGTAGTCTTATGGAGAGTCTTACTAATGAGGTGTAAAATTTGAGGAGTCTTATATTGAGTTCAATGAGGAAAAATATTAACGTGACAAAGTCTTAAGAGTTTGACTACTATTAATCTATAGTAATTTTTTAAGGGGTAATATCGAAAGCGACAACAAATAAAGACATGTGTCATGATTTTGAAATCAAGAGTGGCGACAAAACTCTATTCCGATCAATCAAGATGGAACATGTGATTTTTTGTTTTATTTAATTTTAAGTAAGATATTCATCATACCCTGATTTTTGGTTGGAGCTCTGCCAGTTGATATCAATTATCTGAAACTATCTCTTGATCTGTCAGGTAACATGCCTATGTGATAAGGATGTTTTATCAATTATGACTACATGATTCAAAAATGTTTTGAGAAGATAACACACTTAAAAGGCATATGTGTGCTTCTTTTTTGTTAATATACTTCAACTCGTGCTTAACGACTACAAGGCATACCCTGGTAGCTTCTCTTGTATTGATGGCAATCGTTAAAGGAAACGATGGGCTTCAGACCATGATCGGATCTAGATTTATTCCTTATTTGTAGAATCCTAACATTATAATTGTGTTCTTCATTTGCTGTTTTGGAGGCATACCATACAAGGCCGCTTGTAATTGATGATAATTTTAGAGGAAAATAAGGTTTGGAACCTAGATTGTATGAAGTATATTTCAACTCATTTGAGGTAATCCTTGCCCATGATTAGGGAGAGGAACTCAAATTTCAGAGGAAGTTACATTTTTCCCTCTTTTTTACATTTACATTTAGAATTCTCTACATGTAGTAGTCGTCCTTCTTTTGAGTTTAATAGCTACCCCTTACAAGTTTCGTAGAATACTTTCATTGTTGGGATCAACTCTGCCTATGTATTTTGAGTTCATAGATGACGTTAGAGAGTGTCTTCAACCAATTATCGACAAAATTCTACATACCATCGACTATATGTTTGCATCTCTTTTCCCAATTGTCCACCCCTCCTCCATAATATTAGACCATACTTCTCCAATTGTTCGACCATCCCTCATGTCTCACTACCATCTCATCATATGCCCCTCAAAGGTTCCATAGTTCTTTTGAAAGAAAATATTCTCTTTGACTTACTTATGCCAAAGCCTAATAATGGTTTTTCTCTAGATTTTCCATGATCGCTTTGACTTGGTCTTCCCTTTTTAGAGCTTTTTCCAACGTCAACTAGTAATCTTTCATTGTAGCCTAAGCATGGTTTTCATTTTGCTGGCTTTCATAAAGGCATGCCTTCACCTTCTCTACTTTTATTTTTAGAGCTTTTTATTTCATTGGCACATTATACAAGGCACAACCATGAGAGTTTAGATGTCCCCACAAGTCAATTATTTGTTCATCCTTCCATGACATGACTAGATGAAATTTATATGATTGTATGCACATTTCAACATTCTCTATCTTTAGGTTGGTTTCCTATTCCTTTAGGGAAATGATGGTCTTATTGACATTTTCGTTTAGGTCGTCTTTATCACTTTTACACTTGATATCTTCTAGTTTTCCCTCTAAAAGTTTGACCTGGTCCATTAACATCAGCTCGTTTGGCAATAGACCAGACTTTTCTTTCATTGGTAGTGAAGAGGTAGAGACTATAATGGATTTCATTATGTCACTCACCCATGTCTTATACTCATCTGTATAATGAGCTTGATGCTCCCCTAATTCATTTACTCTAGAGAGGCAGATCTTCCTTGCAACATTTCTTAGTGAATCTAATGTCTCATTAGTAGTCTCTTCATCTCTATACCATATTGGTGTCCCTTGTAGTTGTTCTAGTGGTACTAATGTCATTCCCCATTTTAATTGACCAAGCACTAAAGATATGGTCAAAATAATGCACCATCGAGGCCCCACTAGTATCATGTGTGGGTAGTCTTTGCAAAATACATGATATTTGGATGCTTGTCGTATAGGTAACACTTTGTTCCAAAATTATTGAAGGTGATTTCATCAAATAGTTTCTTCTATTTAGGCATTTTCATAGGCATTATCACAATATTCTTGAATCTTTGTAGGGGATATTTGGTCCAATCTAGATATTGATGGTATTTGAATATAGTAACCATCATACATAGAGAAGATGTACACAACATCAGATCTTATGGACGTTCTTTTGATGACATCTTTAGAATGACGGTAAAACATGTGTAACATGATTAGTACTAGGTTGACTCCAAACTTCTTAAATTAGCAAAAACTTCCAAAAAGGAATCAACGTTACCATTAATAAGAGAAGTGGTCTCCATGTTTTATTATACCCTTACCTTTTTTTTTTTGTCAAAGAAGGAATCTACTAATTAAATACAACAAAAATGTTATATAACAAGGTGATATATGAATTTATGGATGCGTTGTGCATGCCCTTAGAGTGGTAAATCATACTTTGGAGAAATGTTACCTTGGTTACAATGTATCTAACATGCCATAGTGGATAATACATCTATTATATTATTAAGGCTTATTCAAAACTAAAGGGTGTAATTTCAAGCTTGTTAATGTGATATGAAAGTTATCCAAGAGTTTGAGTTCATCAATGAGTATAGTGATGAAAATTATAGTCAAAATTTAATAGTACATTTTTATAAATAAAAAAAAATGAAATTGTTAAAAATATCTTTAATATACAGAGTAAATATTCACTTTATTTCTTAATATTTGCATATATTTGATTATTATAAAAATGTAAAAAAATCAAAATTAGTGTTAAAAGATCGTAGATGTTAATTAAAATAGTCTCTCGTGGAGCCTAAAGTATTTCCAAAATTTAATCATAAAAAATGTTAAAAAAATTAAGTTGGCTCGCATTTTATATCTGATGTATCATTATTTGTTTTTCAATTCTTAAAAAATTTAATTAGTAGATACAAAATTTTGAAAGGGTTAAAAAATTGTGATAATTGTTTTTTACGAAGATATATCAATAAGTTCATGCCTTATTTAAAAATAAAGCAAAGGGGACACAGGAAATATTATAGAAATTGGCGGAAGTGGAATTTCTAGAAGAATCAGTCGTCGTGCATAGGAGAGGATTTCACTATTTAAAAAGCCAATTTCTCATTTCATCTTCTTCAATTCAATCTTCTGCCGCAAAACCAAAACCCTAGCCTTCTTTGTTATTGTACACCAAGGTTTCAACATTATGGTAAGCCCTTTTTCTTCATTATTCATTAAATTAAATCTTTTTACTTCAATTTCAATCATCGAAATCATCCTCAATCGAGAATTTCTAAGATTAACGTTTTACCTATCATTTATTGGTGCAAGTTATATAAGTTATTTATTGAATTAGGTCTTTTTTTAAGTCATGAGTTTGGAGAGGGTTTGGGAATGGGGATTCACATGCTGTGTTTAAAACAGAGGCTGGATTTGTTTTCCTAATTTTTTTATGATTAGTATAATTTGGGAGGGTGAGTGGTGGCTTAACAGTAAGGTCTAATTTACCCTCTCGCCCACTAGGTGAGAGCCTCGTGTACTGGACTGCTGTTAGTATGATTTGGACTTCAGATTTCCTGGTTTTAGTTTTGAGGTTTGTTCAATTTTCAAATTGTGTTTCTTTTATGAAACTGAAATTAAAATTTGGAACAGGCTACACCTTTGATGGCAGGACTTGCTGTAGCGGCTGCTGCTTATGCCGGTAGGTATGGTATCCAAGCTTGGCAAGCATTCAAGGCAAGACCACCTACTCTGCGTAAATTTTATGAAGGTGGTTTCCAGCCTACCATGACTAGAAGAGAGGCAGCTCTTATACTCGGTGTTAGGTATTTCCATTTTTTTTTGAAGATTCTGATATGTTTGATTGTGTGTACTCATTGATGTTTTTTGTTTGAAGATTTTAATATGTTTGGTTGTGTGGACTCATTGTGATTAAAACTTGAAGAAGGGAGGGGAAAAAACTAGAAATTAAAATGTTGTTAATGAAAAGCTGAAACGCTGTTTGTAAAGTTTTTCTTTCAATTGAATAGATTTATTGTATTTCTTAATTTGAAATGTTGCTTTTTCTTGTGATTTCTGTGATATCTCTACAATCATGCAGATAGTAATGCCCAATACATAATGAAACTTAAGGCTCTTAATGTTTAAAATCAAACAGCAAAATACCAGTCCTAATCAGTTATTCAGTCTAGGCTGAGTTGCAATGATATAAATTAGTAGGGGATTCTAAGGACTACTGCAACCATCATGCAGGGTGTGCATTCCGTGTCTTTCATTAATTATTTAAGGACCCTAGGTCATATAACCATGGTTATCCAAGATCGAGACATGAGACCAAAAGAGGCAGTTAGACACAAAATGTAAGATTGTAACATGGACTGCAAGGTCATACTTATAATAATATAAATTATTTTTCTTGTTCTACTAGTTGAAAGGGCTAAATTATTGCAAAAGTAAAATACGCTGAAGTCCACGTTTATAAAGATTTCATTAAGCTATTAAAGAAACCACATATATCAGCCCAAGACTTCATCTAAAACTAAACTGTGAATTTATAAGAAGCTATTAGGTTTTTTTCTGCTTCCTCCACCTCTTCTGCAGCGCCGCTCATGCTTATGCAGTTCTTCCTCTTAAATTCTCTGCTCCTTGTCTTTGTCCTTTAATGATGGAGTTCCATCTAAACACAGCTCACATTTTCTGATGCTATTGGTCCTTGCTTCTGCTTTTGTAAACGCTTGGGTCCAATTCTTACTTTGTTCACCACATTCCAAAATGCAGAAGAACATGTTCTATGGCCAATTGAGATGAGAAGCAGAACCATTTGTGCAGTTTTCCCTAACATTCCAGTTTTCCCATGTGATTCTGATTATTCCTGTAATCTGCAGACTGTAGTTCTGTACTGTCTACTGTGTTTTGATTTTGTAATCCATTTGTTGCTGTGATCTGTTATTTATTAAGGATCATTGTCAAAACTGTCGATACAATGAGGGGGGCATGGTTTTACATACTCCAAAATGCTGAGCCGACACCCTTTACTTTTCCTAGTAACAAATCTTTCGCGTCATTAATCTTTGATGTCAGGTAATGACTACCACCTGCATTGGGATGGTTTGCAACTATCACCCTCATGTGAGCTTCTTTGATTTTATCTGTTGGAGGGCACTCTCTGCCATAAGCACAGTTGAAAAGCAAATGAAGAAAAAAAAAACGAAATGATACGCGCACCAAAAATCCAGTAAGAATATGAGATGCTATATGATATCATATTGTTAAATATGATAGGATATTATGTATATGCCATAACATATTCCATTTTTTATTTGGCTGCATTGGAGTTTTATTGTATTGTTATTGACATTCACACATACATGGTGGGTTTTGGCTTATTACCTGAATTGTGTCTTTCTTTGACTATATTTTCACTTCATGTTGTATCTAATGGATCATTACTTAATATCTATTTTTTTTTCTTAGTCATCCAACAAATACTATACCAAATGTTTTTTTTTTTGCATTTAATTTTTCTATTGATTTTTATTTGTCACTATGACAGAGAGCGGACTCCAACTGATAAAATCAAAGAAGCTCACAGAAGGGTGATGATTGCAAACCATCCTGATGCCGGTGGCAGTCATTACCTGGCATCAAAAATCAATGAAGCAAAAGACATGTTAGTAGGAAAGACGAAGGGTAGTGGCTCAGCATTTTGAAGTTTATACTACGCCATATCGCCGAATGTATCGACAGTTTTGACATTGATTCTTACCAAGTAAAACCATGAATGTTTTGCTCTTCAGCCAATTATTTCGTGTAGACTTGATCAAGTTGTGAGAAAATTAGACATGCTTATGAATTTATCTATATGCTACAGTTCTGTTGTTGTAACTTGGGTTTATCAATTATGTGCCCACTATGAGATAATTGAGGCTATACCTTATCCAAAAGTGCAAAATAGAAATTTAAGATGTTTGCTTGATTTTAGACTGATGGGAATATCGATTATTAATGTACTGGTTTAAGCTTATTTGTATGGCAAAACTTACAAGACATCGTCTTCAGACCTTGTCTCTTTTTTCTTTCTATTATATAATTATATATTAAGAATGAGGTGATTGGTTGAAGCAACAACCTCCCTTTTATATATGCAATATATACCCAAGGTTTAATATATAGGGAGAGAAAATGGGCACAAGAGTATGTGTTGTTATTAACACTCTAAAGCCTCTGGATAAGAAAAAAGAGGAAAGTGAAAATGGAATCAATTAGACGGGGGTTTTCACATTCAATTTATTGTGAGAGGAGAGGGTAGGAAAAACTATGTTACTGTCATTTGTGCTTCACATGCATCTCCAAAAGCACCTGTGGTTCAAAATTTTGAGAATTACAATTTATAGTAGTTGCTTATCATTTCACATTGCAACAGATGCTTGAAAAACATCTTCCTTATATTTTACCGTTGCAGTTTCCTCTTCTTCAACCACGCCTTCTGGGGTTCCAAAAAGTGTGATGAACATCTTTCTATGGCACCCATCACAGGAAAAGAAATAATATGTACTTCCATGGTGTTTGTGATATTATATGATTGGATATGCTGTCATATTCTATTGTTGTTAATATCTATATACTGATTATATAAAAACATATATAGTCACTGTACATTACCGTTTATTTATATTACTATTTTTAAATAGTCAATAATAATTAAATATGAATGGTAAATAATGTAGTGATAATGTATAAAACTCATATATTGTAGTTTATATATTTTTTCCTCGTATATTTTTTTGTTGTTTGGCTACATTGAAATTTTATTGTATTGTTTTTGGACCCCATCTCCCTGCTTCATCGGAAATTATGGATCATGATTGTAAATTTATTTTCCTATTGTATCTAATGGGAATCATTAGTTAAAATTGATTCTTTGTTCCTAGGCATCCAACAACTTTTTTACCAAATGTTCTTTTTGTATTTACTTTATGCCAATATTCTTGTAGGCATGATTAAACATGCTTCTGAATTTATCTACATGATAAACCTTTGTTTATGTAGCTTAGCTATGTATTAAAGTTAGAGGTGATAAAATTATCCACAATCTACAATGTTTTTAAATTAACTCCATCCAGCAGGGCTATTAGATTTAAATTGCTATAATTCAATGAACAATATGAATAATGAATGAATTCAAATTCATTCATTATATCTAATAGACCATGGATATATTCATTTAGATGGATATCTAATCCATCCAAAAAACAAAAATATTAAATTAATATCAATTATATGACATGTGTATGTAGTTAATATTAAAAGTTTATTCTTAATTACGTAACATATATAAGCATGTACTGAATGTGTATGAGTTTTGTACATTGCATCTTCCACCATTCATATTTAATCATTTCTAATTCTTAAAACAAGTAATCCAAATGAATGGTGGATGATGTATAAATTTTATAGTGACATTGTATAAATATTATACTCTATTAGTATATGCTAAAAACTTTCACGTAGAATCTTAAACGTCACATTGTTGTAGAACATTGCAAAAAAATATTTTTTTTTGTTGAAGTTCAAAAAAGTTACTTAGTTTTTTTAAAAGGTGATTTTTAAAATGTATGTTGAAATACTATTTTTTTAAAATAATGATTCTCTTCAATAGTGTTTGTAGTCCAACAAAAAAAATCAAATGATTGAATATTCATTGATCTAAAATCCATGAAATTGAGTGTTAGATGGATTATAATTCATCCATTATGTTTGGATATGGATGAATGAGATAACTTAAAATATAGTTTAAATGATTGATGAATGACTTTCCATTCATTCAAAAACCATGAAATGGAGTCATTGATGGATTGGATGGATTGAAATTATCATTAAGTTTGGATATGGATGGATTGAAATTATCATTAAGTTTGGATATGGAGGGAGGAAATAACTTAAAATATAGTTTAAATGATTAACGAATGACTTCTCATCTATTCATTAGCATCCAAATTCATCAATTTGTCCATCTTAATTGAAGTAAGAGTTGAGAAATAAATTATCTGGTGTTTTTTCTCTCCCCTCTTCCATTGGAAAGTTATGAAATCAGAAATGATTTCATTTTGAAAAGATTGGTATGCATATAGAAATTTGCTTAAATTTGTTTTGTTCTAAGTTCTAACTTCAAAGGCATATAATGAAAAATAAATTTCAAATAACTAAAAAGGCACATAGTGAATTGATGCATGAAGTGGATAGATTCTTTGATTTCATGATTTGAGCCTATCACCTAAGGTAGATGGTATGAGATATAAATGTTGGGCCTGAATTAAGTAGGTATAACAGCCTAACAAACTCCTAACAATACATAATTGCTTTATTTTCACTCTAGTTTTTTGTTGTGAATAATTGTTGGAAAGTTATTTGTCTATGTTTGACCAAATTAGCTTTTGACTATAGTATTGTGTAGTTTTATTATTAAACACTCATTTGCATCCTTTATTTTTCGTGATATTCAACTTAATCCCTAATAAATTTAAATAATCATTTAGCTTTCCAACTATCAAAATCATGAGTCTCGCTAAGGTATTGTGTAGTTTTATTATTTAGCACTCATTTGCATCCTTTACTTTTTCATGATATTCCACTTAATCCCTAATAAATTTAAATAATCATTTAGATTCCCAACTTAATCCCTAATACATAATTGCTTTATTTTCACACTAGTTTTTTGCTGTGATTAATTGTTGAAAAGTTATTTGTCTATGTTTGACCAAATTAACTTTTGACTATGGTATTGTGTAGCTTTATTATTAAACACTCATTTGCATCCTTTGTTTTTTCGTGATATACAACTTAATCCCTAATAAATTTAAATAATCATTTAGATTCCCAACTATCAAAATCATGTGTATGAGTTTTGTACATTGCATCTTCCACCATTCATATTTAATCATCTTTAATTCTTCAAAACAAGTAATCCAAATGAATGGTGGATGATGTAGTGATTATGTATAAATATATTGACATTGTATAAATATATACTCTATTAGTATATGTTAAAAACTTTCATGTAGAATCTTAATCGTCACATTGTTGTAGAACATTGAAAAAAAATTATTTTTTTGTTAAAGTTCAAAAAAATTACCTTTTTTTTAATAAATTGGTTTTTAAAAGTATTTTTTTACAAGGTGATTTTTAAAATATCTGTTGAAATACTATTTTTTAAATAATGATTTTCTTCAATAGTGTTTTTAGATCAAACAAAAATATCAAATGATTAAATATTCATCGATCCAAAATCCATGAAATGGAGTGTTAGATGGATTATAATTCATCCATTAAGTTTAAAATATAGTTTAAATGGTTGATTAATGACTTTCCATTCATTCAAAATCCATGAAATGGAGTCATTGTATTGGATGGATTAAAATTCATCACTAAGTTCGGATATGGATGGATGAAATAACTTAAAATATAGTCTAAATGATTAACGAATGATTTTCCAACTATTCATTAGCATCCAAATTCATCCATTTGTCAATCTTAATTCAAGTCAGAATTGAGAAATAAATTATCTGATGTTTTTTTTCTCCCCTCTTCCATTGGAAAGTTATGAAATCAGAAGTGATTTCATTTTGCAAAGACTCGTGTGCATATAGAAATTTGCTTAAATTTGTTTTGTTCTAAGTTCTAACTTCAAAGGCACATAATGAAAAATAAATTTCAAATAACTACAAAGGCACATAATGAATTCATTCTTGAAGTGGATAGATTCATTGATATCATGATTTGAGTCTATGACCCAAGGTAGATGGTATGAGACATAAATGTTGGGTCTGAATTAAGTAGGTATAACGGGTCTAACAAACTCCTAGCAATACATAATTTCTTTATTTTCACTCCAGTTTTTTGATGTGATTAATTGTTGGAAAGATATTTGTCTATATTTGACCAAATTAGCTTTTGGCTATGGTATTGTGTAGTTTTATTGTTAAACATTCATTTGCATCCTCTCTTTTTTCGTGATATTCAACTTAATCCCTAATAAATTTAAATAATCATTTAGATTCCCAACTACCAAAATCATGTGTATGAGTTTTGTACATTGCATCTTTCACCATTCATATTTAATCATCTTTAATTCTTCAAAACAAGTACTGACATTGTATAATTATTATGCTCTATTAGTGTATGTTAATAACTTTCACGTAGAATCTTAAACGTCACATTGTTGTAGAACATTGCAAAAAACTTATTTTTTTGTTAAAGTTAAAAAAAATTACTTTTTTTAATAAATTAATTTTTAAAAGTGTTTTTTAAAAGGTGATTCTTAAAATGTCTATTGAAATACTATTTTTTAAAATATGATTTTCTTCAATAGTATTCTTAGTTCCAACAAAAAAAAAACAAATGATTGAATATTCATCGATCCAAAATCCATGAAATGGAGTGTTAGATGGATTATAATTCATCCATTAAGTTTGGATGTGGATGAAGGAGATAACTTAAAATATAGTTTAAATGATTGATGAATGACTTTCCATTCATTCAAAATCCATGAAATGGAGTCATTAATGGATTGGATGGATTGAAATTCATCACTAAGTTTGGATATGGATGGATGAAATAACTTAAAATATAGTTTAAATGATTAACGAATGATTTTCCAACTATTCATTAGCTTTCATCCATTTGTCAATCTTAATTGAAGTAAGAGTTGAGAAATAAATTGTATGGTATTTTTCCTCTCCCCTCTTCCATTGGAAAGTTATGAAATCAGAAGTGATTTCATTTTGCAAGGACTCGTGTGCATATAGAAATATGCTTAAATTTGTTTTGTTAGAACTTCAAAGGCATATAATGAAAAATAAATTTCAAATAACTACAAAGGCACATAGTGAATTGATGCGTGAAGTGGATAGATTCTTTGATATCATGATTTGAGCCTATGACCCAATGTAGATGGTATGAGATATAAATGTTGGGTCTGAATTAAGTAGGTATAACTGGGCCTAACAAACTCCTAACAATACATAATTGTTTTATTTTCTCTCTAGTTTTTTGCTGTGATTAATTGTTGGAAAGTTATTTTTCTAGGTTTGACCAACTTAGCTTTTGCCTATGGTATTGTGTAGTTTTATTATTAAACACTCATTTGTATCCTTTATTTTTTTCGTGATATTCAACTTAATCCCTAATAAATTTAAATAATCGTTTAGATTCAATACTATCAAAATCATGTGTATGAGTTTTGTACATTGCATCTTTCACCATTCATATTTAATCATCTTTAATTCTTCAAAACAAGTACTGACATTGTATAATTATTATGCTCTATTAGTGTATGTTAATAACTTTCACGTAGAATCTTAAACGTCACATTGTTGTAGAACATTGCAAAAAACTTATTTTTTTTGTTAAAGTTAAAAAAAATTACTTTTTTTAATAAATTGATTTTTAAAAGTGTTTTTTAAAAGGTGATTTTTAAAATGTATGTTGAAATACTATTTTTTTAAATAATGATTTTCTTCAATAGTGTTTTTAGTTCCAACAAAAAAAACAAATGATTGAATATTCATCGATCCAAAATCCATGAAATGGAGTGTTAGATGGATTATAATTCATCCATTAAGTTTGGATGTGGATGAAGGAGATAACTTAAAATATAGTTTAAATGATTGATGAATGACTTTCCATTCATTCAAAATCCATGAAATGGAGTCATTAATGGATTGGATGGATTGAAATTCATCACTAAGTTTGGATATGGATGGATGAAATAACTTAAAATATAGTTTAAATGATTAACGAATGATTTTCCAACTATTCATTAGCTTTCATCCATTTGTCAATCTTAATTGAAGTAAGAGTTGAGAAATAAATTGTATGATGTTTTTCCTCTCCCCTCTTCCATTGGAAAGTTATGAAATGAGAAGTGATTTCATTTTGCAAAGACTCGTGTGCATATAGAAATATGCTTAAATTTGTTTTGTTAGAACTTCAAAGGCATATAATGAAAAATAAATTTCAAATAACTACAAAGGCACATAGTGAATTGATGTGTGAAGTGGATAGATTCTTTCATATCATGATTTGGGCCTATGACCCAATGTAGATGGTATGAGATATAAATGTTGGGTCTGAATTAAGTAGGTATAACGGGCCTAATAAACTCCTAACAATGCATAATTGTTTTATTTTCTCTCTAGTTTTTTGTTGTGATTAATTGTTGGAAAGTTATTTTTCTATGTTTGACCAACTTAGCTTTTGACTATGGTATTGTGTAGTTTTATTATTAGACACTCATTTGCATCCTTTATTTTTTTCGTGATATTCAACTTAATCCCTAAGAAATTTAAATAATCATTTAGATTCCCAACTATCAAAATCAGGAGTTTGGTCTTCTCCATTACTAGAGAGGTCAATACAGGCTTTAGATCGTAACATATGTCCTAAAGTAAATTAATAGTTCAGATTTTAAAATGAAATTTGATTTAATATTTTAGTAAATAAAAAATAAAAAATAAAGAAAAAAAGGATACAAAGGGTTTGAAGCTCCGAGAGGGAAAACAAAAACAAAAACAAATGATATAGAGATGCAAAAATGGGAAGGGTTTGGTTCTCATCAAATACTGTAAGACCTAACTGTATGAGTTTCAAACATTTGAACGTTGTCCTTGAAAGTTCGATAATTATAGTCATTGATATATTTGAATTGTGCCAAAGGGCGAAGAGTAACCCCATGGAACTCTGTATCCATGGCCACATGGTTATAATCATCTACTATTTGATTTAATAGTGTAAAATGAGGTTAAGTTTTCTTCTTCTTGGCTTTTGGCTTAACATGGAGTTTTCTCCCTCACTCCTTCAAACCCTCCACATCCTTTGTTTCTGTTTTTTTAATTTTTTATTAATTAAATATTAAATCAAATTTAATTTTTAAATTTGAACTATTAATTTACTTGATGTCACAATCTAAAGCTTGTACTGGTCTTTCCAGCAATGGAGAAAAGCCAGACTCCAAAATCATGATTCATATTAGCCCCTTCCGATAACGTGTGTCTGTTAACGTTGACAAAATGGGAGATGTGACATGTTATTTGCATTCATGGCATTTCATCGTTAGACGTTTTAACATAGTCAATCAAACAACACTGTTTCATACTACTCTTTTAAATTAAGACACAAAACGATATTGTTTTGTATTTTCTTTTAACTCACATTTTAGAAAATGACATTTTTAATCATCATCCCTAAATACTCCCCCATCTTCACCTTAATCCAAACCCTTGCTCATAATCAAATACAATGGAAAAGTGAAATCCCAATTACAAAAATATTTGATCCAAAGCTACAGTTAATATTGTTCTAATTTCAACTCCACATTTCAAGGTAATCAATATTGCATTTCAGTTTTTACTAATCACATTTCAAGAGGGAAACCAATATTATGTAAATTTTTTATGTGGATTGAAGATTGAGAAAGACGTCAAGCAATAAAGGGAGCACATGTGGATATGGATGACTTGCAAGCTAATGTAAAAGAAATTTAAATTATGATGAAAGAAATATGATATGATCCAAAAACTTATGGTTGTAGTCGTTGAATTTGGTATTTAATGTGCTCTAAGTGTTATAGGTGTCTTTTGACGTAGATAGTGTTTGATTATTTTTGTTTAAGGAATATTGTTATAAGCAATGTCTATGTATTCAAAAGTCATAATCAATAAAATGAAACTATGTTATCATTTGTTTCTATTGGAAGCATGTAATACACACATTGACCATAATAAAGTATATAAAAATTTCATGTGGGTATCATTTATAGGACAATGATTAAAAGCAACATATAATATTCCGTACAAATATCATGTTGTATCCATTAGAATATTTCAATCAAAACATAATGAGTTCAACAAAATAAATCACGGCTAATGTTTCAATCATTATTGTTAGCATCTTTAGTGTAATTCTTGGTAGCCTTAAAGCAGGGGTTGACACAAACCTTAATTCATGTGTAGTTGAATGTTGTTGGCATTCCATACATCACACATGTTGATTGTGATGGTATTCACATTGGGTCAATGACTATGATATGCCTTCATCCATAAATTAGGCTAAAAAAGACTCAGATAAGTCCATGTCATGAGATATTTCTCTTCCAATTTTGTCATACCAATGTTAAACTCACCAACGGATAATTCTCGAACAACATGCTTATGAAGGGCATGCGGCATAACCTAGGTGAATTTAGATTCCAATTCATTTATTGGTCTGACACAAAGTTTCAACGAAATATGTCATGTGGACCTAATGCTTTTTCAAGAAGTCCTAAAACCCATTTCCAATTAACTTTTGTCTCTGAATCCGCCATAATATATGTAATGACATAAAATTGGTTATTAGCATCATGTCTAACAAAAAGGAGAGTTGCTCCTATAGTATTCTTTCAAAAAGAATCCATACAGTCCAATCGTAGGCCTACATCCACTTGAAACATATGTTACATGCATTAAGGCATATAAACAATCTCTTAAACAAAGGTGATGAATCAGGGATAAGTTGAACTTTGCTAACTAACAAATTGATCTATAAAATACCAAATGTGTGTTGCAAACAAGTATAAAAAGGATTTGTCAAGTTCACTAAGAACTAGCCTTTCAAAAAATATTATTATTCTCAGTTGATTTTCAATGGGTTGCTTGATTGGTTTTATTGACTAAGTGTAAATTAATTATTAGATAAAATTGCTGGAATTTAGATGTTGGGATCGAACTTTACTACCCACTATCCATACACACTAGGACCAATCACACAAATTAATGTAGCAAAGATTCTTACACATCAAAAGACACTAAAAGCTAATGTCTTAGTCAATTTAGTAACTTATGCAATAAAGTTCTATGTCTAATAACTTTACACACAAGGTGAATATTTATGACACACAAAACATATCTCTATGTCTAGTAATCTATGCATATGAAATTGCATAAGCACAACACCTCAAATTTACTAATCGCTAATGTATTACATTAGTACCTTATTAGTTTAGCTTTATGTCTAGTAACTAAATTAACAAGATGAATATATATGAACCGTTAATCACACCTCTATGTCTAGTAGTCTATTTTAATAAATTTGAGAGTTATTCGATGATCATATAAATATATGTCTAGCAACCATATTGACACAAATACACATATGACATATTAGCACAAAACTATGTCTGGAATTACACTAATAAGAGAGTTCCTAGTTTGGGCTCTTAGTAATAGAATTTCTTCATGAATTCGTACATCCAAGAATCATACGAAGGAGGTCACCATTCTCCAAAGAAGCATTAAGTAGAACATATGCAACTCATGAATTTTTTAACATAATAATTAAGCATAAAATTGAACTCAAGTGTATACATCAAGTGAATATTACATTCAATCCCAGCAAGGGATAAGTCAAGCTAAACATTTTTATGAAAACTATAGCAATGATAAAAGATAAAATACCACTCATAAGATAAGGGATACATCCTCCATAAGATTATATCAACTCCTCTAATCATTCCCCCTTGCATTTACATCTTGTTTTTAACCTATACTAGCCTAGAAGTTAAGAGAGATCGAAAACATTCTAAATTTTATCGAAGTGGTATATAGGAAAAACTTTAGATTCGTATAAAGTATTTTTTG
This sequence comes from Lupinus angustifolius, assembly GCF_001865875.1. Classification (NCBI taxonomy): domain Eukaryota; kingdom Viridiplantae; phylum Streptophyta; class Magnoliopsida; order Fabales; family Fabaceae; genus Lupinus; species Lupinus angustifolius. The sequence goes on along the minus strand of NC_032019.1, from coordinate 22,564,117 downwards.
ATCATGTTTTATCAATCTCATTTTTTAACATTTCGTTGGGCGAACGGAAGGTGAGCTCATCGCACCTCTTCATCTGACTCGATCTTTCACCTAGCCAAGTTGTGTTTGGTGCGATGACACTAATCCTTACTCATTTTTACTCTTGAAGTTATGAAATGACATGGAAACTCGAATTACAAGATTGGTACAATTATTGATCAAAATGCTAAGTATGAATGCACAGAGTTAGCTTTTAAAATCAAAAGGTGTTTAATTATCCTTATGAATTAAGGTAGTTTTTACACCTAACAAACTTTCATTCTTTTTTATCCTTCAATAGCCTCTTTAGCCATCTTCAAGGCCCTAATCGCCTTACTTCGCTCTAAATTAACCATGAAGTCTTCCTTCAACAAAGGTATTGCTTACTTCTTTAAATCGCTGACCAACTTAGTATCTAGTTGTTTTGCAACCCAATCCCTACTTACCGCCTTATTATGATATGTCCTACAACATGTATGTGATGGGTAATTTTTTGGGGTTGTATATTGTTTTTACTAGACTTTTTTTTTGGGCTTGACTTCTTATTCATTGTGTTTGACTTCTTCTTTGGAGTTGATTTCTCTTCTTCGAGGTTCTTTTCTCTTTAGTCTTTCCTTCTTCATCTTGGTTAACATATTCATATTTTTCAACTACTTGTTTAGTTAAATCTCCATGTACATCTTTAGATGGAACTTCAAATACATTTTCATGTACATGTTCAAGAACATGTTTATGTACTTGTTCATGTATTTCAAGTCAATAATTGGTAGAGATTTGTAAATGGAAACATCATCTGAAGAGGAATCAGTAGCAAACTCAGTGTCTTCAACCTCCGATGTTGGATGTTCAAAGTATATGTGCATTACATATTCATTAGTATCATTGGCATTCTTTGAATCCAACAATGTCGCAAACATATTAGTAATATCTTTATCATTATCTATTGTTATTAAACATGTTTCCACATGACAATCTTTGAGGTTAAGTTAATACATAGCTTGACAGTCATAATACCTGAAATACTTGAACAAAGCCTTCATATCCTTGATGTTCACAAAGTTCATATCCATAGTTGGCAACCTATTAATCCTTTCACGCTTATATTGGATGTTACCATCACTGTCTCTCATAAATCGACCACCATGGTGATAAACTTGTTGTACAATGGCTCATATCTCTATATAAAAGTAATGCAAGTTATGGGCTTGGGCTAGTGTAAAGGGGTTGGAGTAGAGGACTATATATTTATGTTATGTAAACCTAATGTAACAAGGAGACAGAATAGTTAAACACAAATCATTATTCTCTAATAATATATAGTAGTAGCTTCTCAACGCTCTCAGGGACGTAGGCACAATTGGTCAAACCTCGTTACCAAATCTCTTGTGTTATTCTCTTTTCTCTATACTCTTTACTATTTGATTGATCGCTTATCCCCAACAATTAGTATCATATGGCTCTTAACCCGGGTGCCAAATTCGAGTTGGGGAAGTTCGATGGAACTGGTAATTTTGGATTGTGGCAAAGGAAAGTTAAGGATGTGTTGGCTCAACAAGGTATATCGAAGGCACTGCATGAGAATAAACTAGATGGTTTGGAACAACTGGATTGGGAAGAGTTAAAGGAAAAGGCTGTAGGAACAATATAGCTCTGTCTATCAAATGAGGTAATGTATCATGTTATGGATCTGACGTCACCAATAGAAGTATGGGAGACATTAGAGAAGCAGTTCATGTCCAAGTCTCTAACAAATAAGTTGTATTTGAAACAGAGACTCTATGACCTGAAGATGCGGGAATGTGCTGATTTGCAACAACATCTCAACAATTTTAATCAAGTGATCCATGACTTGCAGAAACTTGATGTGAAGGTTGATGATAATGACAAAGCCATAATATTACTGTGTTCTTTGCCAAATTCCTATGAACACTTGGTGACAACATTGATGTACGAGAAAGACTCAATCAAATTGAATGAGATCATATATGCACTTATGTCCCACACTCAAAGAAGACAAAATGTAGGTGACGAGTCTCAGGGTGATAGTTTGTATGTGAAAGGAAGTCGAGCGTGTGGGAGGAGACAAGGCAAAGGAGGTCCTGCCAAAGGGAAAAGACCAAATTCCAGGGGCAGAACACCAATAGAGTGCTATAAGTGCAAACAGACTGGGCATAACAAAAGAATTATCCCAATGAATGGAGTCCTAGCAAGTCGGTGGGAAAAGATGGAGTATCTACATCCACAAATGTTGCACAAAAAGATGACTCTGGTTACAATAGCGAAGTTGATTTACTATCTGTATCATCAAATCATAGTACAAATGAGTGGATACTTGACATTGGTTGTTCCCACCACATGACGCCAAACAGAGAATGGTTCACCACATACAGGGCAAACAATTTTAGTTTCGTGTATCTTGGATATAATAAATCATGTGGGATTATTGGTATGGGAGAAATCAGAATTGTGAGGAATGATGGTGTAGTGAAGACGTTATGTGAGGTTTGGCACATACCAGATTTGAAGAAGAATTTGGTTTCTTTGGGGACATTGCAGACCAAAGGATTTAGCTATAGAACTAATGGGGATAGTGATATTCTTCGAGTATGCAAAGGTGCTCTAACTGTAATGAAGGGTAAGAGGATTGTTGGGAACACTTACAAGTTGTTAGGGAGAACAGATGTAGATGAAGTTGCTGGAGTGGATGAAGAGATTTCAGTAGATTCAGACCATGGTGCTACAAAATTATAGCACATGCGTTTGGGTCATATTAGTGTGTGTGGCATGACAAAACTATGCAAAAGAGGACTGTTGAGGGGAGTCAGCAATGCAAGCTAAATTTATGCAAGTATTGTATGCTTGGGTAATAGACACAGGTTAGTTTCAAGGCTGGCCAACATAGGACTTGGGGTATTCTAGACTATGTCCACACTGATGTATGGGGATCCACTCAGGAAGCATCCCTAGGAGTTTCTAGGTATTTTGTTACCTTCTTTGATGACTTTTCTCGCAAGGCATGGGTATATGTTCTGAAGCATAAGTTAGAAGTCTTTGCCGAATTCAAGGTTTAGAAGGAAGAGGTAGAGAACCAGACTAGTAAAAAATCAAATACTTGAGGTCAAACAATTGTATGGAGTACAAAGACACGCAATTTTAGAAATTCTTTGAGGAACATGGTATTTAGAGACAATTTTCAGTGAAAAATACTCCTCAGTAAAATGATGTTGCAGAGAGGATGAATAGAACTCTTACAGAGAGAGCTAGATGTATGACACTGAATGCTGGACTTTCTAAAGGATTTTGGGCAGATGCACTTAGTATGGCATGCTATGTCATCAATAGATTACCATGGGCTTCATTGGATGGTAAATGTGTAGAAGAAGTATGGACAGGTAACCCAATCAATTATAATATGTTATGCATATTTAGTTGTCCTACTTATGTACATATACCTAGTGATGAACGATCTAAACTTGATCCTAAGTCAAAGAGGTGTATCTTCATTGGATATACTAAAGGTGCGTAGGGGTTCAAGTTTTGGGATCCAGTTTCCAAAAAGGTGGTGTTGAGCAGAGATGTAGTGTTTGATGAAGAGTTCATGCTAAAACAGTTAGTTTTGATAGAGGTTCCCAGACCAAATGGAGAGACTTTGGGATCAAATATGATTCCAATGAGCAATGAAACGGTTCAGGTAAATAAAGGCAAAGAACCATGCACTAGTTCAAGTCAAGAACATGATGATTCTCCGACGGAGAGTTCAAGTGTGCAAGAGTATCTACTTGCTAGAGACAGGGATAGGCGTCCTATCAAACCTCCAGAGAGATATGACTTTGAGGATATGGCTTAAGTTGCTCTCCATATCTGTTTAGGAGATCCATGTAACTTTTAAGAGGCTATAAATAGTCAGGAGAAAGAACAATGGATGGGTGCCATGATGGAGGAGATAGAGTCTCTACAGAAGAACCAAATTTGGGAGCTTGTCTCATTGCCTCCAGACAAGCGTGCAATTGAGTACAAGTGGGTGTACAAGAGGAAGCTAGCAGTATCAAAAAAAGAAAGGGAAAAGTTCAAGGCTCGTCTTGTAGCAAAAGGGTATTCATAGTAGAAGGGGGTCGATTATAATGAGATTTTCTCTCTAGTTGTGAGACACACTTCTATTAGGGCAGTGCTTGCCTTGGTAGCCAGCCAGGATATGCACTTAAAACAGATGGATGTGAAGACTGCTTTTCTCTATGCTGAATTAGAGGAGAAACTTTACGGGACACAACCATAAGGTTTCAGTACAGTTGGACAGAGTCACTTGGTTTGCAAGTTGAAGAAGTCTCTATATGGGTTGAAGTAGTATCCCAAACAGTGGTATAAGTGGGTTGACACTTACATGTTGAAGCTTGGTTACAAGCGCTGTGAGTATGATTGTTGTGTTTATGTAGGAAGCTTTAATGTTGTTTCTTTTATTTTTCTGCTACTTTATGTTGATGATATGTTAATTGCTGCTAATCATTTGAGTAATATCAATGATCTGAAAGTCATGCTAGGTAAGGAGTTTGACATGAAAGATTTAGGGGCTGCTAGGAAGATTCTTGGGATGGAGACTCACAAGGATAGGGGAGCTAGAAAACTATGGCTTTCCCAACAAAGCTATATTGAAAAGATCTTAGCGAGATTTGATATGAGCAATGCTAAAGTAGTGAGAACTCCATTGGCAAATCACTCAAAGCTTTCCCTAGATCAGTGTCCAAAGACAAAGGAAGAGAAGAAGTACATGTCAAAGGTTCCATATGTCAATGAAATGGGTTGCTTGATGTATGTTATGGTTTGCACTAGACTGGACTTGGCACAAGCAGTTAGTCAAGTATGCAGGTACATGTCTAAACCGGGGAAGCAACATTGGGAAGTAGTCAAATGGATTTTTATATATTTGAAGGGGACTACAGGTCTCAGTATCATGTTTGGCAGTCAACGGAGTAAGCCTTCAGTTATTGGTTATGTTGATTCGGAATATGCATGAGACTTGGATGATAGAAGGTCCACAGTGGGGTTTGTCTTCACCCTTGCATGTGGACCAATTATATGGAGATCATCAGTTCAGTCTGTTGTTGCTATGTCTACAACTGAAGCAGAGTACATGACAGTTGGTGAAGCTTCTAAGAAAGCCATGTGGCTTATGAGGCTGGTAAATGAGTTAAGCATTGAGCAAGATAGAGTTTCGCTGCATTGTGATAGTCGGAGTGCTATCTTCTTGGCAAAGAACCAGGTGTATAATGCTAGGACCAAACTATTGATGTGAGATTTCACAAGATCAAGGAGTTGGTAGCTTGTGGGCAGATACTATTGCAGAAGGTTCACACTTCAGAAAATGCAGCTGATATGTTAACCAAATCGGTTACCGTGGGCAAGTTCAGGCGTTGCCAAAGCTTGCTGAACATTTAATGATGCTAGACTATGGAGCACCCCCAACCCATGGCGGAAGATGGAGATTGATGATATTTGCCAATATGGATATTGTTGTGCAATGACTCATATCTCTAGATAACAGCAATACAAGTTATGGGTTTGGGCTGGTGTAAAGTGGTTGGGGTAGAGGGCTATATATTTATGTTATGTAAACCTAATGTAACAAGGAGATAGAGGATTTGTGTCACAAATCCTATTAATTAATAATATATGGTGGTAGTCTCTCAACACTCCCGGAGACGTAAACACAATTGGCTGAACCTCGTTACCAAATCTCTTGTGTTATTTTCTTCTCTTTGACTCTTTACTATTTGATTGTTCGTTTGTTCCCAACAAAACTAGTGTTATATATTCATTAACCCGCATGAATATAAACTATTGCTATATATATATATATATACACAAGATAGAATACCTCATATACAAACCATAAGATAAATAAACTAACATTCTGCTAAAAAAATTAAATACTGATAAAACTAGATAAATTGGACCCCATCAACAAGGAAATTATACAAAAATAGATAATGGATCACATCAACACACCATGCACAACCATATATCAATAAACAATATATTAAAACACTGAAAAGGAAATTTGAGACCATATTGGTGTGAATGAATAAGTTATATGTTTTTTATGCCACAATTTTGGGACCACAATCTATTCAACTTGTTTTCTCAAACTTGGGGTTATGGTTGGAATATCGACCAAAACGGAATGATATTGCAAACGAATGAACTTGTACACGGAATAAGACTTACTATTGCTGATGAAAATTGGAAAGGAAGGGAGAAACTTTGGGTGAAATGAAAAGGAAACTTTTTTGAAATGTATAAGATAGAAGAATGCACAAAACTTCTTGTTAAAAAAATTGTAAGAAACGAATTTGTTTCGCTAACTGTGTTAAAATGTCCAGCGTGGAAATGCCACGTATACATATACAAGTCACATCTCCCATTATGTAAACGTCAATTGGTGCGGGTTAACGGAGAGAGACTAATGTGGATCATAGTTTTAAAAGTTTGACAGATATAATTTAATTTTACACTAACATGTATACGTTAATAATGTAAATGTTTTTTACACTATCAGTGAATTATTCACTAATGATTTCTTAATGGCTATTGACTCTCAAACAAAATTAATACAAATTAATAGTGGATGATGCGCTGACAATGTAAAAAACTTTACACTATCAGTACATAAATTTTAAACTCTTAATTTTATTAGTAACTAAATTGGTGCTCACTAAAAAATCAGGGATCCAAATGAGTGTTTACTCTTTTTTTTTTCTTTTCAAAGTTGTGATATTGAAACTTATGATTATAGAGCTAGCCAAAAGTTGTGAGATTGTAGATTATAATTATAAAATTAGTTGAAAACTTTAAGATTGTTTTTAGGTAAAAAGGGGCAATATCATATTGATGTAAGAATGAAAATTTAAATACACTGTTTTTCAAGAATTGTTGATAGCTCCTGTAGTGAATATAGAAGGTAATTGTTGTTTAAAAGCTGCAATCTTCTTGTATTTGCGGTTATTAACTAAATAATAAGGCTTAATCTCCACAATAAAAATAAGGTGAAGGAGATAAGAAAATAACAAATAATTATGTTATAGTATAAATATGGTGTAGGTGTTTAAATGTGTTGTGCAAATAACAATAGTGACTAGTAGTATCTGTTTATATTTCTAGCTGTGTGTTCTAGATATGTTATAGTTTGTTAGAACTATATGTTTGGCAAGTCTTCCTCATCATTTCATGGATTCTTCCATATAAGAATTAAATATTATTAGTCCTAATGTAAAAGCGTGAAATACCTAGGGTCCATTTGTAAGTTAAATTTTAGGAAGGAAAAAAATGTAATACTTTAGAGCTATAAATATATATTAGTAGATGATTTAAAGCTTTCTTTTTCATTCATTATCCTTTAAAACTCAACTCATAAACTTACATGCTAATTTCCTCCCTTTTTGAAGGTGCTACAAGACTTTAGAATAAGTTGATTTCTTTTTTGCGTTAGTTGCTTTACACCAAAATAAAAATCATAAAATCACAACACCCACGAATATTTTCTCCTTGCTTACATTATCAACAAAGCACAAGGCTTTATACTTAATCATTTCTTTTACGCTTTCATTTTAGGACTTGGGAGCATATATATTCTCAAAGCAAGAAACATGTTATATTAAATCAGATACATACATAGGAATACATTTTTTGTCCCATATTTGAGTCATTTCATATATTATGAGCGGTGATTGATTGGAAAAAATATATTTAAATTAAAATTTTAATTATTAAGTATTTCTCTGATCAATCAAACTTATAGTACAAGGGATGAAACAATATTATGAGACAGAGATATGTTCTCCATCTATTGAAATATATTTTATTGCTTCTCCCTACTATATATATAGGAGGGATCTGCTATACTAAAGTTATGTTATACTAATTTTACCTAATTTCAATTATTCATTTTCTTAACTCTAACATATTGAATGAAATAAACGATAAGAAAGAAAAAGATAAATTTTAAATAAGTTTTAAGTTTCGGAATCATTCAAGTAATCGTGTATTAAATCTCTTTTTTTTTATTGTAGAGGTCATGATTGATTATACAGTTACTAACATACAAAGCCATGTAATGTTTTAGGCTTAGAAAACACAATTTGAGTTACAAGGTTGAATTCAAATTAAATAATAGAATTTATATCAGTTAATGTGTACACTCTCTTTCCAATAATAAAAAGCAATCATCTCATTTAAAAAATTCATAATTTTTTTTAATAAAAGTTAATTTATTTTTAAAAGTATCAATAAAATTGGAAGTTTAAAAGAAATTGTATGAAGACATAAAAATGAATATATATTATATACCAAAAGAATTAATTAAGTAATATTTTTATAATAAATTTTGAGTAAAAAGATATCTCATACAAATCATGAGAACGTAATATGTATTTTTTTAACTCGGTTATTGTTACTTATTGGAGATTTGAGTCTAATATATTTTTGCAATTATATTATTAATGAACATGTCTCATACTTTTTTCATTTTTGGTAAGACTCTTATTGTAATTACACATGAACTAAAATAATGATTATTAACAAAGTATTCAACATATTTATGCGTCAAGTAATAATAATTGAAATTTTTTACAAAAAGAATAAAAACAATAGAATATGTGTCATCTAAAGATAAAATTAGTTGTATAAATAAAAAAATATTTGGACTCTCATTAATTATGGTCTTGTAATGGCACACAGCTCACATTGAGCACATGCTTGAAATTTGATAGTCTTAATTTAAAGAGAAAAAGATGTATGTACTGACAGTGTACAAGATTTATACACTGTCATTGTATCATCCACTATTGATGTTTAATTATTGTTTACTTTTCAAAAAAAGTAATTCAAATGAATGATGGATGATAGTGTGCATGTGTATAAATCTTTACACTATCAGTATACAGATTTTACATTCTACTTTAAATGTGTAAGCATCATCAGTATTAATTGGTCATCACTCTTTTAGGGGTGAACATGAACTAACCATACTCACTTATTTGGTATGATCTAGTCACAATCAGACTTGAATATGGCTTGGTTTTATTGGATCTAGAGACGAGTTCAAATTAAAAAATTAGACTCAATATATAGGACCGAGCAGGGACAAACATGACTCGCACAACTCGTCTCATGGTCACTGATTAGTCATGTTTTTTGTGTACATAATAACGATATCTCTCTGCCTCAAAGTATTATTGATTCTATAACTTTGTATCATATATACATATATATAAATGATTAACAAAATATCTACATATACGTCATTTCATATGTCAAATTAGATAAACATAATAATAACTTTGTATCATATATACATATATGTATATGGTCGAGTTCAAAAGTTGGTATGATCGACAGCTCTACTTTAAATGTGTAAGCATCATCAGAATTAATTGGTCATCACTCTTTTAGGGGTGAACATGAACTAACCATACTCACTTATTTGGTATGATCTAGTCACAATCAGACTTGAATATGGCTTGGTTTTATTGGATCTAGAGACGAGTTCAAATTAAAAAATTAGACTCAATATATAGGACCGAGCAGGGACAAACATGACTCGCACAACTCGTCTCATGGTCACTGATTAGTCATGTTTTTTGTGTACATAATAACGATATCTCTCTGCCTCAAAGTATTATTGATTCTATAACTTTGTATCATATATACATATATATAAATGATTAACAAAATATCTACATATACGTCATTTCATATGTCAAATTAGATAAACATAATTCAAATGAATGATGGATGATAATGTGCATGTGTATAAATCTTTACACTGTCAGTATACAGATTTTACACTCTACTTTAAATGTGTAAGCATCATCAGTATTAATTGGTCATCACTCTTTTAGGGGTGAACATGAACTAACCATACTCACTTATTTGGTATGATCTAGTCACAATCAGACTTGAATATGGCTTGGTTTTATTGGATCTAGAGACGAGTTCAAATTAAAAAATTAGACTCAATATATAGGACCGAGCAGGGACAAACATGACTCGCACAACTCGTCTCATGGTCACTGATTAGTCATGTTTTTTGTGTACATAATAACGATATCTCTCTGCCTCAAAGTATTATTGATTCTATAACTTTGTATCATATATACATATATATAAATGATTAACAAAATATCTACATATACGTCATTTCATATGTCAAATTAGATAAACATAATAATAACTTTGTATCATATATACATATATGTATATGGTCGAGTTCAAAAGTTGGTATGATCGACAGTGAGTCCAGGTTAACCTTTGAGTTTAGGGCCGAGTTTGGTTGAACATTTAGGATCAGGTAAAGGACAAATCTTACTCACCCAACTTAGCTCATACTCACCCCTAGTTTTATGGATTATATATTTAAACAACTCTATTATAAAAACAATGTCACCCTAATACAAGCTTGAGTGCATGCTACGCGCTTTGGTAAAAACATCTACGATGAGGATTTATTTTTAAAGTGGGTAAAAAAAGATACATTAAACCTTGACTTGATGAAATATATTAAAATCTCAATAAACTTATAGTGGTGCATATACTTTTCGCTCCCCTTTAATTTAAAATCACTAACATGGTGATTGTTCCTAGTAATAAGTACTCTTACATACCTCCTATAATCTAAAAGAGATGTATAAGTGAGCTTTATATTAAATCTTAATAGAAAAACCTTAAAGTATTAGGTATATGAATCTTTCTATTTATATGTTCTTTAACTCATACACTACTAGGCAATGTAACACTTCTTCACTCTTGAAATACCTATCAACTCCCCTTATGTATGAATTACTTTCCTTCGAGTATTGGATACACTAAAGCTCAAATCTCCATATACTTGTATTTTCATTAATTTGTCTTGTCATCAACATACATATCATATTGCCTCTCGCCCGGAAGTCTTTCAACACAAGGACCCGCATGGACATTTCCACCACTTTTCGCTTGGATACTAGGTTGATTCGTCAAACCATCAGATTTGAGAACACTTGTTGAAAAGAGGAGATCTTCATCTATGGGCTTAAGTGTTCTTCCATGAGCAATGTGAAAGGATCAGATAAGTGAGGTTGACAATACATCTTGACCAACAACTTAAAACATTAGGTCAATGGGTCAATCCATAGATAATGTTTAATCCATTTATTTATACTCAATGTAAGACTTCCATTTCACACTACCCAACCCATAATACAAAGTACAGACCACAAGGCCATAGATATTAGTGTGAACTACTAATGATGGGTGGCAATGGTCATTCCATGCCATTGTGGCAAGATAGGAAAAAATGAAAAAGAATGGATCACTTAGACATGTTGTTTGCTAGTGTGATACACAATGGTAATAGCAACTGAATAGCAATCCAAAAGTGTAATTGAAATTTTCTTAAGAGTAATTGGTGATGCCAATTTGGAGGGACAAATCTCATCTACATCATTTACATTTCTCTACATGATTCATTCTATACTCAATTATTGCCTTCATAATCTCCTCGTTATAAGTAACATTTAACGACATTATAATATAGAACAACTTTGTAGGAATCACAGTAACTTTAGATCAAAGGATTACATATATTATTATCATAATGAGAGTCATTTATGACATTCACATGACAATATGTGCAACATTCTCTTGGTGGACCAGTCCAGCATATCATTACTCTTAATGTGTACATGAGTGAAGACTTAATATCTTATGTACTTTACATTCTACAAATTTATATATACTATTCTATGGACATTAATATTTTTTATATAAATATTAAATTGAAATGCTTTTATTTATTCTTTAATAATAAGATGATGCATAATATGTTCAGAGTATATCTATTTTGCATTCACACAATCATAATCTTCTACTAACACTAGACTCAATCATTAGGGAACATGTGGCTTACCAACTCTACATATACTAAAGATTTTTCTTTTGTTGTTATCCCAATAGGTAAAAAATCCTTTTATGTTCAGAGTATATCTATTTGACACTTTTGAAAGATAAAGATAAAGAAAGATAGATATACTCACGGCCAAAAGAAAAGATTAGTGAACACCAAGCGAGAGACTAGCTCTGATGCCACTTGATGTGAACCTCGGTGAAAACGCTCTTGAACGATCTATCTTGGTTGGTGCTTGGCCTAAGCTCACGGTTAAGTAGAGCTCTTGAGAGTAAGAAGCAGAAATATATTGAAATTGGATAAAAGAAGATTGGAAAAGATTTCAGATGAAGGCACCACAACACTTGAGGTGTTGATAAGCCAAAGTGATGCTCGCCACAAGAACTTGGTTCTTGATAAGAACTTCTAATCTTGGTTCAGCCAAGAAGGTTTGGAGACTACTCTCACAAGGATATAATCCTTTTTGATTCACAAAGAATTCAACTTAACTTAACTTCTTTATTCCATTGCAAAAGGCTTACATTTATAGGCAAGCCACTAGGCTCCCACGGTTTGCAACTAAGACTAATGCATGGTAAATTTACATTGGATTCCATAAACCAAATGAATCTACTCCTAAACTAGACTATATTTGAATGGTAAGGAAATGAGCACATATGATTCGTGTGCTTTATTACAATTGAAAGACAAACTTAATGACTTGGCCTAGGATGCATTGATTGCCATGGTTGGGGAGTGATGAACATGATATTTCATTCCTCCTTAAGTGCATGGCTCAACAATTAATTCATATGATCAATAAGACTTGAAGACTCCTTATTGCCCACGGCTAATGCTTTGATGAGCTCCATTGGATTCTTCTAATTTGCCACATGACAATTGTTGTAGTTAAGCCTTCTTAATGCTCCTCGGGTACACATGGTTTGGCATAGGATTCCTTTGCTAAGGAATGAAATTCCCACGGCTAAGTGTTGATTAAGGATGCACTAAATAGCATAGAATGTCGTTGGTGCAATATGGTAGGCTACCAACAGCTAGGACATGTGCATAATGCACCATTAATGCACCATTAAGGTCTCAAACGGCCATATGCTAATTTCACACGAGCATCTTTGCTCCAACAACTCTTAAATTAACTTAGGATCCCTCTGGATGAAATATGCTCAGGTGGATTTAGCTCCAACGGTCCACACAAGGTGTTTAAGCCTCATAAATGCTTCCTTAAGCTCCTCCACGGTCATATTTTGATTCCCTTCAAGCAATCTTCCTCCAACAGCTACAATAGTCTTTATTTATCTGCCAAATAATATTAGATTAAGTTAGAATGAGTTTGGTTCACGAAAAATATAAGTTGGTCCAAGCATTAAAGTGTCGGTTAGATTTCCTGGCCAGGCCAGCTTGGTGCAACACTGGGTGCACCAGAGACCTCAACTCGGTCAGGATTCACGCCTGACACTTGAATTAAATTAACTAAGTGTTGGACAAAAGTTAGCCTACACATTTATTATAAAAATTAAATTTGCTCAGTACTAATTAAATTGGCTAGGCCTGACTCAATTAGGTTACGCCCAGTGCCTGGTGCGGCACGCTAGGCGCATGCGCCTCGGTCAGATTTCCTGGCCAGGCCAGTTTGGCGCAGCGCCTGGTGCAAGGCTGGGTGCACCAGAGACCCCAACTCGGTCAAATTTGTCACTCGCTCATCATGTTTGTATATGTTTCTACTCAAATGTGTATAGAGTAATGTTACCTTTTTGATCGAAAGTATCATTTATTCTTTAATTTTTCTTTAACATATACATGATTAATAATATATATATATATACATATATCATTTTATATATCAAACTACATATTCATAATAATAAATAATATTGAGAAGTCTTTATCTAAAATGAGTATGCATTATATTTAATCGGGTCTAGGGTCTAGGGTCGGGTCAGGTTTAAAGGTTGACCCGATCACTATTTAGGGTCGGGTTAGCTTCAGGTCTAGGGCCGGGTCTGGGTTCAAAAAAGTGACCCAACCAATTTTTAGGGCCGGGTAAGGACAAGCTTTAACCCATCCCAACCTGACCCATGCTCACCCTTACTTCAGAGAATGAAACATAGGAACAAGTAGGAACTAGTGATTTAACAAATTAAGAATTCAACTTTGGACGAGAACAATATGAACAATTGGCATAACTCTTCAAAAGAATTGGAGCTAGTAAAGAATATGATGTGAACCAGTTGAGCATTATGGCATAGGGTGAGACACAAGGTACTTAGAATCAAGATAATCAAGAGATTTCAGGTATTCACTCTTGATGGATATTGGACACAGGGGTTATTGACCATGTGTGCCCATATTTATCCTTATTTGCAACCTTTATACATATAAGGCCAACCACCATTAATTTACCAAATGGCACCACTACTTTCTCTGATTCGTAAGTGTTTCATAATGTGTTACATGTTCCTGGTTTTAAGTTCAACCTCATCTCCATACATAAGCTTACAAATGACTTGCATTGCAAGGTAATATTTGATGATTCCATTTCTTCTATCTAGGTTATGATTACCTTGAGTATGATTAGACATGTTGAGGTCATAAATGGATTGTATATGCTTATAAGAAACATTATAGTTAATTAGGGTAGAACTTACAATGTGAATGCTTTGAATACCTCTCATTTCTTTGATTTGTGGTACTCTAGGCTAGGCCACCCATTTGATAACATACTAAACTCAATATGCAAATTTTTTGAATATGTCAAATTTAATGCTAACAACGTATGTGATTCTTACCAGTTGGATAAACAAGCAAAGTTGACTTTCCCAAATAATATGAATATAAGTTTGTATGCTTTTGATCTTGTTCACATGGATATATGGGGGCCAGTTGTTAATACTTTTATACATGGACATAAATATTTTCTCACTGTTGGTGATGATCATAGTAGGCATACATGGTTATTCTTGATGAAGGACATAAATATTTTCTCACTGTTGCTGACGATCATAGTAGGCATACATGGTTATTCTTGATGAAATCTAAGGGGGAAGTTAGAATGCAAATGCAAAATTTTGTCAAATTGATCCACACTCAATTTAACAAAATGATTAAAATCATAAGGACTCACAATGGAGTTGATTTCAACATCCTAGTTTCTTCACTGATAATGGGATTCTACATCAAACCTCATGCATGGAAAGTCCTCAACATAACTCAATAGTGGAAAGGAAGCATATGTACCTCTTAAATGTCACTCAAACCTTAATTTTATACTCCAATATTCCCAAGATTTTCTGGTCTAATGTTGTTCAACATGCAATTTATCTCATAAATAGATTGTCTAGTCCCAATATCCAACACAAATGTCCCTATGAGCTCTTGTATAGTAGGCTGCCTAACCTTGTGAATTTGAGAGTCTTTGGTTCATTATACTTTGCCTATAATTTGACCCAGTAAAGAACTAAAATTGATCCTAGAGCCAGAAAATAACTATTCCTTGGGTACAAGGACACCACAAAGGGATACATAATCTTTGACTTGCAAACTAGAGAAATATTCATTTCAAGGTATGTAGCCTTTCATAAGCGCATATTCTCTTACAACAACATTTGTAAGGAATAATGTATTGAGAGCCTTGAAGACAGTACCTTTAACTTCAGGTGTAGTTCCCCTACCACTAGAGCCAACGTTGAAAATAGGCAACCTGTTACTAGAACCTCGGAAGACACTACAGATATTACTGACAATGAAACCCCACTTAACATTAGCAATACCAACCATGATGAAATTGGCGATTATAAAACCAACCTTAGGAAATCACAAAGGCCTAGACAACCACCTAGTTACTTGCATGACTTCCACTACAACCTCATTTCTTCCAAAAATCCTAAACCACGCCATAGAAATAAGGTTTATCATCCACTCTATTATGTTCTATCCTACAACACTATTTCCCCCATACATCTAGCACACATTTTGTCTGTTCACACTCATATAGAACCTAAACACTACTCACAAGCCATCAGGCATCAACATTGGATAAAGGCTATGCAAAATGAGCTAAATGGTCTTGAGATAAATGGTACCTGGACCCTAGTTGATCTCCCCCTAACAAGACAGCCATAGCATCTAAGTGGGTTTATAAGATTAAATACAAGTCTAATGGTTCTTTTGAAAGATACAAGGCTAGGCTAATAGCAAAAGGGTATAATCAAACAGAAGGTATAGACTATTTTGATACCTTTACACCTGTAGTCAAGCTTACTACTATTAGATTATTATTAGCCATAGCAACAACACAAAATTGGATGGTACACCAGTTAGATATTAATAATGCTTTCATCCATGGCGAGTTAAATGAGTAGGTTTATATGAAAATACCTTGGGGAGTATTTTGCAATGAACCTAATAAAGTTTGTAAGCTGCATAAGTCCCTTTATGGACTAAACCAAGCAGGAGGCAATGGTTTGCTAGGCTAACCAAGTGCTTAATATCCCTTGGATACATCCAGTCCCATCATGGTCATTCTTTGTTTACTAAAGCTATAGGTCAAAATTTTACTGTTTTACTTATATATATTGATGATCTAGTACGGGTCGTAACTACAAAAGGGAAATTGAATTGGTTAAATACACCTTACATAACCAATTCAAAATCCAAGGAACTTGGTTCTATCAAATATTTCTTAGGATTGGAGATTTCTAGATCGAAATCAAGAATTACACATTATAAAGAAAGTATGCCTTGGACATTCTTTCATGCACAGGGTTATTGGCATCAAAACCTGCTACAACACCACTTATCAAAACCATAAAGTTGCATCAAGATGATTCCACACCACACACTGATCTAGCCTCATATAGAAGACTTATGGGAAGATTGATATATCTCACAAACACAAGACCTAATATCAACTATGCGGTCCAACAACTAAGTCATATCATGGCAAATCCTACAATCATCCATCAACAAGCATTAACTCGTGTGCTTACATATCTCAAAGGAAGTCCAAGACAAGGATTGTTTTACTTTTGCAATTCATCAATTCACCTAAAGGCCTTTAGTGACTCGGATGGGCAGTCTGCATAGATTCAATGAAATCAATCACTGGATCTTATGTTTTCTTGGGTGATTCCTTAGTTTCTTGAAAATCCAAAAAGCAAAACACAGATGCAAGGTCATCCTCAGAAGTAGAGTATTACGCATTGGCAACAACATCTTGTGAAATTCAGTGAATTACATACTCGCTAATAAATTTCCAAGTAAACTTTATAAAACTAGTTTTTCTATATTGTGATAATAATTCAGCAAGGCATATTGCAGCGAACTCTGTTGTTCATGAGATAACTAAGCATATTGATATTGATTACCATGTGGTACGAGAACCTCTTCAATCAAAGCTTTTTCACCTTCTTCTTGTAACGTCTCGAAGATTACTTTATGAATATTGTGATTAAAATGGAATTTTTTTGGAATATGTCATTAAAAATTGTTTTACTTATATTCATTTCTTTTTCGAGACATCACGTTCTTAGTAACATAAACTGCGGAAAATCAATGACGGTTACCTAACGGTAACTGAAAATGATGCAATACTTCTTCATTAATAATTAGACTTTACCCTACAACATGTAATACGAGGTGTTGCATGGTCAAGTAAAATGTCAGTACATAATACAAGGAGAAATCTAATCATCGCCCAACTGAAGCTATACAAAATAGGTTGAATTCTTCAGCACTACAAAAGTATCCTACACATATACCCTAACCCCAAAAAAGCAAAAAGGAAAAGGAAATAGCTCCTAATAGCTAGCTCCAGCACTAATAGGGGCACTAGAACCCTCACTCGGGTCCTCCTCCAGCTTGGAGTCCAAAGAGAGATCTATCACATTGATAGAGTCCTCTATGCGAAACCACTCCACACAATATCATCTTAAGATTCCATCTCCTCCATGGTATCATAGGCAGAACCTCGCGACTTAATCCTTGTCCTAGCATACACTTGCGGTTCTGACATTGTGCGCCGAGCGGCTCTCCATGGTAGTGTAGAACGGGTCACATTATTCTAACTCCTTCGCCTCATTGACGGTCATGCAATAGTTGGTTCACAAGGAGTCGAAGAGTAGGTGGATGACATAGTAGGTACCAGCCTCTGGCCTGGTAGAGTGAAAGAAGTCTCCATGACCGCATGGTGAAATAGAATGCGCATAGTGGTGTTGTCGCACACCATCTCCAACTCAAAGCCACAAGGGCCTGTGTAGGTATAGTGGTTCCCATCAATTCTCCATGCCCTCTCCCGTGACATCAAGAATCAGTAGCTCTAAATCCGCACCGATTTGTTCATCTGGACAAGGACGTGTTCTGAATTACAAGCAGAAAGAAAAGGAGAAAAACATCTAATGAAAATTTTTCATCGACGGCGTGGAATTATACAGAATATAACATCTAGACATAACACACACAATATACATACTATGTTATCACATACATAAATGCAGATGATGAATGATGTTTATAACTTAGGATATGGGGGTCAATATTCACAACTTCAATATATGAATGTTATGTTTAGTTCATTCATCCTTACACCAATATCTTCCCAATAAACTATTCAGAAATAACTGAGAGTACAGGTCTCTAACAAGCTGATCTAAATGCATCAACTTATTCCTCACAAGGATATATGATCGATATGTTCCAATGGAAATATACATTTCAGGATAGTGTCGTATCAAACACTTTCTGGGCATCCATCTCATCGATCCTGATTGCAAAAAGGGGTTGTCAAAGATTGTCTAGTTTGCATTGTGAGAACTGTCTTATCCAACAAAATACTTCATCCAGGAATACAAGGGGCTCGTCTCACCTAGAATCTCCCTTAAGGATTTTGATGACGGATCACCACCGTCACCGTCCCTCTCAACATCTTAGGACACATTCGTCTCCCGTAACTTTCCTTTCCACTACTTCATTGTTCATAATGAGTATGCATTCTAACCAAGGTTAGCCGATTAAATCTTTTAATCATTATTTATTTTTACATGATTGGCTTATCCTAAGACATCTCCTAAAGGAATGATTCTTGTGGGGACCGATCTTACGTCATAACATAAAAGAGGAATAATATCCTCACCATTATGAACCATCGCTGAATCACTCTGGATGGGCCAATGGTCAAGCCACTTACCATCAGATGACCTTGCTATGTGGTAAACATAAACGTTTTGGGCCTCGCCCTTAACGTCATAACAGTCGACGACCTCTTTAGAAGGGCCCTAAGTAATCCATTACCACCAGCATTCCAAACTATCGGTAGATAACGTTTTACTTATGCTCTAATGATAGGTATTTATTTCATCTTTGGGACATTCGTCCCTTTAAAAGTATTTTATCTTGTATTACTCGCATTCACAAGCTATCCGTCATTGTCACGATTTTATAACACTGAAAATCGATTATACCAAAGGTTAGTGGATTATTCCTAGTTACAGTATCTAAAAGAATTTTCTCTTATGACATCAATAATCAATTACCAGTCATGATAATCAATCATGTCCATCAGACATGGGGATTTATAGAGTATTACTAATCAATTAAGCTAAGTGTTAATCGATTATTCCTCGCTACATATATTTGAGTAATGGTCATCCATGGATAACCATAACATTACTCTATATATAGACATAACTTAAACGATATGACTTAAGAGATCCTAAGTACTTAATCCTTCAGAAATATCGTCCAGAAAGACTTTGGAGAAATCCCTAACTATGGGTAGGCTCTGATTCTTTTCTCCATCTTTCTTCTCCAATGATGCTAGCAACATAAATACTTGAGCTCCATCTTTCAAGAGTTTCTTGATTTGATTGATAGTGGTGCTTTTGGATTCATAATATGATTTGATGGGGTTTTTAGGATCTCTAAACATTACTGTTTTGTTAGAGCAGTTCAAGAGAACATGGTTGTTAGATAATCAGTTCATTCCTAAGAAGACATCTAATTGGGATAAGGGTAGGCATATCAGGTCTACTACAAAGGTTCGAGTATCTAGTATTATGGGACATTGGAAGCACATAGTTGACAATATGACGAGTTCTTTGGTGGGTATTGATACAATTAGATCATAGGGCAAGAACATTATAGGTTATTGTTGTTGTTGTTTCCTAGTCAGAAGCCTCTATTGTGGAAAGGCTTGAAGCTCATCTGTTGGTTCCCAGATGGCGATGCATAAGGCTTCTGGTTGCGGTTGTAGGGCTTTCCCCTTCCATGCCCTAGACTGAAATTCCTTTGGGGTCCATAGGAATTTCCTGGTGGAATGACACTCTTCAGTGCCACATTCCTTGACTTTACACTCTCTTCATAGAGTTAACACTTGTTGACCAAAGTTGGGAAATCTGGTATATGTTGATGTACGAACGTCGCATTCAAGTCTTGTTTGAGTCCATCCTCAAACTTGGCACACTTGGACCTTTTGTTTCCCACTTGATTTTAGTGTGGAGCATATCTCGCCAAATATCCAAATTTGGCAGAATATTCGTGCTCCTCTGCTACAGATGCAAGAACTCCATCTCTTTCTTTGTCCTCATGTCTACAGGAAAGTATTTCTATAGAAATCTTTCCTTGAAAGTTGTCCAGTTGACAATTTGTTGTTCATACATCATCTAGCGTCTAGTAAACTTCCACTAGTTTTCAGCCTCCTTTTTTTCAACATATAGATCACATAGGTGACCTTTTGTTCCTCAGTACACATCAATACCCGAAATATTATTTCCAACTCCTGGATCCAGTCGTTTGCAACATTAGATGCAAAACCTCCTTCAAACTTTGGCGGTTAGCGACGACAAAACTCATCAAACCTCTATACTGAGTCGGTCCTTGTGTTGGTTGTTGTTGTTGCTGATTCAATTGATGCAAGTTAGCATTCACATTTTGAATTGATGTTGTTATTGCAGCCATGAAGTCGAGGTTAGCACCTCCACATCCAGCCACCGTAAATCTGTGAACATTAGATGGGTATGAGATACTTCTTCTACTGAAATTACCCATGGTTTGTATTTTTGCTCGAATATTACTACCAAGCACTTAAACACACAAAGTCACACAAGAAAGCATGTAAGGCCATGCCCAAGGCCGGATAGGAAAAAACAGTTCTAATACCATGTTGTAACGTCCTGAAGATTACTTTATGAATATTGTGATTAAAATGGAAAGAATTTTTTTTTAATATGTCACTAAAAATTGTTTTACTTATATTCATTTCTTTTGAGACATCACATTCTTAGTAATATAAACTGCAGAAAATCAATGACGGTTACCTAACGGTAACTGAAAATGATGCAATACTTTCTTGAATACTTCTTCATTGATAATTAGACTTGACCCTACAACACGTATAACGAGGTGTTGCTTGGTCAAGTAAAATGTCAGTACATAATACAAGGCGGAATGTAATCATCGCCCAACTAAAGCTATACAAAGTCGGCTGAATTCTACAGCACTACAAAAGTATCCTACACAAATATCCTAACCCCAAAAAGTAAAAAGGAAAAGGAAATAGCTCCTAACGGCTAGCTCCAACACTAACGAGGGCACTAGAACCCTCACTCGGGGTCCTCCTCCAGCTCGGAGTCCAAAGAGAGATCTATCACCTCGATATAGTCCTATATACGAACCAATTCCGCACAATCATCATCTTCAGATTCCATCTCCTCCATGGTATCATAGGCAAAACCCCATGACCTAATCCATGTCCTAGCATACGCCTGTGATTAAAGCATTTTACGTCGAGCGACTCTCTTTGGAAGTGTAGAAAGGGTCACATCATTCCAACTCCTTCACCTTATTGACGGTCCTGCAACAGCTGGTCCATAAGGAGTCGAAGACTGGGTGGATGACACAATAGGTACCAGCCTCTAGCCTGGTAGAGAGAAAGAAGTCTCCATGACTGCATGATGAGATAGAAAGTGCATAGTGGTGTCGTTGCACACCATCTCCAGTTCACAAGGACCTATGTAGGTATAATGATCCACATCAATTCTCTATGCCCCCTCCTGAGACATCGAGAATCAGTAGCTCTGAATTTGCACCAATTTGTCCATCTGGACAAGGACGTGTACCAAAATACAAGAAGAAAGAAAGGGAGTAAGACATCTAATAAATATTTTTCATTGATAAAGGAGGTTGAAAAGTGGTGGGAGTTTAACGAACGCCAGATGACGCATGAACAACAACTTGTCAACTAGACAACTTTCAAGGAAAGATTTCTATATAAATAATTTCCTGTAGGCATGAGGACAAAGAAAGAGATGGAGTTCATGTATCTACAGCAGGGGAGACTGTTGGAGAATATGCTGCCAAATTTGAAGATTTGGCGAGATATGCCCCACACTATAATCAAGTGGGAAATGAAAGGTCTAAGTATGCCAAGTTTGAGGACGGACTCAAACAAGACTTGAAAGTGATGTTCATAATTCAACAGATACCAGATTTCCCAACTCTGGTCAACAAGTATCGACTTTATGAAGAGAGTGTAAAGGCAAGGAATGTGACACTAAAGAGTGTCATTCCACCCGAAAATTCCTATGGACCCCAAAGGAATTTCGGTCCAGGGCATGGAAAGGGAAAACCCTACAATCGCAACCAGAAGCCTTATGCATCGCCATCTGGGAACCAATAGAGGAACTTCAAGCCTTTCAACAATAGAGGCTTCCGACCGAAAAATAACAACAACAGCAACCTATAGTGGTCTTACCCTGTGACCTAATTGTATCAACACCTACCAACGAACTCGTCATAGAGACAACTATGTGCTCCTAATGTCCAATAATACTAGATAACCGAACCATTATAATAGACCTGATATGTATACCTTAATCTTAGGAATGGAATGGTTATCCAACAACCATGTTCTCTTGAATTGCTTTAACAAAACAATCATCTTTAGCAATCCTAAAAATCCTATCAAATCCTATTATGAAACTAAAAGCACCACTACCAATCAAATGAAGAAACTCTTGAAAGATGGAGCTCAAGTATTTATGTTGCTAGCATCATTGGAGAAGAAAGGTGGAGAAGAGATTCATAGCCTACCCATAGTTAGGGATTTCTCTAGAGTCTTTTCGAAGCCAATGACACAATCGGAATTCGATTTTGAGTTACATAACTCAAAAATCACATTTGGGCCGAATTTAGGATGAATTTGGGCTCGAAAGAGGCCCGCAGATTTTCCTTCTCATAAAATTTACCATAAATTAGGAAATCACAATATAGGACTAAAACCCAACTGTGGTTTAGCCTAAATCAATACCAGTTAATTTATAAAATTAATCATTTGTCAATTAAATAATTAATGAAACACATACAGAAAATCACAGTGTTACACTTCCAATCTCAACGACACAACAAACAACAAATATTCTTACAAAGGCTCTTGATCCAACAGTTTTTCATCTCCTACTTTCCAAATTAGGCATCATTAATATATATGTTCCAGCTTGTTGGGGTATTGGAATCAAATCCTAGTCAAAATCACGCATTAAACAAATCTGTGAGACACGGGCCATGTGTGAGTTAGTTCATCCAACATAAGTGAACACAGCCTAACCGTGTTTGATTTAATTCATCCAACAAAAGTGAACACGACTTGGTCGTGTCTCGAGGCACAAGTCGTGTTTCTCCTCAGTTTTCCTTCTTTCATTTGTTTGTTTAGTGTGGGTAGTTAAGTTAGTTATGAGCTAATTTGGCTTAGCTTACTTTTTTCAACCAAGTTGTATGTTATATAAATATAGTTAACCTTTGGCTTCGAGAAATATGAAATGAGGAATATTTAGTCACAAAATCGTAATAACATTCATCATACAAGACAAAATAATTCATGATGGTAATAAGTTACACTAAGACAAAATATTATTTTGTTTGCATTTATGTAAACCCACATTTTTTGAATTCGGTAAATTCAATATTATAAATTAATGATTCCATAAATAAAAGTTTGTGCAATAAAGTTTATTTGATTGCACATCTTAAGTTAATTTATTTATAAATTAATAATTTCATTTAAAATTATTTTAGTTTATGTTTATTTACAAATATGAACTTCTCAAATAATGAATAATTGTGTATCTATAATTCATCATATTACTTTTTTATAATCACTTGGCTGTTTCAAAATTATCTAGTCTATTTTCTTATTGTTGTCAAGAAGTCATAATTACCATTTAAATTTAATGATATTACTCCAATTTTAACATTATACATAGAAGGGCCAATGTGATAGTCATTTTATTTTTATAACTTATTCAGTGATCATTTTCTTTGAAAGACTAACTAGGCATTTATTGTAACTTTGCGTAGCGAATTTGATATGTTATTCTATTTTTTTGTTTTTAGTGTATAAAAAAGAGGGGGGAAACAAGGTCATTTTATTTAAAAGGTAGTTTTGAATGCCTTTAGTTTTAATATTCCAAAGTCTGTACAAAATATATTACTCGTTTATTTCTGAGGTTT
Source organism: Lupinus angustifolius (assembly GCF_001865875.1). Taxonomy (NCBI): domain Eukaryota; kingdom Viridiplantae; phylum Streptophyta; class Magnoliopsida; order Fabales; family Fabaceae; genus Lupinus; species Lupinus angustifolius. The sequence continues at coordinate 22,539,669 of NC_032019.1, read as the reverse complement.
TCAATTAGATTGTGTGCTTTATAAATTCATTTTGTTTCAACGTTTACACTTAATATGCGTATGCTTATTATGCAAAAAATAATTTAACATATTTTATGTTATTTAGTTATTTTACTTATTTTTACCTTGCATGGGTGCTATACTAGTCATATATAAGGTAACTGATTCGTTTTTATTGCCTAAAAAGGATATAGAATTCATGTACCCAAATAAAAGGAAATAGCATTCAATAATGAAAATCTCCTTAAAAAGGAAATAGCAAAAATGTCCCATTAAAAAATGACTTAAACTTATACTTATTAATGTCCACGCCTGACCTATGAGGGAGTACATCTGTTGTTCTATAATTTGTGTCATTTCATATGTTATCATCTATTATTGGTTAAAAAAATAATTAATAGTTAAACTTTTAACATAATACAATTTTTCAATCAATAATTATGCCATATAGGATTTGCAACAAGTATACTATTATTTTTATTATTTTGTAATTTTTTATGTCGTCAATTATTATAACTTTATGCAATCATTGTTTGTTTTATAACTTAGTTTGTACAGGAAAAAATTTCAACAAGTTACATATTGCATGTTGCAAATAATAATACTATATTATTAACATGATGATAGATCATTTAACATTGCAAAAACTAGAGTATAATATTTTTGTATAGTCAGTACAAAAATTTATACATAATTACTATATTATTTACTGTTACTTTTTAGAATTTAATGATAATTAAATATTAATAGTTAATGATATAAAAACAATATATATAACTCATATACAATCAATATATACATTTATTTAGGTAATGTATATGTTGCAGATGATATTTATATATTTGTTTCGATATATAACTTAATACTACAATATGTCTAGACTAGAATATCTTTCCATATAACTTATACTACAATGTGTCTTATTTCCTTTCATCTAAGAAATTTTCAATTTAAAATATATTATAAAAATTAAGATATATGTCAAATACTGGATCGATTTAAGGAGATAAGTTAGTTCATCGTATAATGAAACACTTTATTCTCAAATGACAAATATCACTTTTATATATTTTCAAAAATCTCAAACAACGTTTTAAAATGGTATAATATTTTTAACTAAAAAATCTCTTTAGCAATAATAACAATTAATGAGAGTATAATTTAATTTGTTTTATTAATCAAATCATTCAAGGATTCAACAAAAAAAATCATTTAATGATTTAAATTATGTTAGAATAATTTATTTCCTAATGATGTGATTTTATGTTATATTATATTATTTATGTTTTAATTATTATTAACTCTTAAATAAAAATTATATATAAACAAAAAATTATATACTGACCCTATAAAAATTTTATACGTATCTATTAAATTAATGAGTCAAATTTATACGTATCAATCATTTAATAGGATGGTAAACGATAGAATATGTGAGTACTCAAGAAATACACCAGATAGTAACCTATAGGTGAGAATAAATTTTACCATACTCGTTTTGTGATTATTCACATATTTATAAATTAAACTTTTATATATATTATAGTTTATTATTATTATTTTAAGATTATATATTATGTACTTTATTATTATTTCATAATAAATTACTTTTATTTGACTATATTCATAAATTTACTTTATATTGATTATTACAAAATTATAAGTATATAATTAAAATTGAAAACTCATTAGGTACCAGTAAATATCCACACATATATGTAAATATTGTGGATTTGGAAATGAGAAAACACTACATACACACGGACGGCTTCATTGCCATGCTTGCATTTTACCAACCGACATTTGTGAAAATGTGATGCTTTATTTATTAGTAATGATTTATAAGTTACATGTATCACTTTCCTATGGATATAAGGATTAATATGAAGATTACTTAACAAGATATAACATTACTCCTCATTCAAATTTTTCCCTAAAGACAATATTAATTATTAATTAACTACTAGCCTTCATCTCACCTCATTATCATCCTTAAGATAAAAGATTTTCAATCAGTTATTCACCAATTAAAATACATGTCAATTAAAACATTGTATATTCATATATTATATAGATAATAATATTGAAAATTAATAAAGAAAATATTAAATATTTTTAGGTGATAGATCATATTTAGATATAGAGAGCTACTCGAGCGAGAATAATATATAAAAATTGTGAGAACAATAAATTTGGGTCTTACAACCAATCATGGATGGTTAGGATTAAAAGTTAGTTATTGATCACATAATAGTCATATGCATGTATCTTTTAATCTTAACCACTCGATCAAAGTTCAATGATATATACTAAGTGTTCTTATTTCTCACGATAGCACATTATTTTCACCTGAGTAGATCTCTTTAGGTATATATCATTATCTATATCATTATAAGATAATGATAATGTATCATCCATAAGAATATTTGGTAGAAAAGTAAATTATTCTAGTGTATTCCTTTAATTTTAAACAAAACAAATAAATATGACAAATACAATATAAATAATTGGTTGATAATGTCAATATTAATCAATATAATTATTTTTTGTTCAGTTTTGATTACTTTGTTATATGGTGAGAGAAAATAATTATAAAATAAAATTAAGAAATGAATTGAAAGGTATAAAAATAATGAACAATTTTATTAATAGAAACAAGGAAAATCTAACCATTTAATGATTTTTGTAAAATAAAGAACAGAGTAGTGCCGTCTTCACTGACACATAACGAGACAGTGACAAACACTGAAAAGGAGAGAGGGAAAGTGAGAAAATCTTAGCTACCTTCTTCCACAAACACCTTCACCCTTGGATCATTACTCCATTAACTGTAAGAATAATACTAAGAGTTTATTTACTTTGTTTCATGCTTGTATAGTTGTTTTCTTCAGCTTTTGCCATTTCTTATTGGTTACTCTTTTTACTTGTTTCATCCTGCGTTATAACTCATATTTGCTTGCAAATTTTGAACTTTTTCTTTTGGGTGTGGTGTATAATACAGTTCTGACTTAAGTTGCACTGTTAGTCACTGCATTTGTTTCCTCCATGGAGAAAACCTGACATTTTATGCCTACTGTGTGTTTTAAGATTGGGAGATGAGGAGGATCAATCACATGCTTTTGATGTGTTTGGGCATTTGCTATGCACAAAATTCTGTTTTTTTTATTTTTTATTCTGACTTTTTTTTCTCTGCTTGTTTTCTGTTTAATAACAAGCTAGCAACACTTCGGGAGTTTTCTATTTTTTTTGTACTACCAATGGTATCCCCTCACCCTTTTGGGTAAGGAATTCCTTTTGGGGTTGCGGCTGCCCCTCCTAATGAGTGTCGCTCATAGGAGTCGAACCCTTATCTTTTGGTCATCTTGGGATCTAGCGAGACCTTATACCACTAGACCAACACCTTATTTGTGGTGAGTTTTCTATTTGAAAACAACATTTTGATTTGAAGGGATTTATTTATTTTTGTTTTCTCTGTTTTTTCTGGGTATATTTTACTATTCTTTTGGATCAGTGTGATTTGGTCTCAGACTGCATGTAGATCTTGGGTTTTCCCTCTCATGGGATGTTTGAAGTTTGTACCTTTCCTTCAGTTTTCACACTGAATGGAAAATGGGGCCATAAAATCTGCTTCTACGTTTAATTGCTACACATGCATTCTTCCATGTTTAATAGCTTCTGGAAGTTTCTTATTAGCAAACATGGTTTATGGGTTTTTGTTGCAGCAAAGAAACTTGATCTTCTTTTGTCTAAAGAGCTATGAATTTCATGTTTTCATTGACCACATATTAGTGCAATGGGGTTGTTGTCATTACGTTTATCGTTGGTCCGTGATTGCTCAAGTGTACTGAAGTAAAAAGAAGGGAAGGTCTAAAGAAAGTTGAAACAGTGGGAAAATGGTTTTCCATCAATGATAATCTACTAATTATTTTTATGTTATTTAATTGGTTTTTTTACTTGTTGTGTTTTGGACTTGGTAGTTGGTAGTGGAGTTAGTTTACTTGAAGTTTCTTTGAAGGGATTATATGTGGTTTGTTTGTTAAGTTTGAATCCTGATCTTTGGTGATTATCTGCTGCAAAGTGCAAGCTAACTCTTATAAGACTTATAAATCATACTCCTTATTGTCTTTATTTCTTTCTCAGGTTACTATTGCAAAAAGTGTTGTGGGTTAGGAGCTTTCAAACAGAGGTCTTTCAGTTTGCTTCTTTATCACCTCCGATATTAAAATATGCAAACACCGAAAGCAAGGTAAGATTGTCCTTATGTAACACTTTTGCAACATTCCTTCTTTTATGCTGTGCCAAGAAGAATGAGACATGCATGAATTTTATTATATCTATTATGACTGGTTGTGAAATTTTAGGCTTTTTCCTTTGCGAAGAAATCTGATTTTTTTAATATTTTAAGTTGGAGCTTACTCCTAATGAATCATAGTACAGTAAGTCTTTTCAAACAAATTATATATAATTATTTCTGGGATCTATGTTAGGGATGAATCACTACCTTTTATGTATTATCTTTAGATATATGATTCAAAGTTGTTTCTGAGCATATTTGTTTAATTTGAGGTGTTTGGTGAACTCTTTACGATCATATATTGCGTTAAGCCTGTTCTGACTAGTTATAATAGGATAACTAGTAAATGGCTTTATATCGATAGCTTTTCGTATTGTTTCTCCCCCACGTATATCGATAGCTTTTGTTGTGTGATACTATATTCTGAAATTTCGAAAAGGGACCCTGTAAGCGAACTAAACATCACTTGACTATCATGCTGTTCTATCTCACTATGCTTTTTTATTTGCATTCTACATTTGTATATGAATGTTGATTGTCATATGGTTGACTGTGATCAGAAGTGGTACTTCCGAAGCCCCTGAAAGGAAATCTTTTGCAAATCCTAGGACTGCTCGCCGTTTGAAATTACCGAGTTCTGATTTTGGCTCAATCTCCTCTCCAAACCCAGCAAGTAAGACTCCAAGAGTTAGGACCCCAAAGGTCATTGAATCCAAGTCATCACCACGAAGTATAATACCTGAGGTATTTTAACTTTCTCCCTCGTCAGAGTTACCGTGTAGTAAATATGAAGTAGGAGCCATTCTGGCTATTGGTAATCTTGTAGATGTTAGATACTAAAATTATAATCTTTCTTCATTAATCTGTTATGTATATAAAATCAAAAGTATTTAAATTATTTCTAATTGTTTTTAATTATGTAATCTATTCTGAAGAACTTATTCTGATCAAAAGTATTTAAAGATGAAGAACATATTAGTATAAAATCAAAAGTAATTCTTTATCCTTTGGCTTCTAGAAAAAGCGACCATGTAGGGTCCAGGAATTGGAGTCACAGCTTGCTCAACTTCAGGAGGATCTAAAGAGAGCTAAGGACCAACTTAACTCATCCGAGTCATGGAAGAACAAAGCGCAACAGGAGGCTGGAGAGGCAAAGAAGCGGCTCTTAGCAATTTCGAAAGATCTGGAGGAATCCCAGCAACAGCTTATTGAACTATCTAGCTCTGAAGAAGAACGGCTTCAAGAGCTCTGTAAAATTTCTCAGGATCGAGATCTTTCCTGGCAATCTGAACTAGATGCTGTCCAGAAGCAGCATGCAATGGATTCAGCTGGTTTAGTATCTGCCACAAACGAAATCCAGAAACTGAAAATTCAGCTTGAAAGGGTACGTGAATCTGAAGCTACTCAGATTAACAATGCAGAGTCAGCATATAATGAGATCCAGGACTTGAGGGTGGAACTTGATGTAACTCTCTCTTTAGTGGAAAAGCTGAAAATTGAGGTAAGAGATTGCGACGACTCTGAATCCCGATCTTTGGAAGTACACGGTAAAACTCAAATGCAACTGGAAACAGCAAATAAGATTGTGGAAATGCTCGAGTTAGAAGCTATGAAAGCATCTGAAGTTTACAAATCCTTAGCCTTAGAGTTGGAGCAATCAAGAGCTCTAATAAAATCATTGGAGGAACTGGCGAGCAAACTCCAGGCTAATATGGTTAGTGGTGCTAACCAAGATTCATCAGGTCCCACCGATGAAACAGGACTTCCACTGGATAATATGGAAAACGAGGAGATAAATCAGCTCAAATCTGAGCTTGTCTCTGCCAAATCTGAAGTTGGGCAATTAAAATCTGCATTGGAGGTTGCTGAGGGAAGATACCAACAAGAGTGTATCCAGAGCACAATACAGATTAGAAGTGCTTATGAACAACTGGATCATACAAAATCGGAATCTAGTCAGAGACAGGCTGAATTTTATGAGGAATTGAAGAGAGCTGCAGCTAATATTGAAGAACTAAAGGCAGCCCTCGTGTACAAGGAATCTCAGTTGCAGGGTGTGTCGGAGGAAAATGAGGGGCTCAAGTCTAGGATCAAGCAAATTAGTCATCATACAGAAAGAGAATATGAACTTCTGGTGGAGCAAAAAGAATTGCATGATGATATAGCTGATTTGAATGCAAGACTATTGGACAGAGAGACGGAGTTGCAAAACCTAACTGAGGAAAACAACTCACTAAAGATGGAAATAAAGAAACAGGAGTTGGAGAAGAATAAAATTAGTGATAAGGCTGTTGCTTCGGCTGATGCAGCAAGGGCTGCAGAGTACGAGGCATTGATGAAACTCGGCTACACAACTGAAGAAGCTGATAAAAGTAACAGAAGACTAGCACAGGTAACTGAGCAGTTAGATGCTGCGCAGGCTGTGAATTATGAGTTAGAGGCTGAGTTAAGGAGATTGAAAGTGCAGTCAGACCAATGGAGAAAAGCAGCTGAAGCAGCTGCCGCTATGCTTTCTACCGGAAACAATGTGAAGCTTGTGGAGAAAACAGGTTCACTTGACAGTAGCTACAACGACAACTACAATTATATCAATGGCAAAATTATTTCACCTGATTCAGAAGTTGATGAGTCGCCCAAGAAGAAAAACACAAACATGTTAAAGAAGATTGGAGTGCTATGGAAGAAGAATCATTAATAGATGGATATATGTCAGGTACTGTATCACACACTCATTCCATAAGCAAATAGTTCAACTTATATGTTCATTAATTATACTTGTGTTTTTTGTTATATCAGGTACTTTTCTGGTTTGTTCACCATTCAAGCCGTCCTCGGGGAACATCGGTTTCAAGAAATTCCTGCAAATGCTTGTGAAGATACATTGAAACTGCTGATATTCAGTGATTCCAGTTCCCCAACTTGCTGCATAATTCAGTTTTGTGATGTTGCAGTCAGTGTTAAATGTATTTGTTCTTTCTGCAAATTTTAGTGTCGGAACGTTCCTGGTAAGTAGTTTTAGAGGGCAAACTGGGGGAAAATTGTTTCTATCATGTTATTTGAGACTAGGGTGGCAATTGGATGGATTTGGATGAATTTGGATGATGGATAGAAAATTATCCACCAATCCATATAAATTCATTACATCACATTTTTAAATTATCCAATCCATTCATATTCATTCAATGGATTTCAATCCATCCATTCTATCCATGTATTCATTTTAATGGATTGGGTGGATATTCAACTTATTTTTTTTTATTTTAAGAAAACAATTTTAATAAAGCAATTTGAAGAAAAAATATTCTTTTAAAAATTATTATTTAATAAATCATTTTTAAATATTAATTTTAAAAAAAATTAAAAAGTGTTTTTTTTTTAAATATTCTTAAAAAGTGATTTCTTTTAAAAAAACACATTTTAAAAAATATTTTTCTTAACAAACACTTTTAAAAATTGCTTTTTTTGATAAACACTTCTAAAAAGGTGAATTTGTGAAGTTTTTTTATAAATACTCTTATTGGCAAGAATCTCTGGTGCAATATAATTGGTAGGGGATAAAAGTTTGGTTCGGTTTTTGACGCAATTTAGTGACTGAACCTAACACGAAGATACGGTTCGGTTCTACTCGATTAACCACAAATTTTATTTAGGCACCAAACCGAACCATTCATTAGCGGTTCGATTTTTTAACTTATTTCAAGAAAATCCTTATGAAATAGATGAACAAAATTTGCAAGGTATAGAGTCAACTAAATGAATACTAAACACATCAATAATAAAGTATTTAATATTCTCTCTAGTAAAACAATAATAATTCAACATCTCAACGCACTACAAACTTGAAATTTTAGTCCACAAAATCTTCAACAATGTCCAACAAAATTTAAGAATGACAAACTTGGTACCAATATTTTAGTCAAACAGTAATACCTAATACTCCACATTATTAGTAATGTCCTCAAGTTCTTCCTTTATTTTCTTTTAGTTCTTTAATTTTTTTATTTATTTAATTTCATCTATGAATATTGACAAAATGTATACTAGTTTTTTAGTTTTTTTTTTATCTTCTCAATGGATAATAGATATTTAGGTTTGTTTAGTAATTAATTTTTTCTATTTGCATCTTATTTATAGCCTATATGTATTAATAATTCTAAATTCTTAATCATATTTTATCTTCTAACTTTAAAGCTTAACCATTCAAATATAAAATGAAATTAGTTTTTAATATGCGGTTCAATTCTAATGGTTCCAAAATTTATAAGACCGTGAATCGAATCAAACTTAAATGGTTATAAATAAAAAAACTAAACTGAACCGTGGAGCTGAACCGAACCAAACTTATGGTTATAAATAAATGGTTATAAACTTATGGTTTGGTTCGGTTCGGTTTCAGGTTTAAACCGGAACCACTTACACTTCTAATAATTGGGACTTCCATAACTTACATGCATTAGTCCATCATCCTGGAGTATTTCATTTTGTTATTATATTATCACATTAGTCAATAACAAAAATTATATATTTATACTTTACATTAAGATGTTGGGGTAAAACATTAAGGTCGAAATCGTTTATACTTTTTTGATAAACACTTTTTTAAATCACAATTGTAATTTTCAACTTTTGTAAAATGTGTGGAATTTTGCTTAGAAAGGTGAGAGAGATTTTTTATATTAATATGGAAATAATTAGAAAAAAATTTGTTTTTATTTTTATTTTTTAGATGGATTGGGTATCCATCCAAATGGATATACCCATGAATATCGATTGGATATAATGGATCAAATCCATCTATTGTCAACACTATCCATTGGATTATATCCATTTAAATCCATTAATTCTAACGGGTGAATTTAGATAAATTTAATTTGGATAGACTTTGGATTTTGAATAATTTTACCACCCCTATTTGAGACTAATGCCACTATTGTTTCCTAGGTAACTTTCAATGACTTATTTATCCATTATTTTTCATTTATTAGAGATCTTACATGCATTTCTTTATCTTATGGTGCTATTGATTACTTTTAGTTCTTTTTCCTGTTAAATAAAGGTTAAAATTAAAAGGTATATGATTGGTGATTAACGAAGTGCTTCACTAATATGGTACTAAGGTTGTTTCCTTGTCAATGGGTTTGATTAATTGTTTGTAGCACAATTAGTTAAATCAACTGTTTTTTAAATGCTGATTCTTAAATTTTTTGAATATGTAATAAAAATCGAACCAGAGGCACCCAACACTTGTTGGCTTGTATGTTATGCAATATTCAATTCTGAAATCGTGTTTTGCAATTTTGTTTGTACATCTCTTAACAATTTTGTGTAATAGCAAAGTAGTAATATTTTGTAGCTAAACTTTTTATCTTATTAATACATCATTGGATATTTGTATATTAATTATTAATGGGATAAATTTTTCATAAATAAATTGTGGATGATATATGAACGCTTAAAAGACTTTTAATCATTGATATACACTTAATAAACTATACCAAGAAAATTAAGTAGACAAACATAGAGGCTAAGTGTCAAAATGTGTTGGGTCTATTTGATAGGTTTTTCAAAGCCTGAAATATCATAGGATATGGGTATTTTATTAGGTATATTTTATTAAAATTGTATTTTTTATTCTGGAACAACTAGACTATTTCAGAAGGGGATTGGATCTAGCTTATCTAATCGTGTTTGTGCTACCATTTTTTTTCATTTTTGGGGATATATAGTTTAATAATGAGCATTCATAAAATTGGTACCAAATGTCTTGACATTATTTTGGACATAACAAATACCTCACCATTGATTGGATTATTACAATTAACTCTTTGACTCGGCACATAATTTAAATTTTCTTGCCGGACTGTGAATTTAGATAAATTTAATTTGGATAGACTTTGGATTTTGAATAATTTTACCACCCCTATTTGAGACTAATGCCACTATTGTTTCCTAGGTAACTTTCAATGACTTATTTATCCATTATTTTTCATTTATTAGAGATCTTACATGCATTTCTTTATCTTATGGTGCTATTGATTACTTTTAGTTCTTTTTCCTGTTAAATAAAGGTTAAAATTAAAAGGTATATGATTGGTGATTAACGAAGTGCTTCACTAATATGGTACTAAGGTTGTTTCCTTGTCAATGGGTTTGATTAATTGTTTGTAGCACAATTAGTTAAATCAACTGTTTTTTAAATGCTGATTCTTAAATTTTTTGAATATGTAATAAAAATCGAACCAGAGGCACCCAACACTTGTTGGCTTGTATGTTATGCAATATTCAATTCTGAAATCGTGTTTTGCAATTTTGTTTGTACATCTCTTAACAATTTTGTGTAATAGCAAAGTAGTAATATTTTGTAGCTAAACTTTTTATCTTATTAATACATCATTGGATATTTGTATATTAATTATTAATGGGATAAATTTTTCATAAATAAATTGTGGATGATATATGAACGCTTAAAAGACTTTTAATCATTGATATACACTTAATAAACTATACCAAGAAAATTAAGTAGACAAACATAGAGGCTAAGTGTCAAAATGTGTTGGGTCTATTTGATAGGTTTTTCAAAGCCTGAAATATCATAGGATATGGGTATTTTATTAGGTATATTTTATTAAAATTGTATTTTTTATTCTGGAACAACTAGACTATTTCAGAAGGGGATTGGATCTAGCTTATCTAATCGTGTTTGTGCTACCATTTTTTTTCATTTTTGGGGATATATAGTTTAATAATGAGCATTCATAAAATTGGTACCAAATGTCTTGACATTATTTTGGACATAACAAATACCTCACCATTGATTGGATTATTACAATTAACTCTTTGACTCGGCACATAATTTAAATTTTCTTGCCGGACTTCACAAGTTGAATCTGCCTTCTAGATGGACTATAGTTGCCCTCTATTGCAAGTTGTATGTGAATTTTGCATTAATGACTTGTAAATTATCTTAATAATTTTATGAAGGTAAATATATACATAGTATGAGTAATATATTTTTAATATACTCTTTATAAAACATTTTTTAACAAAGTAGTTGCGTTAACAAACTGATTTTGGTTCAAGTGGTACATGTTTGATTCTCCTTGAGCAAGGTTTCGGGTTCAAGTTTTATGGATATAAAAAACACCCACTGGGAGAAAGTTAGCTCCACATACTTAAGGATATTCCAGACTCGGACAGATTGTTTCCAATACGAGGATATATGTGAGAAACAAAAAAAAAGTAATTATGTTAAAGAAATTATATTAAAAAAAAGTTTAAAGGCATCTAAAATTTAAATAATTTTTCTAATGTTAATCAAGTCAAACTGTCATAATACATAGCTCATTTAGGATAAGTTTGAGATGCAATTTGATATACATCAGTTATAATATGACTTTTCAGTCCAGCTTGATTTAACTCTAGCCTTTAACGAGCTTAACACAAACTCATTAAGGTATCTTTTTGACATGTATTTTTATACAGGAGCAGGAAAATTTTCAAAAAGAAAGGGGCCTTTGGCCCAAGTGAACCACACTCATAGGCCCAATCATTGGAACAATTTTCAGAGATTTTTCCAAAAGGAAATGATGGGATCACACTTCAAGAGTTACAAGTCCAAGAATCACCTTTGTTGATCAATAACAATTTTGTCAATAAGCCATTAGTGGCTTCAATTAGTGTGGTTCTATAGCAAAAGTTTGGTTTTAAAACTTGGTTTTTGGAAAGCATGTGTGATTCACCTCCTTCTATTGTTGATGTTGATCATGCAACTAAGAAATTTGTATCTAGTTGGGGGGAGATTAAGAGAGGCAAAGAGAACTTGCTCGAGCTTAATCAAGAACAAGTTTCAATGACAACATGGAAGTTATGATAGATTTTGAAATATGAAGTATGTGACATTTAGTCAATGTTGTTTTCGACAATGATTTAGAATTTGGTAATTATGTGAAAGGAGAAAGGAGAATGGAGGCGAGTGATTTTGCATATTTTAGACATTCTTTATGAAAAAGAAACTAACTCCAACATCAAAAATGCCTTTTTTTCACGCACTAAAGGACCTGAAAGCAAATCTGCAATTCCAATTTGGGCTGCTTCACATAGAAAAGGCAACGAGGAATTACATTAGAGATTGACCGATGTCTATATTGCATTTAATGAAGAGAAATTAAGATGCCATTGGTGATTGATACAAAACTCAAAAAATGAGAGAAAGTGAGACGCAAGCATGAATGTTCTGAATAGAACCTAACATAAACTCTTTATTCCTTATGCATTTATATTCTTCAATCAAAATTATATTCATCATTCTAAAACTTGCGTTTATATTCACTCACTAAGCGAAAGAAAATATTTGCATCTGAGTGTATTTTTTTGTAACTAAAATAAACAAATGTAATATAAGAAATTGTTTAAATGTGTTCACCAACTTTTTTAAGAAGGTTTTGAAAAATTATAAGCAATTTAGATGATTAATTCATATTTTTCACAGAACTAAAATCAGACAACTAACTTGTCTTTTAACAAAGTATATTATATATATATATATATTTCAAAAACAAATTTGATATCTAGAATATCCACTCTTCAATTGAAAAGTTTTTATGATGGATAAATTTTCAATTAGTGAGTTAAGGAGTAATATAGAAAATAAGCTATATACTAGTTCACTCAATTGACATGCACGACTAACTTCTCGTGAGAATCAAATTTCCACTATAATCAATACAAGATTGCAAAGCAAGTATTTTTTGCATTTTCATGCTTAATAGATGTTAATATTTTTTGAACATCTAGTCCCTACTCAGTACTAAAACATTGGTTTCATATTTAAAATTAGCTAATATTTTTTTGAACATCTATCTTCTCTATGCTCAATATTAAAACATTTGGTTTGGTAATTAAAATTAGAAGTCGCAAGCCTTTTCGAACCACAATAAAAAGTAGAATAAATATGAAGATATAAAGATCTCTTATTATACAGCATATGCTTGAATAATATTATCTAAAAAATCCTTAACAGTATATTACATTTTCTGATTCGATTAAATTGTTGGACATCATACAATACATTTTTCGATTTGCCAGCTTAGCTATCATTACATTACCTAAGAAAACCAAAAAAGGTAGATAGGCTACAGGATTTGTGAACTAATCTCAATATTTATAATAAAGTTTAAAATTTATGTACAAAAAAACTTTATATTGTCGGCATATTATCAATGTTGGGTCTGGGCTCCCTTCCTATATGGAGAAAGACTTAGTTGGGCAAAACTCACGTATCTCACTTAATCTAATAGATAGAGGTCATATGTGGCAAGGGTGTGCAGGCAATTTATGTAAAAATAGGCAATTGAAAAGTGTGAGAGAAGATAAGAAAACTCAACCCGCAGGAACTCCGAGCAGCCGTGGGAAATTCGCGACTGCGTCTTCGTTCATCATTGGATCGGTCTGAAATTTCACAACTTATAGTACTTCATTTTGAACAGTTGGATCGGTGAGACGACGTCTAAGGTAGTAGAAATCGAGCTGTGCAGCAGCTGTTTTCCTGGTTCTCATTTACAAGCTTGTTGCTCTATTATATGTCGTATTGTTGAGCACGTTTTGTGCTGTATTTTAGAGACACTCTTGTATTCCTACTTTGATTATAGTGGAGCTTGATTGACTGGCTTGTGTCCGTGGTTTTTACTTCTCACATTGGAAAGGTTTTCCATGTTAAAATTCTGGTGTCCCTTGTGTGTTACTGCATTATTTGATATTGCTTCTTATGGATTCTAGCAAGTTGGGGAAATTATTATCCGCTGCATATACTCTATTAGAGTTTTCATTGTTATTGTGTTGAAAAAGGTTGTTGAAGACATTGATAAGATGAAGAAGACTACACCCAAGGAAGATAGTAGATTGTCTGATAATGATCCATTTTGGACGTCTATACATGATTTGGATACAGTTAAGAATAACATGATTATGTTGGTGATCAGCAACTTGGAGATGATTTAGATTTTCCCATTGATATTGGTGAAGATGAACATGAGATGTCACAAGATGAGAATCTTGGTGATGCTCTTGAACAACATCACGTTCAACTTCAGATGTCTAATAGGTGAGGAAACCATCTACCAGGTATCATTCTAATGACTATGTTGCTGTGACAGATGGAGGAGAATCTGAATATTATCATGAGGCCATGGAGAATGAAGAAAAGAAGAAGTTCAAGAGGAAATAAAGTCCTTGCATGATAATCACATTTTTTATTTGGTCAAATTGCCAAATGGAAAGAAGGTTTTGGAAAACAAGTGGATTTACAGGGTGAAGCAAAAAAGTAATTCTACATCTCCAAGGTATAAAGTCAGGTTGGTGGTTAAAGGTTTCAGACAGAGAAAAAATGTTGATTTCAGTGAGATTTTTTCTCCTGTGGTGAAGATGTCATCCATTAGAATTGTATTGAGTTTGGTTGCTACTCTTGATTTGGAGGTAGAGCAAATGGATGTAAAAACTGCTTTCCTTCGTGGTGATTTGAAGGAAGAGATTTATATGAAACAACCTGGTGGTTTTCTTGTTGAAGAGAAAAAAAAACTATGTGTGTAGGCTGAGAAAGAGTCTATATGGTTTGAAGCAGGCTCCAGGACAATGGTACAAGAAGTTTGAGTCTGTTATGTGTGAGCAAGACTACAAGAAGACTACTTCTGATCATTGTATCTTCATTAGAAAGTTTGTTGATGATGATTTTATCATCCTATTATTGTATGTTGATGACATGCTTATTGTTGGGAAAAATATTTCCATGATTGACATGTTAAAGAAGCAACTAGGCAAGTCATTTGCCATGAAAGACATGGGAGTTGCTAAGCAGTTTCTTGATATAAGAATCATGCGAGATAGGCAAGAAAAGAAACGTTGGCTGTCACAGGAACACTATATTAAGAGAGTGTTACAGAAGTTCCAGATGGAAAATGCTAAGGCGGTAAGCACTCCTCTTGCTACTAATTTTAAGTTGAGTGCTAAACAGTGTCCTTCAAATAAAGCTGAAAAATCAGAGATGCAACGAGTTCCTTATGCATCTGTTGTGGGAAGTTTGACGTATGCAATGATGTGTACAAGACCAGATATTACACATGTTGTTGGTACAATTAGTAGATTTCTGTCAAATCTAGGTAGAGAGCATTAGAATGCTGTGAAATGGATTTTGAGGTATCTTTGTGGTACTGCTAGTCTAAAGCTTTGTTTTAGAGGTGATAAACACTCTTGTTGGTTATACTGATTATGATATGGCTGAAGACATTGATTCTAGAAAGTCCACTTCAGGTTACTTGATTAAGTTTACAGGGGGAGCTGTAGCATGGCAATCCAAGTTGCAAAAGTGTGTTGCATTGCCCACTAATGAGGCAAAGTTCATTGCCATTACAAAAGCATACAAAAAGTTGCTTTGGGCGAAGAAATTGTTGCAGGAGCTTGGTTTTGTCTAAGACAAATACTTGTTATTTTGTGATAGTCAAAGTGCCGTTCATCTTGGGAAGAATTCAACTTTTCATTCTAGGTCTAAACACATTGATATGAGGTATCATTGGATACGTGATGTTTTGGATGCTAGGTTGTTGGAATTGGCTAAGGTTCATACATATGATAATGATGCTGATATGGTGACTAAGACCTTATCAAGGTGGAAGTTTGAAACTTGTTGTGAGATTGTTGATTTGGCGATTCTCTCCACATAGTTGTGAGGGGGAGATATGTTGAGTTTGGGCTCCCTTCCTATATGGAGAAAGATCCAGTTGGACAAAGCTCACTTGTCTCACTTAATATAATAGATAGAGGTCAGATGTAGCAAGGTGTGCAGACAATTTATGCAAAAAGAGGCAATTGAAAAGTGTGAGAGAAGATAAGAAAACTCAACCCGTAGGAACTCTGAGCAGTCGTGGGAAATTTGCGACTATGTCTTTCTTCACCATTGGATCGGGCTGAAATTTGGACAACAGGTTCACAACTTATAGCACTTCATTATGAACTGTTGGATCAGTGAGACAACGTCCAATGTGGTAGAAATCAAGCTGTTACAGCAACTGTTTTTCTGGTTTTTTTGTTCTCATTTTCAAGCTTGTTGCTCTGTTGTATGCCGTATTGTTGAGCACGTTTTATGCTGTATTTGGGAGACATTCTTTTATTCCTACTTTGATTATAGTGGAGCTTGATTGACTAGCTTGTGCCCGTGATTTTTACTTCTCACGCTGGGAATGTTTTCCACGTTAAAATTCTAGTGTCCCTTGTGTGTTAATTACATTATTTGATATTGCTCCTCATAAATTTTAGCAAGTCGGGGAAATTATTATCCACTGCATATACTCTATTAGAGTTTTCATTGTTAGTGTGTTCAATTTCCCATCAATCAACTAAAGTTTTATATTACTTTTATTTAAGAGTCAATAGTGATTAACATAATAGATAATTCACTAACAGTAAACTTACACTGTCAATGTATACATGTTAAATCCTTCATAATAAAAAAAGCTGAACATGTGTCATGAGTCTAAGTCTATCATTCCAAAGGTTACTTTTTGTGATTTTATAAGAAAAATATTTAATTTTTTTAAAATTATTTTTTCAAAACAATTATAACAAGCAATATTATAAAAATTAGGGTCCCAAAAACAGACCTACTGTTTTTTTTACTTTCTCCACACTACACTAACAGTATAAAATCGCAAGGCATCTCTTACTACAAAAATTAGGGTTTAGTTCTGCAGTTGCTGCTCGCTCATCCTCCATAGCCTCCCCTCCCAAGCTCTGCTCAGAACAGCGAACCGGTCACCAATATGGGATAACAAACTCTACATCACATTCTCTACAAACTTTTCCTGTTTGTATTATAAGAAAATTGACATTAGAGGATGAAATTTAATTCGTTGATTTTGGTTTACTTTCAATGAATCCGTGGATAATCGTGTCTTATTGTGGTTTTTTAGTTAACCCCATATGAAAAAATTGTGTTTTTCTATCTTGGTTCTTTTGTTTTTTTCACTGTAGGTTATAGGTTTTGTTTTCTTTCCTTTTATCATGGGTAGGGATTGTGCTATACTATTTGATTTTTAATAACGCACTCACTAGAATTCCACATTCATGGTCTTAGTTGCCTGTAAATTTTATCCGTTCTTAGTTTGAAATCTGAGTTGCTGTTTTAATTTTCTTTTCTGAGTTTGTTTGTCAGCATGAAATAAAAAGCTATAACAAGCATTTTCTTTATAAATTAACTGTGCTTATTTATACATGAAAATATTATTTGCCATTGCAGTAACTAGGAATTGTTTCATTAGATGGAAAAGCTTTAAATTAATTACATAATTACATTTCACACTCCTATTGTTTGCAAAGCACTCCCTTAATGGTTGATGTAATTTCAATCACCACTCTTTAATAAGATGTTCAGTGTTATGGTAACATAAAAAACAATGTGAAGTTAGTGTAAACAAGACAGATGAAGCTTGTAATTAAGCTAAACCTTATGGGAGATGTTAGGGCAGTCCAATTCCCTCTTCGTTGTATATTACAGCACACAATGTTGAAAATTTCATATTCTCACTTGTCTGTAGGAAGACACGTGGAATGGGAGCTGCTCGCAAGCTGAAGTCCCATCGCAGGAGGCAAAGGTGGGCCGACAAGTCATACAAGAAATCTCATCTTGGCAATGAATGGAAAAAGCCATTTGCTGGGTCATCCCATGCCAAGGGTATTGTCCTTGAAAAGATGTAAGATTAATTTAACATGATCTGTTATCTTATTATCTTTCACGAAAATATTCCAAAATCCGAGCTCATGCTAAGAAATTATTATGTTGTTCTATGTGCAGAGGTATTGAGGCTAAGCAGCCTAACTCCGCCATTCGTAAGTGCCAGGGTTCAACTCATCAAAAATGGAAAGAAGATTGCTGCTTTTGTTCCCAATGATGGTTGCTTAAACTACATTGAAGAGAATGTAAGTAATTTTTGTCCACATAACGTTGCCTGTCCTTGTTATTATGTAATGTTGGAAGTGTACTGTATTCTTTTTTCATATCTTGTTAGTTATTTTCATGGTTCATGGGTTGTTTTCTGTGTTTATAGGATGAAGTGTTGATTGCTGGATTTGGACGGAAAGGTCATGCCGTCAGAGATATTCCTGGTGTCAGATTCAAGGTTGTAAAGGTCTCTGGTGTTTCCCTCCTAGCTCTTTTCAAGGAAAAGAAGGAGAAGCCTAGATCTTAAATTTGTATTTGTGGAGTACCTCCTCTCTTTCCTTTCATTAGTTACTCTGAAAAACTATGAATCTTTTTTCAAGGTGAATGGTTTTGTGGACAATTTTTTACCTTTAATAGTCTTGTTACTGAACTTCATCAATTTACATTTTTAGTAACATATTTAAGCCTGCCCTTATGCTTCTTCTCGTTCTCTATCTATACTGTCATTGTGTTTTCTATTTCAAGAAGTACAATCAGCTTCCCCATATATGATTAACTGACGTGAGTTCCATCTACAAATAAATTTTTTATTCTTATTTGGGTCCACATATTATTTTATAATTTTATTACAAATTTTCATGAAATAAAAATAATATTTTTTTCTTACAATGACAAATATTATTTTTATTCTTATTTGGGTTTTATACATCTACTTTTTCTCACGATGATTACCTTTCCTCACTTTTCTTTGCCAGGAACAACAAGAATTTATTTTTATTTAAGAACAAAATTTAAAAAATTAGAATGACACCAGATAGAATAGAATAATTAATTATGTGTCTAACATTAAAAGTTAGTTAGTTATTAATTATATGATCGCTTAAAAAGTTATCTATATATATATTTTAATCTTAATTGTTAGTAAGATTTAATAGTTCATATTAATTGTTTTCATTTATCATAATAATAATTTTTCCTCATACTATAATTTCACATTTGGCTTCTAGTAGCATTACTCGGTCAAGTTGTTATAAAATGGTGAATACAATATAACTTTATTCTTTATAGTTTAGAACCTTTTAGTTTACACTCACTCTTAGTTTAGTGGATATTAAAAAGTTTCTAAATGAATCTTTTTGTTCTTTTGCAAATTAATCTCCACTATGAATCTTCTTATAACACTGTTTAGACATTATTGAGTTGGCTAATAGAATCTGGCATGGCCTTTTTATTTAGACTAAATAGTTTTGTCTTAACAATGTAAACCTCTTTCAATTCCACGTATCCTTAGTTAGATTTTTCTAATTCTAATAATACCTTTGTCATCTTGACCAAGGATTCCTCAAACTCTTGTAACTCTTAGAAAACAGAACCTCATTGATTAATCTTGATTGCAAAGATATGAAGAAGAAAAGAAAACAATGAAGATAAAAGCTTGAAGCTTAAACTTTTATTGAATTCCAATATATTTCAAGTGATACAATGAGAAGGAAATAACCAACTTATATAGGTTGATTTACAACAACCTACCTAACAAACTATAACAGAATTACATGAACAAAAATTACACTTAAGATACAAATCAATAAAATCCCTATAGAATAGATTCGGGTTGCTTGACAATTAAGAAACGATTGTTCAGCAACTTTCTTCAGGCTTTGGATTCGTGATTGTTGATCACATTCAGTCCAAGAAATAAGAGAATAACATTTGTCCATGTCCTTGAATTCATGACTGAAATCTGGTCCTTCATGATGCTTTAATGATGTGTGAATGTATTGAGACATAGGGAATGACTCTAATTCATGCTGAACTATTAAGCCTCTTGCCTTGACAGAAGGATTTGTGTCATGATTTACTGAGTTGGCTGAGATGGCCAAGCTTCTAACCAATGCTGCAACCTCATGCTTCCATAGCTTGTCCACCAAAGAGTCTAACTTGGAGTCTGCAATAATTGAGCCATCATGCACCATCCTGCAAGGAATCAATTCGTGAGAATGAATCAAGTTTAACAGTAACAAATCCATTAGAAACGTGTAAGCCGAAATCCCACATGAACTCTGTATATTAATATAGATGGCAGAAGAGAGTGATGTGAACACTGATGGTAGCAATAGAATGATAAGAATTTTCAGGAGGACTAGAAATGTGAGAGATAGAGTTTGTTGTTCTAAAGCAATGCACTTTTTAGAGACTAACACCACGGTTGACAAGTTTCATAATTTTTTTTCCATACAAGTCAAACTCGACATCCATATTGTAGACTTTTACTTTTGGTGCACGAACTAACATTTAGTTCACTTCGAAGCGAATTCGTTTTGTTGTTGTAGGATGAAAACCTTTTAATTTGTACCGTCGAAATAGTGAACGGCAACTTGTTCTACACAGAATTTGTTTTGGGAAAAGATAACTTCAACATGCACATAAGTCAGTTTGGGGATAACGACTTCATTGGAGAAGTCAGTCTGGACAATAACAACATGAAGTTGTCGTGCAAATTGAACACGACTTCAATATAGTTCATTTGGTTTACTCATTTTCTTACACAGTGAAGCCTTGTGTCTGAATCTGTTTTGTATTTATTTTGAAAGAAACTTATACCCTAATTTCCTCCTCGAAAACATTTCTATTTACTAACATCACAATCATAATTTTCATTTTCCATGTGGTGAATGCACCATCACAATCATAATCTTCATTTTTTATTTTTTCCATTTTCAAGGAAACTTATACCATAATTTCCTCCCAAAAAATATTTATATTCACTAACATTATAATCATAATTTTCACAATATGCATCTGATATTATCAAAATATGTATTATAATTTCTTCCTAAAAAATATTTTTATTCACTAACATCACAATCATAATTTTCATTTTCCATGTGGTGAATGCACCATCACAATAATAATCTTCATTTTTTATTTTTTCCATTTCAAGGAAACTTATACCATAATTTCCTCCTAAAAACATTTCTATGCATTAACATTATAATCATAATTTTCGCAATATGCATTTGGTAGACATTTTGTTCACTTCATAATTTTCACAATATACATTTGGTATTATCACAATATGCATTATAATTTTCTTATAAAAAACATTTCTATTCACTAACATTATAATCATAAATTCCATTTTCCATGTGATAAATGCACCATTACTTTGGAAGTTAATTTTAACTCAACCCTTCATATCTTCTCCATCAATTAGAACTTTTCCTAATAGGTCTATACATAATTCATTCCAATAAAAAAAAAGATTAACTCCAAGTGAAATATGTTCCAAAGTAATGGTGCATTCACTATTGTGATGTTAGGGAAGAAAAATGTTTTTTAGGAAGAAATTATAATGCATATTGTGATAATACCAAATGTATATTTTGAAAATTATGATTGTGATGTTGGTGAATAGAAATGTTTTTAGGAAGAAATTATGGTATACATTTCTTTGAAAAGGAAAACGAATAAAATAATAAATGAAGGAGGAAAGATTTGAGCAGGAGACTTCACTATGTAGGAAGATGAGTAAACCAAATGAATTACACTGAAGTCGTGTTCAGTTTACACGACGACTTGATGTTGTTATTGCCTAGACTGATTTCTACACTGAAGTCATTATCCCCCAAACTGACTTATGTGTATGTTGAAGTTGTCTTCTCCCAAACCGACTTCTGTGTAGAACAAGTTGTCATTTTCATCCAACCACTACAAAACGAGTTCGCTTCGAAGCGAACTAAATGTTAGTTCGTAGGTTAGACTACACCTTTACTTTTATATTGCTTCTTATTTTATAGATTTTTATTTATCATTTACTAAATACCAATCACCTTTGTAACTATAAGTATATAGTAGGGTGATTGTTTCTTATTAGTGGCAAATATAACGATATAAAATAGTAGATATAGAATAGTTAAATTTGGAAAAATGTTGATAATATTAGATGATATTCTTCTTAAACCTAAAAGAAAACACAAAGGATTTCATTTAATTAGTTTTTGTTTTGTTTGTGTGGACTATTATATCCATTAAATCCGAAATCTAAAGTTAAAGCATTTTTTATCTTTCATTGTAAACTTTTCTTATTTCCTTTCCTACAAAATTTTGAAATGAAATACTTTCATATGTTTATATACCTCAATTCTTATTTTAATCATCTGCACATTCTTCTTTGCTCTTATAATAATCATGTCTCATTTTTGTGCAATTATGAATCAAGGTTTATGTAGTTTTGGGTAGAAAATTGTTTTATTGGTTGTATAAAGTTTAATTTTTTTTAAATAATAGAAGTCATATATCAAGATTGGTAAAGGACCAGTTGAGGAAAAAATGTGAATACTGATGACATTTTCTCAATCTTTGATGTGATAATTATTTTCTATATTTTAAAATTTAATTTAGAAAAAATATCTTTATTTGATCGAGGGTTTATTATATTTCATTAAAGAAAATATTTTTAATATTATTGTTGTTGTTTTTATTCCAAAGATTTTATTTATTATTTCATTTTTAATTTAACTAAGATTTTAAAGTTAATAAGCAAAAGTGATGTATCATAATTGCCCAAAAGATGATATGAAGAAAAGAAATCAAATTATGATTTTTCCTTCATCTTTATTTTAAGTTATTTTAAATGAATGGGCCTTTATTTTAATTGACGTTTATTACTATTTAGTAGGCATAATAAATTTTATAAAGGATTCATTTTAATATTTATAAATCATCATTTATTATTTAGTTTAAGAAGATTTTTTTATAGAAATCAATCACTAAAATACAGCAACTATAATTTTAATAATCATCATTTATTATTAATATATTAATTAATTTATATTCACATTAGTAATATAAAAAATATTCTCATTGTTATTTTTACAAATTTAATTATTATAATAATTTATATATTATTAATAAAAATGGAAATTAGTAATTAAAGAAAGAAGGTAGAGAAATACAACTCACTACACAAAATGGACTACAAAGGCATGAGAGTCGTGTCGAGATCAATATGGAAAATCAACGTTGCATAATTAGGTAGATGAGCAAGTCTTGATGGCTGAAGTAAAGACATTACCGTACAAACATGTATCAAACGCGGGTGGTCGAAAAGATCACGCGACAACGACAACGAGCGAATGGTGTTGGAACACATGTTAAGCGCGTATGTAGGTGAGATATGTAGTGAGTGTCACAAACCGATTTTCAATTAATCATCATTTAAATGACTTAGGAAGACATAGAAAGGTATTTCACTATCCATATAATGATTTAAAGCCACCACTATCTTATGCAGTCTAAATGTATTAAATTCTTTTTATGCCCAATTTAGAAAATATGGATATTAAACTAGAGTTTCGAGTTCGGAAGTCGATTATGGATAAATGATGATATTTGTAAACACAAGATAACAACCTAAAAGGGTATTGAATTAGGCTTGCAACAAAATTGTTCTCTTTTAAAAAAAACTCAAAATCAGAATTTCCAAATTATGAAGAACAAAACATTGTAGAAATTTAAACAATGAAGGTTAGAGAGAACCACACAACGATATTCACTAGTTCACCATCTAACTGAAGGCTACATTCAACCTCTTTACTTGACTCAAGGGACTTCAACTATATCAATTCAATTTTTTGTTACAAGTCGCATATTAAGACTTTCCACTTAGAACACTCAAATCCCTTGAAGAAAACCACAACACTCTTTCTCGTTTACATAAGCACTCACCAAACCATATGGTGATCTTAATTTTAGGAAGTAGAAGTAGACTTTTCATAAGGCTAAAGATTACTATATCCAATCTAATTGATGTAGGAATCCTTTATAAGTGCAGTCTAACTTAATATCTTGCTTTGCTCTTGGTTTTTCATAGAATTTCCTCGAGGAGGTACAAAATGTTTGAGAAGGTACTGGCTCATTTGGTTATATGCTTGTTCAGTTTTAAATCTACAAAAGAACATCTAGTACAAAGTAGTAGTTACTGTGTCATAGTAATAGATTACTAGACTTTACTTTATTTTTCAATAGAGTAATTCATTACTCACTACAATAATAAGTTACTAGTTCTTTTTCTTAGTAATGTAACATACTACTCTATTTCAAGTAACATATTATTTTATTCCAAGTAACATGTTTTTATAGTTTTCTACAAACTTATTAACTGGACAACTGCATAATAGATTTTCATTTTGTTTATATTATTATAATGTAACTCATTATAGAGTTTCAATTTTTTCCTAGGACAAGAATGGGCAACCAAAATGTAGAGTTTCGCATTTTTTTCTCTTTATATTATTATAATATAACTCCACAATCTCATTATAAAGTTTCACTTTTTTCCCTTTATACTCGGGTTTGTAGAATTTAAACGTTTAATTTTTTGTTTTGTTATTTTTTTAATAATTCCATTTAAAAATAAACACTAATTATTCATTTAATTACAATATTATTGAAAAAAAAATATTATTAATTCCTAATTTATTACAAACCTAAATTTCTAATGACATCTGTGTGATGGAATATCACATGCACTTAGAATATATGATTAATAAAATTTTAATTTTAGCTTAGAGTTCTATGAATAGTTAAAATATTAATTAGGGTTAGGGTTCTATGATTTATTAAAATATAAATAGAACCCTAACCCTAATTTATATTTTAACTAATCATAGAACCCTAACCCTAATTTATATTTTTAACTAATCATAAATATTAACCCTGATTAATATTTTAACTAATTATAGAATCCTAACCCTAATTTATATTTTAACTAATTATATATTTTAATTGCATGCAACACTTCATCACACAAAAACCCCATTAAAAATTTGGAATCGTAAAAAATTAGGAAATTTTAATATAATTTTTTAAATAATATTCTAAATAAATGAATACATAATGTTTATTGTTAAATGTTTATTATTAAAAAAATAATAACACAAAAATTAAACCATTAAACTCTATAAGCCAGGTATAATGGAAAGAAAATGTGAAACTCTATAAGCCAGGTATAATGGAAAGAAAATGTGAAACTCTCCAAATAGAATTGTAGAGTTGCGTTATAATAATATAAAGAGAAAAAATTGAATCTCTACATTGTAGTTGCGAATTCTTGCCCTCGGAGAAACTGTACAATGAAATTGTAGAGTTACATTCAGTGTTATTAAACTCGGATCAGTCATTGACTCGGTCAGGCTATTGGGTCAATGAATCACTGGTCGGACTAGTGAGTCATTGGTTGAACCGGTTGACTCGATTTTCATCAATAAATTTCTAATAATATTAATACCTAATATAATATTGCAAAAAATATTTGCAATAAAGGTAACCTTTAAATAAAAATTAATTACCAATTATCAAACATTTCAATGTCAATAGTAAAATAATAAAGATGCAATAATTTTAAGTTTTCCATCATATCTAAGGAGACAAAGTTGCTTCCAAGTTAGGCATCCCTTCTTCAACAAATAAATCAGAATCTTCTACAACATTACTTTCATTTTGATTTGAATTTTCCATGGTGTTGTTTTGTCTATCATCATCATCTAAATTTAATTGAACTGTAACAAAAACAACATTTTAATATAATATAGCAATTAACATTAACATAAAGTGATATCAAATATGTACCCAAAAAAAGTGATATCAAATTTCAAATAATAAATCATAATTCATAATCATAATATAATCAAGGTACATACCATTATCATCAGAAATTGGTTCAATTGTCATATTAGCAAGATCATTACCTAGTGCCTCAACCCCTCAATGGTTAAGAAAGGTGGTGACTCCTGCATTATCCAATTAGAATGATCATCAATTACTTCAAAATTGATGGGGTCATAACTTTGATGTCAATATATTAAAATCAAAGCAAATTTAGTTATATATAGAAGCAAGTAATCATAATTATTGTACCTTTGTTGAAGCCTCAAGTTGTAACGAACATATACAAGATTATTTAACTTTTGATTCTCTAACCTATTTCTTTTATTTGAGTGAATATGCTCAAAGACACTCGAATTTTGTTCACAACCAGAAGCACTACATGTTTGACTTAAAATACGGATTGTCAATTGTTGCAAATTTGGTGCACCGCATCCATATGATTTCCACCATTGATCTAAAATAACAAATGTAATAAATTTAATACATATACTCATATTCATAATATATTGCAGTAGAATTATAGAATATAAATTAACTATCTATCACTAATTTTACGTGGTCTCACTGTAGTTCTTTCACGAATAGCAACTCGTCTTCCAAAATCTAATTCAGAATCTTTAAATATTCTCATCTCGCTTGTCAATTCAGTATTCAAATTAGTATCTCCATAAGAACACCTTTCAATGACATCCAAAAGGCCAGATATTGTGGATTTATGTTTTTCAAATTCTACGATTTGAATCGGCAAGCTAGATTTAACCAATAGCCCGCAACATGAAGATTCTTACGAAACTGAGAATCCCAGTGACTAACTATGATGTTCAAGTAAGGTTCCACTTTCTTTTTATTTCTTTGGAACATTTTCACCATCTCTTCTCTTGCTTTATAAAAAGCTTGATAAAGAAAACTCATGGCAGGTTTATCTTCACTATCAACAAGACGTAACAAACAAACTAGTGGCTCAGACGTAACAAACACACTCTTTAGTGTAGGTTGAGCTCCTATAGTTGTTCTAGGCATAAAAAAATCACCAACGCGTCCAATGTTTTCCCCCCTTTGAGATCCAGAAGGTAATGTTATGGCAACATCTTCCACTATATCATCACTTGGATTACTTTCCTCGTACTCTTCTTGAGTTTTTCTTTTCTTGTTTCTGCATTCATCAATATTTTGTTTCATTTGAAATTTCACATCCGCAGGAACTTTCTTACATTGCTCAACTTGCCCCCTTTCTCCAGCCAAATGGCTCTTGAGCCTATTAATTCCACCACCTCTGATAATCTTTTTACAATAGAGGCATGATAAAACAATTTTTCCATTAGCTTCAATAGCTTGTGTACAATGCGCCCAAGCTAAATCTGATTTCTGTCTAACATATCTTTGAGAGGAATTTTATATTGATTCTTGTGAAGAAGGTGATTTTGTTTCGCGTTCATTAGACTAATTAGAAGACATCTGTAACAAAAACATAACAAATAACAATAACAAATCATCATATGAAATAACTTAACAATATAGAAAACTTATAATTATAAGCTATACGATGAAACAACCAATCATGTATATGACTATAACAATTAGAAATTGAGAAAAACTTATTAGATATTACTATTATATTACCTCATTACTGTTATTGTTAATTATTATTACTAATCAAAATTGCCTTCATTGGAGTAAATTATGATCATAAAACTATCATTGTTACAACAAATAAAGAATGCATCATGCTTTATTGAATACTCATTGCATCACATTGACATTCAGATAATGATAAATTTATCGTTCATATAAAGAAAATGCTACATGCTTGTAAATAGACTATTTATTGCTTGTTAATTCTCACTTTTGTTATGAACTGAAGTCTCCACAAATGATGAATACTTATCGGTAATCAAAATGACAAATTTATTTAAGATGTCAAAGTCAAAACACTGCCTCCTTTATCAGTTTTATGTATAGCCGTATAGGTTTTTAGCCATGTTAATTGAATTTCAATTTGTTTAAAGATGAAGCCATGAAACAGTGACAAAGGCAAATAATTGAATTATTGAACTTCAATAATAAAGGCATACACACGTACAGTGATAGAGGCAACATATAGTAAATAAGATAATTATTGTGGGTAATGACACATAAATTATAGGTTATTGATAATCAAAAGTGAAAAATACTTACACTCATGGCAGATTGTAGATGGCACTATGGCAGTTTCACATGTTTATGACAGCAAAAATGAAAAGAGGCAATTCCAAATTAGTCACTTGTATGCCATTATTCAATAATTCTAAAATTAGGGTATTAACTATAGCCCAAGACGACGTTGTTTTGGGCTTTTTTTTTCTTAAAAATACACCTCACAAAACGACATCGTTTTGAGGTTAGCGATTTTTTTTAAATAAAGGTGACTCGCCGGTTCAACCAAGAACCGACCAAGTCATCGATTTTTATATAATCTGGCCGAGTCAAGCCGGTTCTTCCCAGTTCCTGTGCATAAATGATCTGATATGTGGCTCAGACCAGTTTGGAGGCCGGTTCCCTGTTCAACCGGTTGAACCGGCCAGTTCGAGCTGGTTTTTACAACTATGAAATGTGGTATCAAGTAAGTCATTATTTGAGTGATAATAAGAACTAGATTAAATATATATTTTGGTCCCTTATTATTTTTACGTGCATAGGTTTGGTTTCTTAAAAATTGGAAAAACCAATGCAGTCCCAAAAAATCATATGTAGATAAAAGTAGTCATTTTTAATATATTTTATGCATCAGATATGAACTATTTTGATTTTCATTTACAGTGATTTAGTACTAATTTAGATTTTTATTTTTTAAGGATCAAATTGGTACACATGAAAATCTTTAAGGACTAAAGTGAATATTCATTTTAATAACTAGGACCTAACTTTTAGAATATTTACACATCAAACATAGACCAAAAAAAAAAAATAGGGATTGTAAACAAAGCTAAATCAATATTTGGAACATGTAACATATTCGAAAACTTACAATAGTTGAATTTAGATTTGGAAACGGTTCACAAATTTATCAATTTATTTAATTTATAAGTATAAAAATATGTTTTAGTTATTTATGATAGTTAGCCTAAAAGGAAATTGGTTTTAGGTGGTTGATGACGACCAAAACTATTCTCTTGTAAAACTAAATATTAAAGTAAAAAAATGGATAATAGTGATGGATAGACTTAACTGTAATGTATTATGATTATTATTCTTTATTAGGATATTATAGACTTCTGATGACTAGAAATGTCATACTTCAACAAAATTTAAAAATAAAGTTACTCATCTTTTTATCTCACCATGCATGGATTTTATAACATTTCTAGGTGTATAAAGAGTCTAATTTGAATCAAGTTGGATGGTGGTTGTTAGGCAATCTCACACTTGACATGTTCATAAGTTAATTTTTATTGTATAAATTATTTTAGAGAGTTAACTTTGTTCTACCTTTTTAGTGTAGTCCTCAATGTTATTGTAAAAAGTAATGTATTTTTTATGTATAAGATTTAGTGTATAACGAGATTTTAAGAGATATTATTACATTATGAAAGAGATTTTGAATGATTATGTATTTCTTAATCCTCTACAATGTGTATATTTCGTTATAAAAAATTAGTGTTATAGGCATCCATTAAATATCCCAAAATTAGCATGCAATCTTGATATTTAAATCAGCATCGGGTCTAACCTGAGAATCGAACCTTGAGTTTTACAATAACATCAACACATTATCTTAACCTAACGATCAACACTCAATCCTGGCTTCAAAATTGTGACCTCGTCCAGATCTTGAAATTGACTCCTGACACTGACCCAACATCGACCATAAGACTGACATAAAAAATGATGGACTCCAACATCAATATTTCCCCCCGATACTGACGTTGAAATAGGCTAGGCCACACCAAGCCGTCGTTTAAACAAGTTTGATCTCTTTGAAATATTGCAGCCTAATTATGATGTATTTGTTTGTTTAAGTTTTTTTCTCAACCTTAGGACTGACTTGTTTAAAAGCCTAGTCTAACATGTTAGCATATCTAAAAATCTCTTATAATCAAATACATTTAAATAGGCAAATGGAACTTCAAATATGCTAATATGTCTGCCTTTAAATAACCTAATAGGTCAACCTTAATTGACAAATCTAAGATCCCAATGCAAAATTGTGTATTTGATTTATATATTTTGTATTTATTTCAAGTATGTATTATATAAAATAATTAACTTAAATATATAATAGAATTATATAGGCCAACATGTTAGGCTTAATATGTTTTTGAAGAAGCAATGTGTCACTTATTTAAGTTAAATATGTTTTTTTGAGAAACATGAGTCTAGCCTGTTTATTAAAAAGGTCCAACTTGACATGTCGTAAGCTAGGTACTAGGGCCCTAATAGGCGACCTAGCATGTTTTCACCCTTAATCAAGACATATCAAATTTAAAAATATTTTTTAATCACAAAATAATTCACACCGTAACAACATTACAATAGTCACAATGACCACAACCACAATAACCGCAACCGAATTTAAAACATTGATGGCGATGACGCTTCATCATGTTCTCTTTTTGTAAGATCAAGATGACAAACTAAGAGGCAGTGAATTAGTTTTCTACAATAAATCAGAATTTTATACACGAAAATTGTTAGAGCATGTCACAACAGAAATGTTATAAAAAACTGACAAAGTATAGAATAGAAAATTGAAAGAGTAAAGAGAAGAGTAGAAGAACATATGAGTTTTATACTAGTTCATCTGCTTGTCCACCGAATGTTATGTCCAGGCATGTTATAACATAAGAGAGTTTCAGTTGATATTATGGCTTGTAATTATAAATCTCACCCTGAGATATCCAGTACATCACACACTTACCAATATCTCTCACCCTTAGAAGAACTCATCTTATAAGAAACACTCTTCCCTTTTTAACCACACCATATGGTGAAAAATGTACAACAATGAATGAAGAAATTTGCTAGGGCAATGATTGTCTTATAAGATATAACAATTATATATCTTACAATCTTTAGAATCTTTCTATATAAGAAGTACATAATGCTCTTAGTTTTTAGTTATGAAAACTCAGAAAAACACTTAGGTGCAACTTTAGAAAAATCTGAAAGTTAAAACTCAAGTTAAAAGAAAAGTGGAGAAATCTGTAAGAAAGATTGTATGAAAGTTGTATAAAATTTCTGTACGAATTTGGGTATTTCATGGCCTATAAATAGGCTCTCAACAATTCATTATACCCTAAGACAAATGTATAAGACATTTGGAATGAAAATCATTTGTTTTGAATGATAGTTGTTCAGTTTGGATTTGAAAGTCTGGTGTAATAGCTTTCTCTAACTGATTACAACATGCAGTAACCAATTACCAAAACCCACTCTCAATTGAGTAATCAGTTGCTCCTTTGAGTAATCAGTTACTTTGTGTTGTTTTTTCTGGATAACTCTTTACTCAGTTTAGGTATCCTGCTACTTAGGCTCAATAACTTGTTACACACTATTACATAGTTTAAGTAACATTTTATTCATGTACTCAGGTCAAGTAACCCATTACTTAGTATTTTAGAAATTGATTTCTTTTGACTCTAAGTTTTCAATTGGTTTCAGAAAAGTTTTCACTTTGAGCATTGTGACTAAGTATCCATGAAAGATTTAGGATAAAAGTACCTAATTTAGAAGACTTATAAATTCTTGATCTTTTGATACTTTGTTTTCTATGTCTTCAATGTCTTCTTCCCTTTCATTAAAAACGTGACAGATTGAGAGCTGTGAATAAGATCTTGCTCCTGACCTTGACACAATTTTAATGAAGACACCAACATCACATAAAGAATAAAAGGAAGAATACTTTTAAAGACAATGAAGATAATGCTTCAAGGAATTAGAATCTAAGTCTTTTAGGTACTTTTATCCTTATACTCTATTATATACAAATAGTAGTAATGCTCAAAAGTATTTTAAGAGAAAATTGAAAACTACAAGTATAAATGAAAGCAATTTTCAATATACTGTGTAACAGGTTAGTGGATCTAAGTAACAGGTTACTATGACTAAGTAACAGGTTACCAGAACTAAGTAACGGGTTACATTAGTGAGAAATGAGTTATTCAACAAAAACTGAATAGGGTAATTGATTACACTCATATGAGTAATCGATTACACATTGCAGTAATCTGGTATTCAGTTGAACATAATACTTGGGTAATCGATTACATCCTGTGAGTAATCGATTACACTGTATGCCAATTAATTATTCAGTGGACAAAATGTTTGGGTAATCAATTACAACCTTTGAGTAATAGGTTACACTGTGTGATAATCAATTACTCAGTTGAATATAATGTTTAGGTAATCGATTACGTCAATGCTATAATTGATTACTGAGAGTTGTTGAATACTTATCAGTAATCAAAATGACAAATTTATTCAAGATGTCAAAATACTGCCACTTTTATTAGTTTTATGTATAGCCGTATAGGTTTTTAGCCATGTTAATTGAATTTCAATTTGTTTAAAGTTGAAGTCATGACAGAGGCAAATAATTGAATTATTGAACTTCAATAATAAAGGCATACACACGATACAGTGACAGAGGCGACATATAGTAAATATAAGATAATTATTGTGGGTAACTAGCAGTGTACCCGTGCACTTGCACGGATCGTTTCTTTGTTTATGCATAATGCAAATATAATATACATATATTTTATAATATCAATAAATCATGTATTGAAACATTATATTTCTCATTCATATAGGTGCAATATTAACATTGATTTTTGAGTGTATATGTAGAATATTAACAA
>NC_032019.1:22506638-22506847 GCF_001865875.1 Lupinus angustifolius | reverse complement strand
ATATAAAATTATAAATATAAGGAGTTATTTTTGCATCATATTTTTGTGATTACGTTTCTAAGTATCATATAAAGTCATAAGGATTTTTTAGCATATCTCTTAAATGGTTATGTTTTATTTTAGATTAATGTTCAGTGTGTATAAATATTTGAATATATTTTTAGTATTCAAATCTTGTATAATTAAATGTTATTTATTTGATTATGTTT
>NC_032019.1:22481354-22506538 GCF_001865875.1 Lupinus angustifolius | reverse complement strand
AGGAAAAAATGTAAGGAGAAAGTGACATGTGGCATGAGGGAAGGAGAAAGTGACATGTGTCATGAGGGAATGAGAAAGTGACATGTGGCATGAGGCAGTTTCACAAGTTTATGACAGCAAAGATGAAAAAAGGCAATTCCAAATTAGTCACTTGTATGCCACTATTCAATAATTCTAAAATTATGGTATTAGTTATAGCCAAACGACGTCATTTTGGGCTTTTTTTTCCTAAAAATACACCTCACAAAACGATGTCGTTTTGAGGTTAGCGATTTTTTTTAAATAAAGGTGACTCGCCGGTTCAACCAAAAACCAACCGAGTCACCGGTTTTTATATAATCCGGACGAGTCAAGTCGGTTCTTTCCAGTTCTTGTGCATAAACGATCTGATATGGTTCAGACCGGTTTGAAGGTCAGTTCCCGGTTGAACCGGCCAGTCCGAGCTGGTTTTTATAACTATGGTTACATTATAATAATGTAAACAAAATGAATATATGTTACCTGGTTGCCCAGTTACATTATAATAATATAATAATAAAACTCTACCATATAGATGCCTAGTTTGACTTGGGTGGAAAAAATATTATAAAACTCAGCTACAAGGTTGTTGAGTTTAATGAAAAACTCAAACCAAAGTGTCGAGTCTCTAAAAAATGTACTACTAAAGTAAATAATTTAAAAGGTCCACTCAAAATGTAATATTTCAATCAAGATACACAATCTGCATAAGTTTGCCGGTAAGTGTCACTACCACGTGGGCACTGGACGTGATCAAGTAAAATAGAATGCATGAGAGCACTGAGCAGTGAATACAACTTTGCCTGTGTGTATATAGAGAGTAGAGAGTGTGTCTGAGTATATAGAGAGTTAATTCATATTAATTGTAAAAGAAAAACCAAGATCATATATGAGTTCTATTAACATGGGCATTTAAATAGAACTAGTTAGCTTGTGGAAGGATGAAAAAAAATGTTTTTGATTTGTCCTACTCTGATGAAAGGAGGTTTTGATCATAATAAGTTGGTTATGTTACCCTGATTATATGAGGGTTGTATGATTTCTCCTACTCTACATAAGACTTTCAATAAGATTCCCATATATCACAAGCTGAAACATGCAATTTTTAGACAAGCCATTATAAGGGACAACAACTATATATATACGAGTAGTTGTAATTAATTTTCTTTTAAGATTTTGTATTACATATTACTATGAAAATAAATAATTATTTCTTAGGATGACCAGTGTTGTTAAAACCATACGGGTTATCAAACTGGTGGTACTGGTATAGTGGTAGGATGGTTCAACCAGTAGTTCAGTAATTAAACTACAGACCGGTTAAACCGAACATACCTGCTTATATTTATATATATAAAAACTTATAACAAAAAAATTTCAAATAGTAGATACTCAAATTTATAATCCATATTCATAATCTACTTAAAATTCACATAAACAAACAACTTTAAGTCTTTAACAAATTCAAAGCCTAAATTACAAAACATATATAAATCCAAAAATATCACTTAACAACTGCAAAATATAAATAAATGACACAAGTTCACATCTCTCATTCTACAAAACAAATAAATTTGGAGTTTTAACATTTAACACCAAAGAGTCAAAGTTGTCTCATATCAAGATTATATTTTTGCACCAAATCATATCTTCAGACACTACTCCAGATTACACAAATGTTACTAAAATTATATACGAATGTTAGAAACCAAAATATGTAATCTAAGTATGCCTTGAAAGCATGTGTCTGTTGAAGAAGGGTTGGTAAGATGGGTTACCTTGTAATTAGTTTTTAAGTTTTAAGTTTTTTTTTAAAAGAAAATATGTATATAAACTGACCGGTTTAGTCAAATACCAGCCGGTTTTTGACCGGTTTTGATACTTGGCCGGTTCAACATCTGTACCGTACCAGTTAGGGGTCCGGTTCGCCGGTTTTCTGGTCGAACCGGCCGGTATGGTATAGTTTTTACATCAATGAGGATGACAACTCATTTTCTTTAACCTTTTTCCCTGTCGCTCATTACAATCCTATATGATAAGGGTGGCTGTTAAATTACCCTGCAAAGAACGATAAAGAAAGCCTGGAATAAAATCAAAAATCCTAAAATGATTCATAAAGTATGCCCATGTTTGAATATAGCATCAGCTACTGAATTTATTTCTCTGAACACTTGCCAATGTTCCATTTTTGCATGAGCTTCATACTCTTAGAAATAAGAGGGGCACAAGCGTGGGTTTCACCGCACCCACTATCCAAAAAATGGAAAGCAACAAGAGATCCATGAACAAATTACTTTCAAAACCCAAAAAAATCCATAAACAAATGCACTCATTATAAACCAAATTGTAGGATTTTTATCACCAAATACCCTTTCAAAAACAGCGTGTCATCGAAATTTAATTTTGAGAAAAAGATGTATATACTGACAGTATAGAAGTTTTATACGCAGTCAATATATTAACTCTTACATAAAACTAATACAAATGAATGGTGGATGATGCACTAATTATGTATAAATCTTTACATTGTTTGTGCATAAATATTACACTCTTTAATTTTTACCTGTAACAAAACCAACTACATAAACTTAAGATTGTGGCATTGTGTGCTCAGGCATAACCTAGGTATTTCATGAACATCAGAATAATAAGGTCATATATTGAAAAATGTGTATTGTTAGACGATCATATAAGTTTTGCAAAGAAGGAAAAAAAATGACAGTGATAAATGCTGAAACTTAAAACCTGCCTCATTAGTCCAAAAATATAAAGCACAATTCATCACTAGATGGATATGATCCTTGTCACCAATGATTTCTAAATATCAGTTAGGCTCAATTCTATGTATATGCATGATAGCAACATCAACTCATCAAAATATCAAACTACTAAAACTAACTAAATATTGATATAAAAAGGGCAGCTCAGTATACAAGACTCGATACCAGGTCAAAATATGAAGGGGTTCTTTCCAAAGTTTGAACTCAGGACCTCCATGTCACATGAAAATATCAACTATTAACTTCCTATTAGAGGTTGAAAGATCAATATTCAATACCGAAGCATCACACAGCAGCACCATCCAAAGAGCTTTTTTCTTCTCTGCTTTTTCTGCCTCGCTTTCCTTTAACTTTTTCTGGTATGCGAGGCAAAATTTTGAGGCGGTAACTAACAAGTGCAGGTCCAAATGTGCTGTATTTTCCAGCACTACTAAAGGCAGTTTCGGCGTCAGACCGTCTTTTGAAAACGACTTTGGCACGCTTAGTCTTCGTTAGCAGCTCAGTCTTCGATTCAATCAGCGGTCCAAAGCGGCCAAAAATCTTGTTGAGGTTTTCTGTTGAGGGAATAGAATCCAAGTCTGTAAATTTCAGAGAAAGAGCAGTGGGGCTGAAGTCCTGTGTAGAACTCTCAGCCAAATGTTCTGCAACCTTTGAAGGCCCTGGTCCAAGATTTCTATCAGTCACTTGCTCCGTAAAGTCCAGATTTATGCTAATTTCACCAGCTGGTGGTGATTTGAAAGGATGAGAACAACTTTCAATTCGAGTCTCAGGCAAAAGTTTCTCTCCTTCATTCTGGTTTTTTGATACCGGCTGCTCTTCAGAAATGCTTTGAACTATCCTGTCAGTCCAATAAGAATCATTGCAAGGCTCCATTGCATATGTCATATGAGCCACTGCTTCTATTGGTGTTACTCCATTTTCACCAGCATGCATTTGTTCCAAAGACATTTCCTGCTCCATGGAAGCAGAATCACCAAGGCTAATAAAATTTCTGACTTCTGAAAAGAAATATACCATGTCACTTAAGCATCTTTCTCCCATAGGATTGGTGGCAGCCACACAAAGTTTTGACCAAATATCATCTACAGACACATACTTTAATTCGGCGAGCTTTCTCTTTGGTGGATCATGGAAATAATCATCAGAAGTGTTGTAAGCTGCCTTCCGCTTCCTGATAGAAGACCCTGAAATTGACTCGTTCTTGGCTTTCCTTTCCATTGCATATTCACCATTTAGAACGCATAAGCTCTTCTCAGACATCAAATCTGTCACAAGTTTGAGTTTTTTCCTTGGCCTTCCTCTACCTCGCTTAGGCTTCTCTGGAAAGCCAAGATGAATTTTTAATTGTTGCCCATCAATTTGATTATCACGTTGCTCTTTCTCCCCCATGAGTAGAATTTCCATATCATAATCCAACAAACCACCAAGTAATGGAAATTCAGGCAGTTCAGAATAACCCTTAGAGCGATAGAAGGCCGACAACTGAGCACGTACTATTGCAAAATCCAGTCTATCAGATTCAACAAGTGGTGACTGCGCTAATGATTTTACATAATTGAAGAGATTCTTGGGCTCAAAAGACATCGCATTTATAAACCTGTCCCCTCCATTTCTTCTGCTTGATTCTTTCTGAATACCAGCATTAATAGTTACTTGAGTTTTCACCTTAGAAAACACATCTTCCGAAATGCAAGGACAGGATAGGCCAAACTCAACCCGTCTCGATACCTCATCTAAAGCACAACCAACGGCATGGTGGAAACTTTCCAAACTGCTCTGCTTCACCATTTGTGAGAAATGCATCTGAAATGGCTTTATGCTTGACAAATCATTCCAAGCGAATGTTCGATCTCCAAAATATGCTATCAGGTAAGAGTCTTTCTTAAGGTGCCTCTTCGCCTTCTCAGACGCAGCTGAGGGATCAAAAACCTGACCAGGCCACCAAGGATGGCCCATCACCTTTCCCCATACTAAATCAGATACACAGAAATTCACTTCCGAACACATTGATTCACTACACAGGTCACCCTCCAGCAATTTTCTATAAGAATTAAAATCAACAATGAGATTCAAACCACGATACTCATTTTGCGTATTCTGGAAAAGCTCTGCTCCTGCAACAGTGAAGTCTGAGGTTCCAGTCTGCATCATCGCTACTTGTGCATCTGCCTGAAAGGCTGGCTGTTTCAACTCATCCGAAGTTTCTAGCCCAAGGTGATTTCTTGTAAACGAGTCTTCCAGATGCAAAGATTCTGTTTTGGCATTGACATTCATAACATCCATAAATTGAATACCATTCTGTAATTGGTAGGTTGTGATTTCTAGGGCTTGAGAATCTTCGAGGGCATCCTTAGTAACCAAACTTTCAGCAGCTTTTATCTGGTTGCCATCCTCCACAGTCTCGCTTAAATCCACCAAAGCAGCATTTTTCATCTTCTTGCCTTCACTCAGGTTATTATAAACTCCATGAGCCTCATTCTTCGATGAAGCATTAGTGCCCAGCAAACTGTTTTCAGCACACTCCAGCTCATTCCGAACACCAACATTTCCTTCAAAAACCAAACCTTTCCAAGTTTCAGCACCGCCATACACAAACAAAGGTCCTCCTGAACTTTCATTCATGCTTTTATCATCCTCATTCTTAACAAACCCACATGAAATCTCACCTGTTTTCCCATCACACCCTCTAACATCAACAACTTCTAAACCATTCCCTCTATCCACCAAATTAGCTACTTTACCAAAACCCTCTTTTTTACAGCCATTGTCCACGCGAAACTCACCTGAAACCACTCGAGAAAGTGGTTCCACCGCATCATTAACTCCTCCTTCATCATCTCCACCATGGACAAGCTTGTAATCAGGCACCAAACCTTCACCACCAGTTAGGGTTTCAGAATGAGAGGCACCAACATTAACATTAAAACCTAACGGGTTAAACCCCAGAACCTCATTTTCTCCATCAAACAAAACAGCATCACAATTTAAATCAAATTGTCCAGAATTTATAGCCATCATTACTGCAATAAAAAAACCCAAAACATAAAACAATCATTCATGTTCTATGTAAAACATTGAAAATAGAACAACATGCACATGAAAAAATAAAAAAAGTTCAAACCTTTTTTTGTTTTTCCTGAAGAGTCTTGTTGATTCTTGTTAATAAGGTAGAGAGTGCACAGAAAGTGTAATAGATTCAATTAAGAGGTAAAAGGGTGTGAGAAAATATTGAAGGATTTTGTGGAGAGAGAGAGAGAGGGAGAGAGAGAGAGAGAGAGAGAGAGAGAGAGAGAGAGAAGATTGGAGCGTTGACAAAGGTGGTGGTGTTACCATAAACGTAGTCGCTGCTGTTTGGATTAAAAGAAACGAAGCATGGAAGAGGATCATGATATTGACATGTGGTACATATCTACTTTCGTAATTTTCATTCATTTCTATTTTACAATTAATTTTCTTAAATCTTAATATCTTTCCTACCTTCATATTTCACCATTTTCATTTTTCATATTTTTTTTTATGGTTTATTTTCTTTTACATTTTTTATGTTTTTAGAAATCTAACATATATTATATTCTATTTTAAATCATTTTTTTATTTATTATTCATTTTTTCACTCATTTTTTAATATAGTTTTCAATGTAAATTTAAATAAAATTATAATAAGTGAAATGAAGAATATATTTTAGGATTTGCATGCTTATTGAATGACCTTTTGTGTTTTAAATGATTGAAGAAACAAATATATATCGTTTTTTAAAGGGACAGGATTAAATGTTCTAAGAATATTGTTTTCCTTATATAAGTGTATTTCATTGTTGATAGAGAAAGATTTCTTTGTTAATATTAATATGAAGAGACTATTGAAGGGAAATTTGATTTTATCAATAAAAGCATTTTTTCATGGTAAAAATCGAATATCTAATATTATTTTAATAAACATAATTATCTACTAACTATGTTGAGCTTTATTAGTAATGATCTAAGATTTTTAGTTGCTCATTTTAGAAACGGGTTCACTAAAAGATGACATATTTTTATAAAATTTCTTAATAGTGTTCTGACTTCTCAATAATATCTTAAAAGTATTTTTCTTAATGACATGCGATTTGATTGGACCGAAAATAACAGACAAAAACATGCGTTTTAGAGTCCATGGCTACTTTCCCAAACACGTTGAAGATTTGCCTATTAACGTTGGCATGTGTGTTATTTATATTTTATATTTTCATATAAATATAACTAAATGCAATGTAATTAACATGTGCTGTAACATGTTCTCTTCGGCTAATCGGCTGAATAGGTTGGTAATGTTGGTTCTATTTTATTCTATAAGCATATTTGTTTAATTATTGTGATGGATCTTCTTAATGACTTTAGGATTTGAGTTGTATTTTTAAGTTGCAGAGCGTGCAAGTCAGATTATATCTTCTTTTTTGGGTACTTCTTTTCTTCCTTTTGAATATATATGTATACACATGTATCTTATTTTCTTCCTTTTGAATATATATATAACAGGACAGGGAATACTAGTCTCGTTCCCAACTTTTAATTTCATTTCTCATCCCCGCTTCTAGAAATAATAATAATAGTAGTAATAATAATGATAAAATAAAAAAAGAAACTTAAAAAATATGGTCCTATTCAAAAAACAGCAAAACAGTATGTTAATTAAACATCAAATTCAACTCCTCTAATTAATTTGACAATATAATCTAAAGAAGAAATGAGATTTACCTATGAAATATATGTATGGATTTTCATAATATTATCGGGGATGAGATAGTGGTGACATGATACCCTTTCAATCCCAAATCAAATTCGACTTGAGAATAATTTCTCTCCTATCTCCATTTGTCATGGAAAAAATCTACATCCATGGCCTTCAATTAGATACCCTCCGCGGAGATCTCCAAACTAGGGCTCACTCTGTGCATGTGTAGTAAGTGTGTTGTATGGGGCCCAAATTTAATATTTGTTTAGTTATATAACTAATTTTTAGTTTCATATTTTTTTTAGTGGATCACATTCTCTTGTTTTTATTAATTATTACTTTCAACTTATGACTTTATTCAATATTTTGTTGATAGTAGTAATCGTTGTATTATGTTATAATTTATATATAATTAAAATCATGGTCGGTTTTGGGTGGATCAAATACGAAATTATTCAAGGTTTATTAAGAAGATAACATAAATAAAAAACATATTTGACTCAAATCCCTCATTAATTAATAATAATAAATAAGCAAAAAAAGAAAATGTATTAGACACCCTATGATTTGTATGAGTTTTTATTTATACATTAGCCTACTTTTTTGCATGATTAAGATGATAACATAAATAAGAAGATCATTGAAGGTTTATTAAGAATATAAAATAAATAAAAAAATATTTGACTTAAA
Organism: Lupinus angustifolius; assembly: GCF_001865875.1. Taxonomy (NCBI): domain Eukaryota; kingdom Viridiplantae; phylum Streptophyta; class Magnoliopsida; order Fabales; family Fabaceae; genus Lupinus; species Lupinus angustifolius. The sequence goes on along the minus strand of NC_032019.1, from coordinate 22,498,339 downwards.
TCTCTTACTAAGTAATAATAATTAAGCAAAAAACGAAATTGTATTAGACAGCCCTATGACTTGTATGAGACATTTTTTGTTTAAACATTGACCTAACTTTTTACATAATTAAATTTCTTTTATGAATAATAAATAAAGGGTACTCCTTTATTTTGCATTTAACTCTTCATTTTCATTTAACATACATATAAATTTCACATATATTTTATTATAAAGAAGGACCCTCATATATTTCTTAACGCAACGCCTATAAAATGTCAAATGGACTCTTCTCCAAACACATGTGCAATTTTTCGTTCCAACATAACTTCATATATTTAATAAGACCTTCTGCCTGTGTTTGGAAATGTCTAAGCATAAAGATTATTTTTGCATATTTAAGTAAGTTAGAAGATGAAAATTATACACGAAACATATGAGAACTAAAAACACACGATTGAGAAAGTTGAGAGACCAAAACTACATTTTAACATAGGTTCTTTATTATTCAATTATACCATCACATCATATAAAAAATGTTTAAATACTTAGATAACTAGGCTTTTAATAACCAAGTCACTAATAATTAATTTGAGAGATGGATTTTGGAGGAAAAAAAAAAAGAAATGGAAGGCCTAGAAATTATCTCACAAATGTATTTCATAGCTCTCAAGCCTTCATTTCCCTCCAAGATCCACCTCCCAAAGAACATTTTGAAAGCAAAATAGCCAGTTATGTTTAATTATGCATAGATTTCTATTTCCTAGTGAGTGTCCCTCTCTCTTACTCCTCTAGTTTGTTTTGGCACAATGATGTAGTGGGAGCAATCAATTAAGCCAAATCAGATGTATTGTCACTCATATCCATACGTTCTAACCAACACTCACTTCCATAATAAGAATTAGGCTAACCTAACCAAAACTTAAAAGCCTCAGCTGCTCTTTTCTTCTCCACTATCAGTATGCTTACTAGTAAAACGTGCATTTCCACTTAGATTCTAGTAAACTTGATATTGTTGGGAGATATTCCATTCTCTTCCATGCAAACAACAACTTCCATGGACAGCAACCCAATGCACCAGTCATAGTAAAATTTGGAAAGAGTAGATGTATATAGTTTTATTATATAAGTAAATAAATTGTTTTTAGGATTTGAGCATCTATTCTCATAGTCAATAATAAACTAGATTACAGTTATGCCGAGACTCATTCTATTGTATTTCTCCGCCTCTAGAAATTGATTTTGATATAATCTCATTGGTGGAGCTTCTAACAGTCTCTTTCGCATCTGTCAAAACTACATATGAATTTATTTTCAAATGTTTGGAATTTTCACAGACTGGAATCTCATACAGTTACAGAAGATGCTGCGGACACGTAATTTAAATAAATTTCAGAAACTGGAATCTCATACAATTACAGAAAAAGCCGCAGACACCTAATTTGAATAATTCTTAATAACTATATTTTACATAATAAGTTATTAGATGAGTAGCCAATTGTCTAAACTAAAAAATGAAATGGTAGTACAATCTACTGGCCATAAGATGATCATCTCATCAAGGAAAAATGATCAAATAAATATCACTTTGATGTTCGCTTGTATATTATCCACCATTCAACTCACTTTTACTTAAAATTTATTGAGGTTTACATATCTCAGTCATGGTGATAGTGTAAAAAACAATTTAATAACAAAAAAATTGATTTTCTTGTCATTGAAAATCAAATCAAATATAACAAAAACAACTGCACATTATCAAAAAATTGAGTGCAATAATATTTATAAAATTTATATATATAGTCAATATATCATTTACTATTCATTTGTATTACATTTTTTTAAATTTTTTGAAGAGTTAATTAAACATTAATGTCGATGATGCATTAAATAAACCATTAAAGTGCCCTTATTTTTGTGTGGCAAATTTAAGTAGTTGGTGCACCTTAATTGACTGAAATATTATAGTCTTGATGTACATTTTAAATTAATTACCAAATTGGTTACTTTATGGAAAATCAACTTATTAAACTCGACAACTTGTTGCCGAGTTTCATATATTTTTTACCACAAGTCAAACTCGGTAACTACTGTGTAGAGTTTTAGAATTTTATTATTTTAATACAATTCATCTACCCTATTTTAAACTTTTTAATGTACTAGACAATATTATTGTAGAGTTTAATTTTTTTCCTCACTCCAAAATCGACATCTTAATTATAGAGTTTCAATATTTATATTTTTTACCTAAACTAAAATCGGCAACCCAAATGTAGTTTTTTTATATACTTGGCAAATATGATTGTTGTGCTTGGTGGAAATATGATTTTATATGAGTTTAAAATCTGTGAACTGATAGTGTAAAGTTTTTTACATTGTCAGCATATTATCCACCATTGGTTTGTATTATTTTGTTTGGGAGTCATTGGTAGTTAATAAATCAATAATGGATGATTTACTTATAGTGTAAAAAACACTTACACTATCTCTGTATATATTAAATCTTTTTTTTTTACTTGACACTAAGATTGTCGAGTTCGGTGGCAATATGATTGGAGAGTAAACTTTCATCAACCCTGATATATTCACCATGCACACACAACAATCGTAACTCTACTCTTCTATTTTTTCTCATAAAACATTTTTCTTCATAAAATATATACACACAAAAGCTCCCCTCCACCTTATACATTTATTAAACTTCACGATGTTAGTATATTGATCCAAGTACTACATTTAATTTCATTCTTCTAACAAAACCTATACTGAGCATTTGTTTTAAATTATTATTTTAATTTTGTTATTTCTTAAATGTAGATCTTAGAAAAATAGCATCTATGGCTTTGTTCTTGAATGATAAAATGAAGAGAGAATGGAAGAATATTGAACTTCAAAAGATAATTCTCATTAGATGATTTTCAATGTACAAGTAAGGATTGATTATATACATCCTTGAGCACCAAAACTAACTTGACTAACTCAAATAACTAACAATCCATAACAGAATTCCTATAACAATAACTACAAAAATGCAAATACAAATGCCTTATTGCACAAGTAAAACTTGACTGAAATATTGATGCATCATGATCCTTCCAATCTGATCGAGGTCATGTCTAGCCTTGTATTCATGGATCAAGGTTGCATGTCTTGTCTTATTTTGATGAATTTCAGTTAGGAAATTCGACCAAGGTTGATGTATCTGCCTATATAATTCAATTAAGGCATGATCATCAATGCATGCTTTGGTTAATGATCCTTCATCACCATACTTGACCAAAGGACCATATTCTTCAAGCTTATGATGTCTGCCTTCAAGCTTTCCATCTCTATGTTGCCTTCCAATCCTAAGCTCATGCTGCTCAATCTTATGCTCATGCTCCTCATCATTCTGATGCATATCATAGTGCTTCTGTTGCATCCTGCAATAAGTAGGCAATAAGTCAGAATATATCAAGTTTAACATCCCCACAAGCTGGAATGTATATATTACACAATCCAAGCTTGAACAGATTCTTAGAAAAAATGCCAGGGGATTGAGCCTTGGTAAAGATGTTAGCCACTTGTTCTTGGATGGAAATAGGTAGCAAATGCATTACACCATCCAACACTTTCTCTCTAATGGAATGGCAATCCATTTCAATGTGCTTAGTCCTCTCATGGAACATAGGATTGACAACTATATGCAAAGCTGATTGATTATCACAATACAATGCCACAAGACCAATATGAGAAAGCTTTAAATCATCAAGCGAATAAATTAACCATTGTGCCTCACAGCTAGTTAAAGCTAAGGCTTTGTAATCAGCTTCAGTAGAAGACCTTGACACAGTCCTTTGCCTATTACTTTTCCATGAGATTAAGGAATCTCCAAGAAATAAACAATAGACAGTGACATATGTTCTTGTGTCGAAACAAGAAGCCCAATCAAAGTCATTATATCCCTTTAAAGAGACAATGTTTTCATATAGAAAAAATAATCCTTTCCATGGGGATCCGTTTATGTATCTAAGGATTCTTTGAGTAGCTTTATAATGAGCAACAATAGGTGATGCTAAGAATTGACTTGTGTGTCCAACGGGGAAGTATACATAAGGTCTAGTGTGAGTGAAGTAAACAAGATTACCAATTAATATTCTATATGAAGTAATGTCACAATACAAGGGACAAAAGTTGCTATGTAGTTTAGCATTGTTGTCCATAGGACTAGATGTCCTTTAACATAAGTTGATTCCAGTTTTGCTCATTGCCACTTCCATACCAAGGAAATATTTCAAATTTTCAAGGTCTTTGATGCTAAATTTTCTATCAAGAAGATGTTTAATATTCTCTAGTTCTTTTAGATTGTTTCATTCAACAATAAGATCATCTCCATATACAAGGATAATAGTATAATTATCACCATTTAATTTGGTAAAAAGAGAATAATCTGCTATAGATGGAGCATAACCAGATTGGATCAAAACAACAGTGAGTTTGGCATTCCACTGCCTACTTGCTTGCTTTAAACCATACAAGGACTTTTCTAACTTACAAACAAGAGCATCATTAGGAATTTGAAGGCCATGTGGAGGCTTCATATAAACCTTTTCAATTAGATCACCATGTAGAAAGGTTGTATTAGCATCCAATTGATGTAGATGACATCATTTTATATAGGCTAAGGCAATTTTGGTTCTGATGGTGGTTATTTTTACTACAGGACTAAAAGTGTCAAGGTAATCAATTCCTTCATTTTGTGTGTACCCTTTCGCAACTAATCTAGTCTTATGCCTTTCAATACTACCATCAGCATGATGCTTAATATTAAAAATCTATTTGCTACTTATGGCTCTTTTATCTTCTGGAAGTTCTGTTAGAATCTAAGTGTTGTTTTCTTCAAGAGCTTTTAACTCGGTTCTAATGGCTTCAACCCACTGAGGATGCTTAATGGCTTCACTATAGCTTTCTGGTTCAATGTTAGAGCTAATGGTCAGATTATAGTTTTTATGATTACAAGAGAGCCTTTCATAGGATATGACTTGGTCTAAGGGATGCTTAACTTCCTTCTTGGTTCTTAAGGGTGCACCAGCTCCTCGAGATAAATTATAATATCTTAGGTAGGTAGGGATAGTTATTTTCCTAGATGACCTTCTCATATTTTCATTGTTATTATTGTTGTAATCCATACATTCATCACATTCATTTAAGTAAGGTATATCATTGTTAGAATTAGTAACAACAAAATTATTATTTTCATTCATGGCAGGTAAAGCAGGCATGTAATCATGATCAAGATAATGAACTTTGATATTAAAAGAAGATGTAAGAAGAGATATATCTTCATTTGATTGGTCATTATTATTGGTGAAAGGGAAAACATTTTCATAACACTTCACATTTCTAGACAAGAAAATTTCCTTAGTCATGCAATCAAAGTATGTATCCTTTTACCCCATGCTTAAATCCTATAAACATACATTTCCTTGCTCTAGGATCAAGCTTCTTTCTATTATTTCTTAGGGTAGAAGTAAAGCAGAGACATCCAAAAAATTTAAGGTTCAAGATATTTGGTTCATGTTTATAAAGAATCTCATAGGGGGATCTGTTGTTGAGATAAGTGGAAGATTGTCTATCGATGAGATAGACAACATGGGTAGCTCCATGATTTTAGAAGCATTTTGGCATAGCAGATTGGTACATTAAAGCTCTAGTAACACCTAGTATATGTTGATGTTTTCTCTCAACAACTCCATTTTGTTGAGGAGTTTCAACACAACTAGTTTGGTGAATTATTCCTTTGGAATCATATAAATCACTCAGTTTAAACTCAGGGTCATTATCAGATCTTATACCTTTTATCTTGGCCTCAAATTGAGTCTCAATCATATCGACAAAGGATTTTAAAAGTAAAGAAGTTTCTGATTTAGTTTTCATAAAAAATAGCTAAGTGTGTCTTGACTTGTCATCAACTATAGTGAGAAAATATCTATGTCCTAAGTTTGAGGGAATAGATATAGGGCCCCATATGTCAATGTGAATAAGATCAAAGATGTGAGCAGACTCAGTTGTATAGTTTGAAAAGTAAGTTTTCTTTGTTTAGCATAATGACAAACATCACAAGGCATACTTTATTTTCTATGATGAATGAAAGAAAACATCTTATTCAAAGTAGCAAGTTTAGCATTAGAGGAGTGGCCTAATCTCTTATTCCATAGATCATTATTGTCAATATCACTAGTTCTATTGTTTACAACAACATCTATGCAGTTACTTACGCTAAAAGATAAGTTTTCAGAATTGATGATGTATAAACCCCTTTTTGCCTCAACTACACCAATCATCCTCAATATGAATTCCTCTTGCATCACACATTTGGAGTTGGTGAAAGTTAATTTGAAATTTAAGGTTGAGGTCAATCTAGATACAAAAATCAGATTGAAAGAAAAGTTGGGTATGTAAAGCATATTACTTAGGCAGAGGTCTTTGGAAAACATGACAGTTCCAACAATAGTGCTCATGACCTCACTACCATTGGGCAGCCTAATTTGAATTGGGTCAATTCTACTATAAGATTGGAATTCATATAAATTAAAGCAAACATGATTTGTTGCTCCAGTATCAAGGACCTAATCCTTAGATTTAGTAGTGAAATTCATTATATTAGAGTTACCTATATTGAGAGAGTCCACACTAGTGACCTGGTTAGTGATATGGTTAACTCTATGATTGGCAGGCTCTTTGATTATGGCCATAATGGCCTTATGATGTTCTACAATGAACACCTCTAGGCCTTCTTTAATGCTTCGAGCCTCTTCTTAATTAGAACCAACAATATCATTGATACTATTGGCTTTCTTGAAATGAGGAGGGAGGCCATGCTTCTTATAACAAGTGTCCATAGTGTGGCCAGTTTTGTTATAGAAAGAACATGCTCTAGAGTTTGAAGAGCCTCTTTCTCTCCCATTGTTAAAATTATACCCTCTTCCTAATCCAACATTGGGAGAGTACCCCCTTCCTCTAAATCTTGCTCTATTATTAATTCCATTAGTAGTGTTGGCAAGGATTTTTGTGTCACTAAGGGGGTTGTTAATGGGCATCATTTAAGTTTGTTATTGGATAAGCAGGGAAAAAGCCTTGTTTATGGAGGGCAAAGGCTCCATGAGTATGATTTGGGACCTAACAGTAGAGTATTGCTCATTAAGGCCCCTCAAGAATCTAATGACATAGTCATTCTTTCTATAAGATCTAAAAGATTAGCAAGATTAGAATCACATTGGATTGTGCAACAAGGAGTAGGCCTAAAGTTATCTAGTTCCTGCCACAATCCTTTTAGATGAGTATAGTAAGTATCAATAGATATAGTTCCCTGTCTAACACCATAAATTTCTTCTTGAATATTGCAAATTCAAAATCATCACCTTGGTAATACCTTTCCTTCAGAACCTGCCAGACTTCAAAAGAGGATTCATACCAGAAGACACTTTGAAAAACATCACCTTGGTATTGATTTATCCATTAGAGTACTAGTGTGTTGCATCTATCCCATGCTGCAAAGGAGGGGTCAATGGCTTTTGGTTTGGGCAGTGACCCATCTATGAATTGAAGCTCGTTCTTGGTCTTCAAAGTCAACTTCATAGCCTTGGACTAGGAGTGATAGTTCTTTCCTGTTAGAGGATGAGTAACCAGAGCAGACTATGGGTTTTCATTGGGATGCATATATAAGGGACTGGTAGGGTCATTGAGGGGGTTGAGAATGGTGACAACATTATCCATAACGAAAAAGGCAAGAAGATGGTGAATGAGAATAGGTATAGAAATAAAGATTAGAGATGAAAAATAATGGCACAGCAGAGCATCAATAGATATTCTGATACCATCTTAGAAAAATAACATCCATGACTTTGTTCTTGAATGATAAAGTGAAGAGAGAATGAAGAGAGATTGGAAGAATATTGAACTTGAAAAGATAATTCTCATTAGATGATTTTCAATATACAAGCAATGATTGATTATATACACCCTTGAGCAACAAAACTAACTTAACTAACTCAAATAACTAACAATCCATAACAAAATTCCTATAACAATAACTACAAAAATGCAAATACAAATGCCTTGCTGCACAAGTAAAACTTGGCTGAAATATTGATGCATAATGATCCTCCCAATCTGACCGAGGCCATGTCTAGCCTTGTATTCATGGATAAAAGCTGAATGTCTTGTCTTATTCTGATGAATTTCAGTTAGGCAATTCGACCAAGGTTGATGTATTTGCCTATATAGTTCAACTAAGGCATGATCATCAATGTGTGCTTTGGTTAATGATCTTTGATCATCATACTTGACCAAAGGACCATATTCTTCAAGCTTATGATGCATGCCTTCAAGTTTTCCATCTCTATGCTACATTCCAATCCTAAGCTCATGTTGTTTAATCCTATGCTCATGGTCCTCATCGTTCTGGTGCATATCATAGTGCTTCTGTTGCATCCTGTAAGAAGTAGGCAATAAGTCAGAATATATTAAGTTTAACAATAGATGGTTATTATAAGAGATATTGTTAGTGATTCTAGTGACGAAGAAGACATTGAGATATGTAGAGATGATGAGGAGATCGAGTTTGATGTTGGTTCATGTCGTAGTATACCATATGCTACTCCGTCATCATTTTGTTGTAGCTCAAATTATGAAGTTTGTGGTGATTTTGGACATACAACAAAGGGTTTAATGGATATTACTAATCATGAATTTTTTGTTAGGATGAAAATTGAATCCAAGCAAGCAACAATAAATGCTTTTAAAGAGTTTCGTATTAAAAATTTATTAGATTATGTTGTTGTAGAATCGAAGCCAGATAGATATGTTGGCTAATGTAAATATTTTGATGCATGATGTGAATGACGAATTCGCGTTTCTCTTAATTTTAAACGTGATATTTGGGAGATTAAGAAAATTAGTGGAACACATAGTTGATATCTATGTTAGTTTCCAAGATCATAGCAAATTAAATTCACCATTCATTTAAGATCTTGTTGTTAATTTGGTAGCTTCAAATCCGAGTACACGAGTTAAGACACTTGTGAAGGAGGTCGTTAGTCATTTTGGTTATACAATCATGTACAGAAAGGCGGGGAATGCAAAACAAATGGAATTGGCCCAAATTTATGGTGAATGGGAGGGATTATACAATGAGTTACCATGTTGGTTGAACGTTATTCACTATTTCCCACCTGCCATAATTGTGAAATATCAAGCATGTCACTATTTTGTAGATGACATGGAAGACCCTAGTCGATTCATTTTGGATATAGTTTTTTAGGCTTTCAAACCATGCATTGAAGGGCTTGCATATTTCAAACCAATTTTACAAGTCGATAGCACATTTTTTACCGTGAAATATACTGGAACATTACTAATAGCAATTTCACAAGACGGAAAGAGACGTGTATTTCTAGTTGCCTTTTTCATTGTTGAAGGCGAGACGAAAGAAGCTTGGGAGTGGTTCTTTTACAATCTTCAGATTTATGCTACCCCTCAACTAAACATATGTATCATATCAAATAGGAGAACAAGTTTGCTAGTTGTACTCTAAAGCGATCTGACATGATGGTCTAGTGCATAATCACTTTATTGTATTTGTCATCTTGCTAGTAATTTCAATAAGGAATTTTGAGATTCTGATCTCAATGACAAAGTCGTAGAAATGGTCATATGTTTTTTACATTTCAATTTTATAAATAATTATTATTTTGTGGAATTTAATAAATTTATATTTATTTTTTTGGTTATGAGTTGATGCGACCACGGTTCGAGCGGATGCTGAATTTGTCTCCTAAAAAGTATGTGGGCTAGAGCATGGTTGGACCAGATTACAAAAGAAAAATGGAGTCAGGCATACGACCAAGGGAGACAATCTTACAAGATACATTAATGGTATTCTGAAAGGATCTAGAGCTCTGTGTATCACTTCCCTTGTGAAAACAACATACTATAGGCTTAATGAATGGTTCCTTAAGCATCAGAATGAAACCTCTAACATGATTAAGGCATTGCATATATACTACGCATAATTGACAAATGTGATTAAAGAAAATCAACGTCAATCTACATGTCATCTGGTTCATACTTTTTCATGGAGACTGGAGTCTCTAAGGTTGAAGTTGTATCTAGATCTGGTGGTCACCAAGTGGGGGTGTATACTATGAAACTAGCCAACAACTAGTGTGATTGTGTAGAATTTAAATCATTAAGATTGTCATGCACTCATGCAATTGCAACATGTGCTTCATTGAATTTAGACTGTGGACAATTTATCTTACCAATTTATCGGTTAGATAATCTTCTTAAGGCATATGGATATGAGTTTTAACTGATTGGTAATGAAGAATGTTGACCATCTTATTCAGGTCCAACATTCAATCTCGATCATGTTATGCGTAGGAAAAGAACCGGAAGACCGAAGACTACATACATTTATAATGAGATGGATGAAGTTCTAGTCGAACAATTAAAAAAAATGTGGATGGTATAAAACTGATGGACATAATTGGAAGACATGTTCATAATGGTCTAGAGAACTAGATGAGAATTCTAGGCAACCTTTCGATAATTAGTAGTTTATGTTTTAATCCTTATTTTTATAATGTAATTCTATTGATATGTAGCTTAGTGATTATATCCTGCTTTTTTGACATGTAACCCATTTACTCATTACTATGCATGCTGGAACTAAATTGAGAAACTTGCTATGAGTAAATTAACCAAAACATCACACTGGCTATGGTTGAATTGACCAAGCGTTGATTCTTCAAGAAGGCTTTGAGTTAACTTTGAGTAAAGGCCTTGAGTAAATTTGCTCACTTACATTGGCTAAAGTACACTTGCATGAAGATGCCTTACACATTGGTTGAAGTACATTTACATGAAGGCTTTGGGTTTAATGCATGCTTGGTGTGGGGTTTAAATAAATACATCAATACTTATTCAAAACAAACAATGAACAAACATGAACTAAACACATGATGTGTATAATAATTACCCATAAAACCCTAACCGTAATATGTATGGTAGTTAGCCACAAAACCCTAACCCTAGTGTGTATAATAATTACCCTGAAAACCCTTACCCTAATGTGCATAATAATTACCCATAAAACCTTAACCCTAATAAGTTGTGTAATAATTACCCATAAAACCCTAACCCTATTGAGTTTGATAATTAGCCACAAAACCTAACCCTAATGTGTGTAGTAATTATCCCTAATCTATTATTAATCCTAATATATATATTAACCAGTAAATGACAAATGGAAAACGACAAAAAAATGAATTCAAGTAGTCGATGTGAAATTGCAGTGAAAATATAACTTTAAGTCCATGTGAATGCAGTGAGTTAACTAATGAATGGCACGTACCTATGAACTCAACCAACTATGAATTAATTAGTAGATGGCAAGTGAAAATGCAGTGCATATGGTGTATACACACACGGTACTGAAACTTACATCATACATGAAGGCTTGCGGTGAATGAAGGTGGGTGAGGTTTGCAGTCACATGCACCAAGCAATGATATAACTTGTGTAAGGCTTGTATCATTCAAGATTCCTTACAATTATCATGTCTTAACACTTGCATGTGCTTACATAGTGAAGATGTGATGCATAGGTGAATGAATAACTCAATATTCATGCATCGAGTTTCTTGGCAATTAACAAATGAATAACTCGACATTCAAGAAGTCGAATTTCATGGCAATTAAGACATGAATAACTTGGCATTCATGTAGTCGAGTTTCTTGGTAAATAACTCGACATCCATGCAACCAAGTTTCTTGGAAATTCTTGGAAAATATAATTCGGCAACCTTGTGGTCTAGTTCAAATGTTCTCATTTTACACACAATCTTGAACCCTAATCCATGCTTCATAATATCTTAAACCATAATTACAAATATATCTACATATAACTAATAATTACTAAATATATATACTTCATGTTGGTAATTCCTTATGATCGGTGAAACATCGATCCTAGGATCTTGAATCTCATGATTTTCACACATATATGAAACAAAGAGTGTAGTGTCATACCTGAATCCATGTTCCTGGATGTACTCCTATGATCTGCATTTTCTGAGATGGATTTTGGTAAGATGACATTCCTCAACCAAATCCATGATTCCTCTTGGGACTTGCGTTTTCACTCTGATGGAAAGAGGAGAAAACTATATTTGATTTGGTGTGTTGGGGACCATAACCTTCCTTATGTGTTAACTTATAGGGTTTCTATTATCCCCTATAGGTTAACCTGATGGGTATCCACTCATTAAGCTCATATCCGTTATCAGATTATAGAAATTTATGGGGTGTCAGTAATTAGATCACTTATAATGTAACCTCAAAATAAATAGTTGATATCATTGTATCAAATATATGATGCACTCCTTAATTAGAAATTATAAATTTCTAACAATCTCCCACTTGGGCTTCATATCTTCCTAATACAATTATATCACATGTTCTTTAGGCACGTATCTGTATGCTATTTACATTTAGACTTCTTCTTAATACAATTTGGTTCATCTCATATATCAACTAAGGAACCACCGTGACTTTCATCACATGCAAGCGTGACTCGACCACGAAGATCACCATGTTAGTATACTCAATGATAGATCAAATATAGATGAGTGACATGGAAATTTCATGTAATATGATCTCAAACATGTCTATTTCCAATTGGTCCTTCTTTATTCTTTAGTGAGATCAATCCAAAGTCTTTAATTGCAACACAATAGTTACAATGCACAATTTTTAAAATGGAACAATAAACCATCAACTTTATTATGCATAAAAAACTGTATATAACATCCAAAGTAAATCATAAAACATATAGACTCCCACTGAACTAAGGTACCCTAAGGAACAACACCCGTATGAGCAACATGCTCATGAAAGACTTTAGGTACCAAACCCTTAGTCAGTGGATCCGCTAGCATAAAATTTGTCCCTAAATGGTCTATGGAAATTTGTCAATTTTGAACACTTTCTTTAACAACCATAAACTTTATGCCAATGAATTTTGACTTTTTAGAACTCCTATTATTGTTGGAGTAAAGAACCACGAACTTGTTGTCACAATAAATCCTCAATGGTCTTTCAATACCATTGACCACACGTAAACCAATGACAAAATTCCGCAACCATATGCCATGGTCTGATGTTTCAAAACAAGCCATGAACTCCGGAACCATGGTTGAAGGAGCTATAAGTGTATGTTTCGCAGACTTCCAAGAGATAGCACCTCCAGCCAATACAAACACATATCCAAAGGTGGGTTGTCTATTGTCTAGACATTTGGCAAAATCGGAGTTAGAGTACCCAATGATCTCTAAATTCTCATACCTCCGATAATTGAGCATGTACTCATTTGTTCTCGTCAAGTAATGCATAACACGTTTGACTACCTTCCAATGATGCATTCTAGGATTACTCAAATATCTGCCTAAAACTCCCACAACAAATGCTATGTCGGGACGTATGCAAACTAGAGCGTACATTAGACTTCCTACTACAGATGCATAAGGAATCTTTTTCATTTCGTATCTTTCAAGGTCATTATTGGGGCACTGTTCGAGACTAAATTTGTCTCCCTTAGCTATAGGGGTATCCTGTCTTTCATGCCAAATCTATCTAGGACTTTATCTATATAGATTTCTTGTGATAATCTTAGGATACCTTGAGAGTGATCGCTCAGTATCCGAATACCTAATACAAAAGAAGCTTCCCCAAGATCTTTCATTTCGAAATTCTTCGTTAGAAATCTCTTAGTCTCATGCAATAGTCTCATATCAATGCTAGCAAGGAATATATCATCAACATATAATATCAGGAAGATAAATTTACTCCCACTGAACTTATGGTATACACAATCTTCAACTTTATTTGCCTCAAAACCATACGAGGTAATAACTTGATGAAATTTGTGATTTCATTGACGAGAAGATTGTTTAAGCCCATAGATGGATTTCTTTAATTTGCATACCATAGACTTTGAGCCATCTGACACAAAGTTTTCTGGTTGCACCATATGAATCGTTTCTTTAACAACGTTTTCTGGTTACACCATATAGATCGTTTCCTTAATGTCACCATTAATATACTCAGTCTTAACATCCATATGATGTAGCTCTAAATCAAAATGAGCTACTAGTGCCAATATTATTCTAAAAGAATCCTTCGAAGATACTGGAGAGAATGTTTCTTTATAATCAATGCCTTCGTTCTGAGTGAAGTCTTTAGCTACTAGACGAGCTTTATATCTTTCAATATTACCCTTCGAATCCCTCTTGGTTTTCAAATATCCATTTGCAACCAATAGGTTTCGCACCTTCAGGCAATTCGATAAGATCCTAAACGTCATTATCATGCATAGACTTCATCTCATCCTTCATGGCATCGATCCACTTTTGAGAGTTAGAACTTTTCATGGCTTGACAAAAATTCAATGGATCATCTTCTGTTAACCCAATGCCATCCTCATGTTCTTGAAGAAATACAATATAATCATCAACAATTGCACTTTTCCTTTCTCTAGTGGATCTCCTTAATGTCACTTCTACTTCTTGAGGTTGTTGAATTTGTTCTATAGGTACTTGAGAGAGAACCTCATTGTTGTCTTGTTCTAAAATATTGTCAGGAACAATCTGAACATTATCTTCTATTATCGAATTTATTCATTGAATGGTAATAGGCACAAGAACTTGTTCACTATCAGTGCCAGTTTCTTCCTCAAAGACAACATTCCTTATGTTCTCTTCCTTCCCAAAATCAACTTCCTCAAGAAATCTTGCATTTCCCGTCTCAAACAAGAGTCTTGAAGTGGGATCATAAAAGTTATAACCCCGAGAGCGTTCAACATAGCCAACAAAATAACAACTAACATTTCTTAAGTCTAGTTTTCCTTCATGCAGCCTATAAGGTCGTGCCTCAGCTGGACAACCCCAAATGTGCAAGTGTTTTAAGCTTGGCCTTTTATTAGTCCAAAGCTCATATGGGGTTTTGTTAACTGCTTTACTTGTCACCCTATTAGGGATGTAAACTGCGGTCTTTAAAGCTTCCCTCCAAAGAGACTCTGGTAAGGAAGAATGACTAATCATACTTCTCACCATATCCTTAAGAGTTCGGTTTCGTTGCTCAGCAACACCATTCATGCTAGGTTTTCCTAACATAGTGTATTGTGGAACAATTCCATACTCTCTGAGGAAAAGTGCAAATGACCCTGGACGTTGTTCTCCTGATCTATCATATCTACCATAGTATTCACCACTACGGTCAAATTTGAAAACCTTAATTTTCTTTCCAAGTTGAAGTTCAACTTCAGCCTTGAAAGACTTGAAAACGTCCAAGGATTGAGACTTCTCATGTATAAGATATTGATAGTCTTACCTAGAGTAATTGATAAGTGCCAAACATATCTAAATTTTATACACGTTTATGGCACTTATCTTAAGCATAATTGAGAAAAACCAACTTAAAACAATACTTTTTGTATAAAATATCACAATCTTGTATATTTGTGTTTGCATTTATTATTTATGTGTTTTGTAGGACTTAGAAAGAAGAAGAAAAGAGAAAAAAGACTCTTGGTCAAAGAGAAAAAGAAGTCAAAATCAAGGTGCTCAAGCAGGCAGCTGAGCGTGGACCAAGCCACGCTAAGCTGACCTGGACACCAGCCTGACCTGGACACCAGCCTCACATGGACCAAGCTGCTCAAGCAAGCATCTGAGCGGACCTGCTTGGCCGCTCAGCCTAGTACCAGACTAATCCTGACACGGTCAGAACTGAAGCTTGGCACGGTCAGACACGATCCTGGCAAACGCCCAAGCTGCTCAACAAGCAGCTCAATAGTGCAACCAAGCAACTCAGCGGTGAACCAGACTCCTGCCTAAGTCAGCAAGTACTAGGCCACGTCCCAGTCAGCACGGTCAAAGATGCTGAACAAGCAGCTTAGCAGTGCTACAGGTGGGCTAAGCGGTGTGCACCCATACTTGACTTAGCCATCAAGCAAACCATGAAGTCACCAATGACATCACTTCAAGTAGCGCACCATAGGCTTTTCAGAGTAGCTCACCATAGCTAGTCTCATAGCTCACAACTAGCTTTGATGAGTCAAGCTTAAGGAGGTGACAAAGCTGCTTGATCAAGTGACCAAACCCATGCTGAAGGGTTTGGTCAGCTGTTGAGCGGTACTAACAAGCAGCTCAACGGCTCCAGGGAAATTCCTATAAATAGAGGCACATTTCATTCGAACAAAGAGCATATATCACACATATCATTCACCATTCTGCCTAGAAATTCTTCCTGAAGTTCTCTATTCTTATTCTTAGTCATAGGAGTTTTATTTAAGTAAGTTTTGTAATTTTAGTTTATAATTCAAGAGGAGAAAAGGAGAAGGCAAATGAGATGCAAAAATCAATTTTGTAATCTCATTTGGAACTCAAAGCATCCAATCCTTGGATGGATGACTCATGCTCCTAACAATTTCTTTTGAATATCGTTATGTATTTCTACTTCTTCTTATATTCTAAAAAGTTTGAATTTTAATCATTCAAGTTGGTGCTTTGGTTAATTTTATTTGTTTGAGAAATTCTTAATGCTCTTTTTATATTGATCACCTAAAAACTGATTTCAAGTTATAAAAATTACTTGTCTCAAACAATAACAAATAAATTAAGAAGTAGTTGTATTACTTAGTTTATTTGCCAAGTTAAGCATACTTTTCTTAAGATCTTATATTCATTACTACGTGAATATTAGAGTTGCCAAGATTAGGGTGTGACAACCTAGTCTCTTGTGGACGTAATATTGTTTAGTAATAAATATAAGTGATTATCATTATACCATTTTAGGACATACACTAAAAGGAGGATTTCGGATCTTGGTGTTTGGAGTTAATCAAAGTAAAACATAAGAACTTGTCTAAGTAGTTCAAATTCATAAGGAGTTGAGAAATATTTTCCTTAT
>NC_032019.1:22454683-22481254 GCF_001865875.1 Lupinus angustifolius | reverse complement strand
GTAATTGCTTCGATACCATTATACCGGCATTAGAATTTATTCTAACAAAGCCGAGATGGGGCAAAGAATGAATAACTTATTCACATAATTATTAAAAGTAAGTTGTAACTGGAATATTCTTGAAACCATTATACCGGCGTTGAAATTTATTTCAACAAAGCCGAGATGGCGAACAAAGAATAAAATCGAGTTCACTTACTTAATCAAATAAAAAAGAAAACACACCAAATTGAGGGAATTTCCGCTTTCAACAAATTGGCACTACTGCAAGGACGATTTGTTTTTTTTATTTTGATCGGCAATTGTTAGTATGTTAGTTGTTAGTATGTTAGTTGTTAGTATGTTAGTATTTTGTTGTGGGTGAGACTTCATCCTCAACCTTCTACACCATACCATCAAACCACCCTTATAACTCCCATTTTTTGTTGATGGTGAGACTCGAACCCACAACCTCCTGCACTCCATTCCTTACGACCACCCTCTTCACCATCAGACCACCTTATGACTCCTACAAGGACGATTTGTTGAGAGGGGAAAGCCAACTCTTCACCCTAGCAGTAATCGTCTATGAACATAATAAAATAATGTTGTCCATTCCAAGAAGTCATAGGGAAAGGACCACATATATTCATATGTATTAGTTCTACGACATCTTTAGCTCTTTCGGCATCTAATTTCCTTTTGTTTGCACTCAACACAGACTTCAAAGTCTATATATCTACAGGATCAAGAATTTTATCCGACACAAGTCTTTGAATTATTTTTTTAGATATATGACCTAAACACTTGTGCCATAAGGTGGCTGAATTCTCTTTTAATTTTCGTTTTGTACCACATGAATTTGTTTGTAGTATTTTATTAGTGGAATTGGAAACATCAAGCATATACAGAATATAAATTAAAGAACCAGAATCAACAACATTTGAATTTTGATAGAGACTAACTTTATTATTTCCAAAAGAACAAGAAAAACCAAATTTGTCCAAGCTGGAAACACTAATTAAATTCCGCCTAAAAGACGGTACAACAAATGTCTCAAATAAATCCAAATGAAAACCAGTTCTTAAACATAATCTAAATGTTCCAATAGACTCAACTGAAACTTTTTTTTCATCGCGCACAAAGATGAATCTTTCATCATCACTTGGTTGTCGGCTCCACAGGCAACCCTGCATAGTGACACTAATGTGAGTAGTAGCACCAGAATCTACCCACCAAGTATCATTGGGTACAAAAGCCAAATTAATTAAGAGTGAGAAATGTACCCTTCTTTACACGTCATGAGGCATATTTAGGACATTATTCTTTCATGTGTCCGTGCTTCTTACAAAAGTAACATGTAAATTCCTCATTACTCTTCAATTTCTTTAGCTAAGAAGGCCCTTTCGTAGCACCCTTATTGCTCTTTCTTTTCTTATTTTGAGGGGTCATAGCCAAGTGAGCACTCTCAGTCTTATCTCTCTGCAGCCTCTCTTCCTCTTGCACACAGTGAGATATAAGCTCATTAAGGGACCATTTGTCCTTCTTAGTATTATAACTCACTTTGAATTGCCCAAAGTGTGTAGGAAGAGAGATCAAAACCAAGTGCACGAGCAGGTCGTCACCAAGCTCTAATTTAAGTGACTTGAGTTTTGATGTGAGATTAGACATCTCCATAATATACTCCTTTATGTTCCATTTTCCTTTATACTTCATGGAGATGAGTTTAGTCAAAAGGCTACCCGTCTCCGCCTTTTCATTTATGACAAAGAACTGTTCTATTTCTTCAAACATCCTTGATATAGAGCCTCGAAACGCATATGGAATATAGTGTTTCATGATCACCAGGCATATTCGATTAGAGTGTTCCCATTTTCTCAATTTTAGCATCATTAAGGTTTTCCGCAGTGGAAATGGATTTCTCCACACGAAGTGCCAGATCCAAATCCATACAGCCGAAAATAATTTTCACGACTTCTTTCCAGACCTTAAAGTGTGTCCCATTTAGCAATGGGATGTTACTGATTTGAGTAGAAAAATTTGCAGCATTGGTAAAAGATACTGAATCCACAGAACAAAGAATTAATAAAATGTTCAAATGTAAACAAACAAGTCATGTAATATGTATAAAAACAAGACATATTCACATAATAGACCCATCACAAGATACCTAACACAATATCAATTTCTAGTCTTTGGACAGAGAAATTAATTTGTAAGTGGCACTATCAATGTAATAATTAAATATTAACAATTAGTTCTATCAAACAATAGTTTTTTCTTTGGACCGGCTATTATTCACATGGAAAAAAAAACTTTATAATTGTTCAGTTATAAAAAAGATCATCTTGATATTAGTGCACAAAAAATGATTGCATAGAAAAAACCAAGAATATATATATATATATACCACGCTTTATATATCTCGACAATTATGGAACATGTATAAATTACAATATATGCACACTGTAAGTGTTAAACCATGTTTAAACATATATATTGAATGAATAGCATGTTTATATATTTAAAAGGCAGCAACAGCAAAAACATGGTATAAGCAAACAAATTCATATATATGCATGCAACATATGCGAAATATCTAACGCATTGCAGCTAAGGACATCATATATGGATTTATCTAATGCATTACAACACAAACATATAATAATTCCAATACTGCGCAAGTGGGAGATTAAATTCAAAATTCAACAAAATTTCCCAATTGAATTCAACAGAGAACAAAAAAAACCTATTTTGTTGCATATTCCCAAATGAACTTTATTATGAGGTGCCGTAAAAAGAAAAAAAAAATCAACAGAGAACATGTGTTGAATTCATTGAATTTAACACCAATAAGATGTAGTATAAATGATCAATTCACATATTTCCAATTTTCATAACATTATAGTGGAAGGAAACGAAAAATTCCCAAATTTAAATTAGGGTTCATACAAAAATTGAAAAAATACCCTTTATGGAGAATCATAAAGTTCAGAACCCTGCTCTGATACTACTTGTTTGTAATTCATTATGATCGGTGAAACACCGATCCTAGGATCTTGAATCTCATGATTTTCACACACGTATATGAACCAAAGAGTGTAATGTCATACCTAAATCCATGTTCCTGGATATACTCCTATGATCTGCGTTTTCTGATATGGGTTTTGGTAAGATGACCTTCCTCAACCAAATCTCTGATTCCTCTTGGGACTTGTGTTTTCACTTTAATAGGAAGAGGAGAAAAGTATATTTGATTTGGTGTGTTGGGGACCATAACCTTCCTTATGTGTTAACTCATAGGGTTCTCATTATCCCCTATAGGTTAATCTGATGGGTATCTACCCATTAAGCCCATATTCGTTATCAGCTTTTAGAAATCTACGGGGTGTCAGTAATTAGATCACTATAATGTAACCCAAAATAAATAGTTGATATCATTGTATCAAATATATGATGCACACCTTAATTAGAAATTATAAATTTCTAACAATCTCTCACTTGGGCTTCATATCTTCCTGATACAATTATATCACAGGTTCTTTAGGCGCACATCTGTATGTTATTTACATTTAGACTTCTCATTAATACAATCTGGTCCATCTCATATATCAACTATGGAACCACCGCGACTTTCATTACATGCAAGCGTGACTCGACCACGATGATTACCATGTTAGTATACTCAATGACATAGATCAAATATGAATGAGTGACGTGGAAATTTCATACATGCCCTAATCTGAATTTACCAATTAAATGATTAAAATATTTACTAATGATTAAGATATTTACTAATAATTATGATTTTCATTTTATTACATTCAAATGGAATAAAAATTAAATGATTAAGTTATACTAATTACATAAATTTTCTAAGTAACAAAACAATTTGAAGCAATATAAATAAATAACTACTAGTAAGTAATCACCATCAAAATATTTTTGAAAATCAAATATATCATCACTTGTAATTTAAAGTTTACTCTATATAACTTTTACTTAAAAACTATTAATTTATAATAGTAATATATTTATCTATCAGCATTGTTATATATATATATATATACATAATATCAATACTAATATTTAATATATAATATATATACCACTAATAAAATATTAACTATTAATAAGATGAATTGTTAATTAGTTGGTGAATTTTTTTTATCATATTTCATTGGTACTATTTTCTATAGACCATTTTTTTGTCCTTCTATTTTTAAAGCAAAGTGAAATTGAAATTGTTGAAGTTTGATCTCGGGTGCTAATAAATTAATCTTCATACTAATAACTTATATTTTTATAAATATTATGAGGACCAGATCAAATAGAGTAGTTTAATTATTGGTAGACTTAAAAATGGCTCTAGTTTATACTTTGTAGTCTTAATCAAACGAAGATTTGAACTGCTTTGAATTTTGGAAATTCAGTTCTGACTGTCTTAAGCTCGGTTAAACCAGAATAACCTGATAAATGAACTGGACAATTCACTTAAAATATAAAAAAGAGTAGAACATTACTCTAATGTTTTGTTTTACTCCAATCTAAAAAAAATAAATAGAGAAATGTGACTTCAATATAATTATGTATAAATATTATATAAAATTCTTTTATATAATTATTTTTATAAATACTTATTAATTATATATGAAATCATCCAATCTTATTAGATGTTTAACTATTTAAATCACGTTAGAACTAATATAAAACATTTCATGGTTTAATGTTCAGCTAGGTTTCCAAAGATTGTATTTTACCTTACATATAAAAATTTACAAATTGAATAATAAAATAAATAACTGGTTAAAGATAATATACTAGCCCACATCCCATTTTTTCTAACTAACCTAACAACTTCATAAGTTGTAAATTGTGAAGAGATAAAGATCATCTCATAAAACCACATACAAATTAGCTATACTAAGCATAAATACTCAAAATCTCTCTAAAACAAAATCTATTATCATAACTCATAATAAATTTATATATTTTATTATTTAAATTTATGATTATCATATAATAACACTTATTTAAGGAAGTTGGATTTTTTTGTACTATCAAAAGTATGGTCCTCTCAACTTTTAGTAACGAACTAATCCATTTTGAGGTAATCTTCCTTTCAACAAATGTTATTATTATGAATCAAACATTTGTCCTTTTAGTTTTTTCTGAAATCTAATAAACCTTATATTATTTAATTTAAAAATAAATAGAAATCTAGGTTCTTGAATTTTTACAATATCTATAGAACCATCCAGTATTGGATCCCAATATTGGAGAAGAAGACAACCCAATAAAAAATAAATGAATAAATATTATATACTAATAAGGTAAATATTTATCTCATTTTCTCATTTTTCTTTATAAAGCACATTAATTGAGTTTTTCTCATTACCTCTAATTTTCACAGATTGGTGAAAACTGAAGCCTACTGTTCCTCTTGCAAATGAAATATTGTAAGGTAAAATCTATCTCACATGCATGACTCGTGTTACCTTGTTTTTATAATATGGCTGTAAGTTGTTTTTTATTATTCATCAACCAAAAGAGAAGTAGTCTGTACGCACTATTTTATCAGTACTCTTTGTTAACAATACGTAACAATAACATCATTACAAAAAGTAATTATAAAACAAATTATCAGAATTTTCTTAACCAGGTAATTATTATAATTACTTTTTATAGATGATAAAGATAATGACAGACATAGTACAGGAAAATAAAAGATTTATATTCCATCAACAGTGATAGCTTAATTGACGCTCTATAAATTTTATTTGAATATTGTTTTACTTTGTTTCTGTTTTCAAATCACCTATTTGTTGGGAATAGTGGTTATGATTATTCTATTTCTAATAAGATAGTGATTCAACAATTTATTAATTATTGATGCATGCATGTCTTAATCTGAATTTACCAATTTGCAAAATAAGGTGAAATGTCAATTATGCTATTTTAATTCCCAATATTTAAATAGCTGAATATCTTATCTGAATTTGACTCTATCTTTCATTTTAGTGCACTTGTTTTATATTTAATTCTGGTCAAATCTGAATTTCAACCAGTGACATGACTATTCATTTCTACATGTACACGGACAATATAAAAATTTATATAATATTAATATATTTTTTATTATTTATTTTGATTATATTCTTTGAAGAGTTAATAATAATTGAAAGAACAATGAATAATATAATAAAAGTATAAAAACTCTTACACCACTAATCTATATATATTTTTCTCTTTTCTTTATGCTAATCGTGCACCTATGACATAGTTTTTATGTATGGATTAATGAAAATAAATATAGTTTTTTTCGTAAGAGATAAAAATTGAAGATGAATCTCATTGTATAATTTGTATTTGAAATTACAGCATATATTAACTTTTAGCCCTGCAATGTAGACGTTGTTAACTTTATTTATCATATATATATTTTTATTATTTGTTTAAATGTATTACAATATATTGATGATAAACAATATTTCATGTTGAAACAACTGTAAATGTAGCGTTACTTATTAACATGATTACTGTTTATTTTTTAAATTTCATATCCTTTGGGAAAGTTATTTATGTGCTGATATATTTTTGTTTAATGTGTTGATATTATATTGTTCAGTTTTTCATATTTTTGTTGTAAGTGAAAATTTGAAACCAAAAATCAACCATTTAGATTAAGAATCAAACCTTGAGATTAAGTTAAATAGTACCAAAAGAGATAAATTCTTAAAAATTGAATCTAAAATCTTATAAGCACTGAGAGTTTCTAAAAAAGGTAAATATTATAAAAATAAAATATAGATTTTCCTGAAAGTGATAATAATAATATTCTAAAAACATAACTCAAAATTTCATGTAGAATAAATTTAGCATTTGTAAAGTAGATTTTTTATTTACAAAAATTAAGGTATCCAAAGGTTTTATCATTTAATTAATAGTTTTATGTTTAAAAGTTTTAAGTTTTTAAAACCTTAAAATGTCCATTAAAGTTAAAATATTCATGAAAATTTATTATTTAACAAATACTTTGATTTTCTATATTTGAAGTTTTTTAAAATTACAGTATCCATATTCATTATGATTTGGTTAATAGCTTGATATTTATGTAATTTTTTTACATTAAAATATCTAATTCATTTATTACTTAATTCATATTTTTATATTTAGCTATTTTAAGTTTTTAAAAAGTTAAAATATGCATGCAAAATTATTTTTTAGTTATTTTAACTCTTATGTCATTAACAATTTTTTGCAAAATATAGATTATGTCAATTCATCTTTTGAACAATAATTGCATGTATGGATCATTTGGCTTAAATATAAAAATTAAACATTAATAGATATATAATCAAATATTTCAAATATATATTACGTTAATTTTGATGTATATAAATGAATTGCTAAACATGTTGAACTTTTGTGAAATATGATGAGAATATAGGTTAGAACATTCAACGTAGTCAGTTGCTTGATTAAATTTATTTCATATAAAAAGTTATTAGCAGAGCAATATGCTATCAAAAATATTAGCAGAGCAATAATTGATGTAATTTAATATGATTTAAACAAATTCTTCCCCATTTATTTAATGGTTAGATATTTTTCTACTTTAACTTATTAATTAATAATACAAAATTCAAAATATCATATGGCACAACCTACAAATTTTTTTGTTGTTGTTGGTAGAAACCAACAATTTGTTAATTAGTAAGGATGAATGGGTAGAAAGATACGAAGTGGAGTTTTTTCTAGTAAAAGATAAATAGGGGGATGAATCTTATTGCAATTAACAACAGATATTATTATTTTATTACAAAAATACTTCATGAGTCCCTTTTACAATTCTCGTTTGGATAATTTAATGTGAATGAAGGATTGTGGGAAAATTATTAAATTTGTCATTAACTGTATGCAGTTTTCTAAAATTGTCATTCATTAATAAAAGTAAATCATTTTCTCTTTTTACTCAAATTGTTTAAGAAAATAATAATTTTATAACAAATTTATTTATTGTAGGTTGAACTTTCTAATGATTCTATAAATAGGACCAAAATAAAACCCAAAAATTCTTATCTATATATATTATCTATTATCTATTACTATATATAAAGTTAAAACATGGTGTAACCACCACCATGGTATAATTTATATATTCTTATTTTGCCATTCAATTTTTTAGTCCTATATAAACAGTTAAATTGTTGCATATACTTTTTGTTATTTTATGGCTTCTTGTTTGTCTATATGTATGTAGCATTTAAAATTTTATTATGTAAAGAGTATATGGTGATAATACAGATAAATACTTTTTTAAAAAACAAACACAATTGGTCACAATCACTTTGACTTACAAGTTGGGTGTGATTGTAGATACACCATATCACTTCGTTAACTAAGAGACCATATGTACGAGAAACATTCAATATAACACATCATTTACTTCTTTTTTAAGAAACGTAATTTCCTAGGATGTTAGTATAATTGTTGACAAAGAGTATATTTAACATTGAATTTTAACTTGTTCTATATCAATAATCTAGTAGAGGACTAATGTAATTTGATGTAATCATTATCAAAACTCCATATGCAAGAGAAAAAAAATTAAAATAGTCTATCGCCTTAGATTTTAATAGTGTAAATGCACTTCCATCAATTATATTCTTGTTGTATTAGCCACTTGTTCAAATAGATAATATAGCACTACATATAAAAAATAGAGTATAATATATATATATGTCATCAGTATAAAGATTTATATTCATTTGAATTACATTTTTGAAGAATCAATGACAATTAAATATAAACGAGGGATGATATTGTGATAATGTATGAAGAGTCAACTACATCATTTATCATTGATTTGCACCACACTTTTCTTTCCATTATCGTAGTGGAGTCCTGCTCAAATTTGGTTGTATTTTTTCTACATTATTTTTTCTTCTAAAATAATTCCATGCATCCAAGGCACCAACACATTCTGAAATTGCCATATTAATGCTGCCATTTTCAACTAAGCAAAAACAAATTGAAAACTAGTTCAGTGGGCCAATCTACAAGTCATATATGCAAAGCAAAAACCTACACAATGTGCCATCCAATATTTTGTTTCAATGTTACTTCACCAAATATGAACAAGGGCTGCACATTAAAAAATAATAACAATGATAAAAGGAAAGAGAATTAAATAAATGTGCTAGTTTACAAGAAAGATCTATCTTGCACTAGGCAGTGTAATGGATTCATCAATTGACAAAAAGTTATCAGCTGCACCAAGATCCGTAGAACTCGTTTTGATTGAAGAATGCATAGAATTTCTTGACAACTCATCCGAAGTTCGTCTTGACTGTTTCTCAATGCTGATTGTATCTTGGATATCCTTGACAACTTCTGACATCGATGGCCGCAAGTGCCCGTGAGGTTGAACACACATCAATGCTTTCTCTGCTATTTTCCACATTGACTGCAGGTCGTAGTTGTTTCGTAGCGCGGGATCGATAATACCTTGTATATCTCCACTCTCAATGTGTAATTTTGCCTGTGAAACAATTGATGCATGCAATGAAAACATAGCTTACGTATATGTAATTCAACACTATGAAAATCTGTATAGTTCACATGCATAGAATCATTTAATATGCAACAATGAAACAAAACAGATAAAATAATCATTTATCCTCTCTTACAACTTTGTAATGTTAAAAGTGCATTTCTAGTGCAAGTGACTATAATTTTTCCCAATGTTGTAAAATTAAATACTGCACAAATCAATTGAGAAAAAATGTAAAGGAATTTATAATTATACACTTCATTTATGCTCCTAAATTTCTTGTTTGCAATTGCAGAGAAATCAAAACTCACCCACTGGACTATGTTTCGGCAATTAACACCAAAGCTCTCATTTGATATTGCTTCTTGACCAGATATGAGTTCGAGAAGAATTACGCCAAAACTATAAACATCACTTTTGTCAGTCAGCTGTTGAGAAATATAGTACCTGTTAGGGAAAGTTAAAATGTTAAGCTTCGAGATTGGTAACAAAATATAAGAGATAGTAAACCTTGCTAATCAACTCAAGTAAGGACCATTTTGCTTCATCCCGGGCAAACATGCAAATTCATGGAGAATAGATAAAGGACTTACTCAGGATCTAGATATCCTACTGTCCCCCGAACTATGCTTGAAACATGAGAGACTCCTTCAACAGCAATTTTTGAAAGGCCAAAATCCGAAACCTTGGCTCTCATGTGTCTGTCAAGAAGAATGTTGCTGCTTTTTACGTCTCTATGGATAACTGCGGGAACACAGCCTGTGTGAAGATATTCAATGCCTGAACAATCAGAAAAACACAATAGTTTAATACTACATGATCTATATTGTAAGGAAATGACTATCCGGTAAGAAAATTAGAGGGGGGAAATTTAATTTTGATGCATGGTCAGTGCACCATCAACAAATCAAACGCGATCATATCCGTGACTTTTGAGATAAGTATTACAAGAGTCAACTGTTTTTAATGACGTGACAATGTATAATTAGATGACAGCAGATCATCAAAATTAAATCCAAAAATACTAATGTTATCATCTTAAATGATACATTAGTGTTATTAACCTTTGGCAGCATCTTCTGCAACCTCGAGGCGCTTAATCCAATTAATACTCCGTCCATGTGTTAATGGGCCTACAAGAAGTTGGGCATAACATAGTTGAGAATGTGGACTTCTGCACATTATGGATTTAAATCATGTCGGCTTACAGTAAAGATGTTCCTTGAGAGTTCCATTGTGCATGAACTCATAAATAAGCATGCAATTTCCTTCTTCCCGGCAATAACCAAGAAGCTGTACCAAGTTTCTGTGATGTATTCTTGAAAGAAGACTCACCTGAATCAAACAAAAATATGACCATAATATGAATATCTATTCAATGCAAAATTAATTAAGTAAGAACTAGACTCTCACCCCGGCAATGTGAACTTAATTTAGTTTTTCCCCTGTCATGCTTAATTAATAAACAAAATGTGGAGTGAAAGAGAAGTAAACAAGGTGACACAACGACGAAAAAACCGTAGACAAGTTTATGAAACACAATTCACCTCATTGGAGAACTCTCGTTTGCCTTGATAGGAATTACTGGTTAGAACTTTAACTGCTATCTCTTTTCCATCATCCAGTTTCCCATAGTAAACAACTCCAAAGCCTCCGGAACCAACCTTTTTCTCAAAGTTATTTGTCGAGATTTTAATTTCGGCATAACTGAAGCATTGAGCACCTTCAACAGGACCATCATCATTATTGGAAGAAACCGTACTTTGAGAAGGGTGAGAAACACGGTGGTCTACAAAGAACATAAACAAATAAATCACATTATACCATCTTATATCTGAAAGAAACAATACATCATTTTGATATAGATTCCTACCCTTCACATTGTATTTTTTCTTTCCTTTACGGGTAACCAAGAAAGATATAATAGTAACCAAAAGTAGAATGGGAGCCCCAACCGCTGAACCAATAATAATCGCTTCAATGTCGCTCCCTTTTCTGCTTCCTTTATGAAGATTAATGTTTCCGGTGTAGCTGTTGAGGACCAAAATAAAAGTAGTGGTTACCATTTTAAATATAGTGATTAATGTTTCCTTTTTTGGTACATTACATAAGCATATGCAAATATTAAATCTTGAAGACAATAATTGAATAGAACAGGACATGTAACATAGTAAAAGCCACTGCCATATCTCATGCACATATTTATCAATTCTCCTAAATACAATATACCAATAATTTCCTCCAGCTTTGCAATCTGTAATACTGCATTATGTATAACTTTAACAAGTAAAAATAGTACTAACTTCAAAACCAAATTGTTGTTGTGACCAGACAGTATTCTTCCAGATAACATATTATTCTGCACACACCTGCAACCAATGTAAGTGTTATCTAAATTGAACCAAAATAAAATGAGCATGAAGCTTAATATCTCGAATGCTATCTAAGCATGGTTGAGCCATTAAGGGAAAGATACTCATCTTAGTCGGATATCCGAATGTATTGCTATGCTTATAAATAGATGTAGAAAATTACAAATTTTCAATTTGATCAAATAACTGATATATAAGTTCCAGATAGCTTACAGTTCCCTCAAATGTGGAAGCTTCATCAAAGTGGCTGGAAGTGAACCTGTCAACTGATTGTTCTCAAGATGACTGAAAGAGAAAAAAGTTGTATTAGCTTAAAACTAATGAAGCATGAATAAGCGAAGAATTTATCAGCAATTACATGATCGTTAAGTCCGGGCATCTACTAAAATCTGGTATAGGTCCTGTCAACATATTTCCATCAAGCCATCTGCATTCATGAATTAAGTCATGCCACCAACCATGATATAAGTTTGAGACACCAATAGCATCGTTGCAGTAAAATCCAAAAATCAATATAAAACTTACAGTTCAACCAGACCAGTCAATTTGGTGATGCCCAAAGGAATATTGCCTGTCAAGTTTTTACTAGACAAGAAACTGCATCACCAGGAACACAGCAACTGTTATCAGATAACCGGAACTTTTCTTTTCATACAGTAATTGGACATTCTTTATTAGAATCTTTTTCTTTTTTGGGGGAGAGGGAGGAAAATGAATCTGCATATTAGTCTAAAAGTTAAATCTTACATTGAAACTATTCTTGGCCGCGGATCTAAACTACAGCGAACCCATGACCATGGAACTGGTAGACAAGGGTCACCCCCTTCGTTTGCCAATTCTGCTGAAGTGTACTGTGAAAGTACACTAGACATAGCATCACCTGCAAATAATAAAAAACAAGTACTAAATAGATCGTGAAGCTTCAAGAAAGAATTAACCGATAACATGTTGTTTTGGAATAGACAAACTTATTAAATAATCACTCTACTTGCAACTTAACCTTACAACATATCATATAGTAACTTACCATCAAGAGAGCCATCATTTTTCTCCAGATACTTGTTTAACTCCATGGCATTTATAAGAGGCCCCCTGGATGAATCAGATGTCTTTCCGAGTTTAAAGGATAGCACAAAGGGTAGGGATATATTGGTGACTCCTGGTTCATAAAGGCGATATTTTCCTCGAGCATTTTCTTCAATATTTAACACAAGCTTGCTGAGATCAGGCTGACCGGGAAGTACTAGCCTAAATTTTCTGGATTCATCTTCAGCCAAATCTTCAATCTCTGCCAAATAGATGACTGCCCAACCAAAACCAGGAAAATTTTCCAAGTCCAACCGGTAAGTTAGAGATCCATTCGTACCAACTACAGCTGTCTGCATTACTTTCACTGGTGGTATTTCATTTCTGTTAACATCAATTGATACATTGGTGGAAATTTTCTGAGTTCCGGTAGCAACATCAACAAGATAGTTTGCTTTCTTTGAAGAATCTGACTCCCAAATTCTATCAAATGGGTCATCAGGATACCTAGTATGGTAGAAAAGTACACTTCATAAGTGAAAAGAAACTGCTCCAAAACCACAAGAACAAACACTAACTACACAAATTCATCCTTAGAGATATAATCCATGAAGGAGTTCTTTGTTATGAAGAAAGTACTAAAAATTTGATATTGGTGATTTATGATTTATCTAGCGAACACAACAGCAAAATCTACATACAAGATGTTTATATGCATGTGTTTGTCTGTGTATAAAGCACACACACCCAAAGAGTATCATAATTTGCCAAATTGAATAGATCCCTGACATCAGGATTCAGGAATAGGTATTTTTATCTGATTTTAGTCCAGTGATTGCATAATACTGCACATATATTGTGATATAGTTGAGAGAAAAAAGTACGTAGAATATTGATTTGAACAAAGGCATATTATGAAGCAACAAAAAAATTGGTTTAATACCTGATTGGAGCATTGCTTTGTGCACCAAAATTTATCCTTGCTGAGACACTAAGATAATAGTCATTCTCAAAGTCTGTATAGTAAACTGAACCATTAAATTGCCGGAGTTCGAGCGTAGATATGAATGGCGTCCCAGTTGTTGCATTTGATAAACACACATTAATTGTAGGACTTGTAACCAAAAATATCAGCTCTATCGTTTCTATAGTGTTAGCATCTGATATAACAATAGTAGACCAATGAGTAGCCCCAACAGAAATGTCGAATTTTGGATACACATTGTTGTTATCAAAGTTCCCGTACAAGAACGTTGCCCTCAGCAGGTACCTTGTCCTACTGGCAACATCAAGCGTGTAGCAGTATTTCCTGGAATCGGCAGGGAAATGTCGCAGTGTCGTGTATTGCTTCCGTGTCTCATTGGCAACTGATATAGTGCTTATTTCTCCATAAGTAAATTTATCATCAGGAGTCCATTTAAGACCAATTTCATCAGTGAAATTTACATTCCCCCCACAGTCCAAACTTACAAAACCTGCTTAACATGGCATATTTTGTAACATAGACGAAGTGAATTAGTTTCATAATCAATTCTAAGCTCTAAAAATCATGCTTTATGAAGTCAAATAGCGTAAATATTATATACATAATCCAGAAGATTAAATTTTTTTGAGAAAATTAAAATAGTTGAGAATTGAGACAAATGAAAAAGCTTATAAAACAGTGATACTTTAAGAGGTTTGGAAAACAATGATAGCACCATCATAAAACATGATCATTAATAATTATAGCTGGCCATTATACATGTCAAGAACCAAATAATCCCCATACAAGAAAGATTGCTTATCATGTTAATCAGTGTTTTAGTTTTGATATACCTTTAATCAATATTAATTAAGTTATATATATCTTGCCATTGTAATTTAACACCTCTAGAAACATGATTTATGAAGTTCAATCACACATTTAAAGTAAAACAAATATGATGTGAGATTGAAATTTTAAGGGAAAACATTTACTGTCCATAGGTTGTGTCAACAACTCTACGTCATGGATTCTAATAGGTCAAGAAACATAATCTCATTATTACTAATAAATTGATATTAAAACCAATCGACCAATCAAATCCATGACATTCTTGTGACACACTTTGTGAGAAAGGAGATATTATCCAATCTTAAGCTTAGTATAGGACTATAGCAGTTAAATTATGCAGCCATTCTTTACCAATAGTAAATAATATAAGCCATCCAACTAAATCTGAAAATAGATGAATCAAAAACATTAAAGCTAGACCATAGTCTTGTATTGTTCTATGTATGGATTGTGCAGCAGGATTTCCATGCTAAATTACACTCAGCTTATGTAATTGAATCAGGGTGGTAAATAAATTCAAATAACACCACATCATTTGAAGGAATAAATATACACACAACAAAACTTAATCTTTATAACAGAAAGATAAATTAAGTGCCAAGTGCTTTTTCAAGATTCAAATTACCACCCAAAGTAAATAATGCCATAGGGCACAACATGGTCACACACAAAAAGTAGCAAAATTATCAAACTCTGAAAAAACCAATGCCAAAGAACAGAATTCACATAGCAATGACATACCCAAAAACAAAGGCATTATTTTGAATGCAGAAAACGGCGGTAGAGCAGAAAAAGACTCAAACTTTATAGAAACTAAGTTAATAGAAGAAAAGGGTGTTAACAATAAAAAGAGAAGAACAAGTACCTGACATTTGAGCAAAAGAAAAAGGGAAGAGGAGTAGAAGAATGGGTGAGAGGGAGAAGAAGATGAAGAGTAGCTTAATCTCCATTATTCTTCAATGTTAAGCTTTCTAGAGAAAACAAGAAACCATAAAAATGGCGAAAGTAACTCTGAACTGAACAGAGAAAGCGACTACAAAGTAGTACTATAATTGAAGTTTGAGTGATACATGGTAAATAAATAATGGATTTTATTAAAAGCAGCTTTGTAGATAGTTTTGATAATGACAAGATTAAAAAGATATAGTTAGTTTTTCAATAAAGTTATCCTCTTATAAAATTTTATCTTCAGTGGTTGATTTAAAAAAACACACAATTAAATGATGAAACATACAAATATACCTACTTGTAATATATAAAAATTTACAAGATATTGTAGTGGTTTTAAAATGATAAAATAATAAAGAAATTCGATCAGTAAAGTGAGAGAATTTCAGATATTGCATGTTCTGGACCTGTGGCTATACGACAGAATGTCTTCTGTGGGGTCCATAAAGAGATTATTTATGAGAGGAAACATGGTATCAAATACCTTATGGACACATTTAATATGTCAATATATAATCAGATGTCTAATTCATTTGATAATTAATTATAGTATGTATGCATAAACATATTTATTTATAGTTAATATATCAATAATAATTCAATATGAATAATGAATGATATAATAACAATATATAAAACTCATATATTGTTGATATCTATATAGTTTAGAGATTAAATCCTTTTAAAAAAAGTGAGATAAAGTAACTGACTTTAAAATTTAAACAAGTCATATCTACCCAGCCAAAAAACAAGTCTTATCTCAATCTTTTTATATATATATATTTCGCCTACATACTCTCACTCTTTCACGCTAATAATTTGTTGAGATATTAACTGTTGCACTTTTGAATTTCATCTTTTATGATGGTGCAATCATGAGTCATTACAAAAGTGTATAATAATGTGGAAATTAACAAAGATTACCAAGAATATATCTCATTTATTTTGAATTATTTATTTACCAGGTTTATCTATTCATAAATTTTATTTATTCTATTGGTTTAATATTATTCTATCATATGTTTTTTAATTGACCGAGAATGTACTTTTTAAATGTTCTTATTTTATTATGTTTCCTAATTTGTGTTTATCTATTTATAAATGGTTTTCATGGTTCGAGAGATTCTAGGAATATTTATCAAATCAAATTGTTATGCATTGCTCCTATGCTTCCTTGATCCTCGTGAGTCTTATTCTCCAGTCACTTTTTTTCAATTTTTATAAAGGAATAGATGCTACTTTGAAATTAAAAACAACTGATAATAGTATTTGTTAATTATTTATTTATTTATTTATTATTTAATCAATTAATCTAAATAATATTTAGGAATTTTTTTCAGGCATGACAAAATTAGATGTTTAGGCACTTTAATTTCTAGAGGTCATACATATTATTAAGACTAAATTACTTACTTTATAATTCCTTAAATAAAAAACTTATAATATAATTATATTAAAATATATGTAGTTCAAATATTATTAGAAATTAAAGATTTTCATAAGTTAAGTTTCATATTTCCAAAATTCATAATCATATTACATATTCCTTAAAGGCACAAACATTACCATTTATCTATTCATCCATTTACTCATATATTCATTTCTACATCTTTCTTACATGCATTTAAAATATTTTATTCAAACATTCTTTTTCTTATTCATTTAGTCATGCATACACACATTCAAGAAGAAAATTATATAATTAATATATTCTTCTAATTATTCATTCATCCATTCATCAAAAGTAAAATAACTAATTTAAACATTATATTTCATGTATTATTATATCATGTTTTTTTAATTTACTATCTCATCATATCATTGAATTTATTACAGGAAATTTCCATATCCATTGTCATAAAATAAAAAAGATAAATCATTTCACATGTCTTCAAATATTTCAAATATATCATCTATTAGCTATATTCATGCTTTCCAAATCATAAACATCATAGATGACATTTTTTAAGCAATCACATGCATTCTCTAGCTATATCTCATGTACTTCCATATATCATATGCATAAAACTTTGAAGTCTCATTTCATTCATAGATCCCTAGATAGGTCTAATACTTCTTAAAATGTATGTCATGTGTAACATTGTGAATTTTCTATGTATGTTTTATTAATTATTTATTTTACTAACGACTAATTTTAGATTTTAATCAGTATTGATTTAGGCTAAACCATAGTTGAATGTTAGTATGTTTTTGTTATTTTCTATTTTTTGGTAAATTTTAATAATTTTCTGTGACGAAAGGTTTTTGAGCTGCTGTCGGGCCCAAATTCGCCCGAATTCGGCCCAATAATGTTTTTTGAGTTCCTTAACTCGGAATTGAATTCCAATTGTGCCATTGGCTTCGAAATATCATTTCGAGTCAAGATAGACATCAAGTTTTTCCATAATGCAATTATAAATATTTTTCACTCCAAATTCCATGTTTCGAAGTTCTAAGTGTAAACCGAAGTCGGGAGATTTTTAATATCAGATCGAGTATTAGCTGAAAATACTTGGACATGGTTTAATCGAGAATGTCTCACCGAAAAGGTCACATCACTTTCATGTAAGAGGCTTGCTTGTTAAACAAGCAAAAATACATATCCTCTTACACAAAATCTCTTAAATCACTCATCTACCTCTTACACAATCCACTTTTTGGAAGAAACCTTTGGTCTTTACCCAATCCAAAATCTGATTTCTTTTCTTTAAAAGAGCCAACCCTAGCTTAGAAGAAACCCTTGGCAATTTCACACTCTTTCTTCACTTTTTCATTTTCTAAAGAACTCTCAAGGTAGTTCTTCATAGTTCTTCATTTTGATTTCTTCATCTCTTAAGATCTAACCCTTAAATATTATGAAATTTTAGTAAGATGCTTATATGTATGTTATGAACATTTTCAACCGTTGAAATGTTCTAATAATCTTCCTAACTCTTTTTATGTTCAAAACTCTAAATAAGTGTTTTCTTGAACTTAGAAAGTTGTTTTTGAAACCATGAACTCTTTGTGTTCATGAGGCTATTTTTAGTATTTAAAAAGTTTGCATTTTATTTTATTTTAGTTAAAGGTGATGACTTTGAAATCAAAGGAGCCTTTAAAAAGTTTTGAACCATGTAAAGTTTGAAACTTTTCACTTGTTTTTGGCTTGAGAAACCGTAGCTTTGGACAAGTGTAAAATAATTATTTTTCTGATGTAATGCTAGAAATAAATGTTGGTATTTGAACATGGTTAAAGATAATGATTGATATATCAAAGGAACCTTAAGGACTTTTCTAACCATGCAAAGTTTGAATTTTGCTTGAAAAACCATAGCCTTGGACAAGTTTAGAATAATATATTTTTAATGTTGATATTTGTTTGTGTTTTAAAGGTGATGATTTTGTCATCAAAGAAGCCTTTAAAGTGTTTGATGATAAGTTAAAAAAGATCAAAACTTTCCTTAGCATTATGTCTAAATCATGGCCTATACATGTTTAGGAAAAGTTTAGTTTCTAACTTTGAAATCCAAAATGTTTATGGACGAGTTTTGTGAAAAAAGTATCATTTTAAAATATTATGAGTTAAAAGTTTGATTAGTAAATGATATTCTTTGACTTCCAAGTTCAAGTAATGATTTGGGATAAAAGATGACTTATAAAAGTCTTGACTTTATAAATTTAAATTGTTATGAAGTATTGAATGATTGATTAGTTATGGGATGAACATTGTTATAGATAAGCTTACTTTAAAGTGATAAGTGTAACTTAAGAAATGTTGATTTTAAATGTTGTTTTAAATATGAGATCAACAATATCAAGAATGTGTTGAAATGACCATGGAAACCTATTATGCAAAGTATGGAATCTACTTAAGATGGCTTACTTTAAAGTGGTAAGATCAACTTGGGAGATATTGATTTAAAAGTATGGACTTGGATTAAGAAACTTATCTTAAAATGGTGAAGTATGGCTTAAAAAGGCTCCATGAAAATATAAATCTATGAGGTGATAAAGGTGTAAACTTTATAAAAAAAACTTACCTTGAAAACGTTGAAAATCGGGAACAAGACTTTCGAGGATAAAGAATGGTTCAAAAATATGAATCTTGGACCGGATGGATGAAAGTGATTGAGTTCATAAATGAGTTAAACAATGTCTTTACCTTAGGGTTATCATGTAAAAATTTAATTCGCAAAATCACTAAATTGTTTTCGTGTGTTTAGTTTCGAAGCTTTTGAAGTCAGACAATCAACCCACTCTCATGTAAAGGAAATCAAGCACACGACAATCTAAGATGAGGGAGAATACATTGTGACATAGTGGTGTCCTAATATGACACCTAAATCTCCTAAACTATCTCAAAAGTTTGGAGTTATATTTGTATATTAAGAAAACCCGTACTTAATCAAATATTTGCGTGCCTGGATTTTGTATGGATAATTTCTTAAGTTGTATGCTTAGGATAGCTTAAAATATCAAATATTGTGATAGTTATCCATGAAGAAACACCACTCGAGAAACTAAAACGTGTAGGGATCGAAAACAACGGAGATTTTTGATCGAGTGGCCCAAAAGGGCGAGGAAGTAGTTCATGCTGTTGGACCCCCTCGCTTGGGCGAGGCTCCCTATCTTGCACGAGGCTCCCTCGCTTGGGCGAGGAAGAAATAGCAGCTCTGGTCCCCAATTTTCGCCTGAGCGAGGCAGCCTCGCTTGGGCGAGGACCAGACATGTATTTCGACTAGTTTTTGATGGATTTGTCGCTTGAGCGGTAGTCCCTCGCTTGGGCGAGAGCCAGGCAGAGAATTGAATCTGTTTTAATGAATTTGTCGCTTGAGCAGCAATCTCTCGCTTGATCGAGATACATACAATATTTTTGATCGTTTTTTATTGTTTGATTGCTTAGGAAATAGCCCTAGCTTGAGCGTGACGTGTATTTACACTTGGAAAAGACCATGGGTCAGAGGATTGAGTCTAGTGCCCAAATCGATAAACTTATTCAAGTATCTTTGTTCTTGTGCCTATTTAGGGCAAGGCTTCCGACTGTGTCGTGATTAGGGCAATGCCCAAAAAAGATTACATGATACTATGCAGCGAGGTCGTCTGACCGTAAGAGGCTTGGCCATGTGGTCATCTAGGATATTCAGTAATGGTTTGTAGTGGTAAGAATGTTATTCTTCTATTATGTGATGATGTAAGATCGAATCCCACAGGAAGCATTCATTTGGGAGATGTCTTAGGCTGAGCCGATCGTGTAAAAGAATGATTAAAAGATTTAATCGGCTAACCTCGGTTAGTGTTCATACTCATTATGGATAATGGAGTAGTGGATAGGCAATTTACAGGAGACGAACGAGCCCTGCGATGTTGAGAAGGACGGCGATGGCGGTGTTTCGTCAACAAAGTCTTGAGGGAGAGTCTAGGTGAGACAAGTCCCTTGTATTCCTGGATGAGGTATTTTATTGGATTGGACAGTTCTCACAGTGCAAACTAGATGATATCTGACAACCCCTCTTTGCAATCAGGATCGATGAGAGGGATTCCCACAAAGTGTTTGATACAACACCATCCTGAAATGGACAGTTCTTTAGAACAAATCGATCATATATCCTTGCGAGGAATAGTTGGTGCGTTCAAATCGGCTTGTTATGGGACCTGTACTCTCGGTTATTTCTGAATAATTTATTGGGAGGATATTGGTGTAAGGATGGATGAAGTAAACATAGCATTCATACATTGAGCTCGTAGATATTGATCGTCATGATTTGAGTATAACATCATTCATCATTTGCATCTATATATGTGATATATATATATATATATGTATTGTGTATGTTATGCGTGTTTGTCTAGATATGACATTCTGTGTAATTCCGCGTTGTAAATGAGTAATATTTATGAGATGTCTTACTCCCTTTTCTTTCTATTTGTCTTCGATTCGCGTTTTGTTCAGATGGATCGTTCTGCTAAGATTCAGAGTTATTGCTTCTCGATGTTCAGATGGATTGTTCAGATGGATCGTTCAACGATGCACTTTCCATACCATCATGCAGAGTTGGAGGCTTCCTTTACCTTGCTTGTCCAAAGGCCAACACCTGCTGTGCCATCAATCATCCTGTGACTCCTCACGGACCAGATGCTGTAGGGCCATCCAGGAGGCGACGAAGTTGGGACGACGTGATTAGTTCCCCATCATGGAGGAGAGCCGCTCGGCGAACCATGCCATAACCCTAGGCGGATGCAAGGGTGGTGACTCTGTCGCAACATTCATCCTATGACCCAGAGGAGGAGATGGCGGTTGAGGAGGAGGAGGAGCCAATAAGTGAAGAGGATGACTGAATCAACAACAACAACCACCAACTGAAGGATCAGCTCAGTATAGGGGCTTGGACGAATTCTGTCGTCGTCAACCCCCAAGGTTTGAAGGAGGTTTTGCACCAGATGCTGCAAATGAATGGATCCAGGAGTTGGAGAGGATCTTTTGGGCACTTATGTGCATTGAGGAGAAGAAGGTCACTTATGCGACCTATATGCTTACTAAGGAGGCTGAAAACTGGTGGGAGCTTACTAGCCGCCAAACGGTGCATGAACAACAAGTTGTCAATTGGACAACTTTCAAAGATAGGTTTCTGCAGAAATAATTTCCTGCGGATATGAGAACCAAGAAAGAAATGGAATTCCTACGTGTGCAGCATGAGAGCATGACAGTTGGGGAATATGCTGCCAAATTTGAAGATTTGGCGAGATATGCCCCACACTACAATCAAGTCGGGAACGAAAGGTCTAAGTGTGCCATGTTTGAGGATGGACTCAGACATGACCTGAAAGTGATGTTTTTATATAAGCAAATACCATATTTTGCAACTCTGGTTAATAGATGTCGGCTTTATGAGGTAAGCGTGAAGGCAAGGAATATGACACTGAAAAGTGTCGTACAACCTGAAAAATTCCTATGGACCCCAAAGGAATTTTGGGCAAGGACAGGGAAGGGGAAAGCCCTTTAACCACAACCAGAAACCCTATGCTTCGTCATTAGGGAATCAATAGAGGAGTTTCAAGCCTTACAACAATAGAGGCTTCCGACAAGGAAACAACAACAACAACAACAACAACAGTAACAACAACAAAATAAATTCACCTGTTGGGAACTCTAACCACAACTCACTACCTTGGTGTTCGAAGTGCAAGGGGAAACACTTCAGTGTCAACTGCCCAGTGTGCTATCACTACAACCAGCCTGGACACATCAAGTCGATGTGCCCTAAGCTGAAAAGGGAAGAAGTGAATACTGTTCAAGCGACAAGACCTAAGGCCAATGGATGGGTGTTCACCATGAGCTGAACTGAGTTTGAGGGCAACGAAGACCTCATACAAGGTACATGTCATATTAATGAGATTTCCTTATCTCTGCTGTTTGATTCGGGTGCGACCCATTCTTTCATATCTAATGATGTTGTCAACCGATTAGCATTTCATATAGTGTCCTTACCCTATGACCTAATTGTATCTACACCCACTAACGACCCTGTCATAGTGTTAACTATGTGTTCTCAATGTTCCATAACTTTAGATGAAAGAACCTTTGTAGTAGACCTGACATGTCTACCATTATCCCAATTAGATATCATCTTAGGAATGGACTGGCTGTCTAACAATCATGTTCTTATGAACTACTTTAACAAAATAGTAATCTTTAGTGACCCCAAAGACCCCATTGAATCTTGTTATGAAACCAAAAGCACCACTGCCAATCCAATGAAGGAACTCTTGAAGGATGAGGCTCAAGTATTTATGCTGCTGGCATCATTAGAAAAGAAGGGTGGAGAAGAGATTCAGAATCTAACTATGGTTAGAGATTTCTCCGAAGTCTTCCCATATGATATTCTTAGCTTACCCCCGGTACGGGAGATAGAGTTTGCTATCGATCTGGTTCCTAGAATTGGACCGATCTCTATAGCTCCCTACAGGATGGCACCATTGGAGTTAACAGAGTTGAAGAAGCAATTGAAGGACTTGCTAAAAAAATAAATTTTCAGACCTAGTGTTTCACCATGGGGTGCTCCGGTGTTATTCGTGAAGAAGAAGGATGGTAGTATGCGGCTATGTACTGACTTCCGATAGTTGAACAAGGTCACCATCAAGAACAAGTACCCATTTCCAGGAATTGATGACTTGATGGATCAATTAAGAGGAGCTATCGTGTTTTCAAAGATCGATCTTAGATCTGGGTACCACCAAATACGCGTGAAATCAGAGGATATTCTGAAAACTGCTTTTCGGACGTGATATGGACATTACGAATATCTCGTGATGCCATTTGGTGTAACCAATGCTCTTGAAGTGTGCATGGATTACATAAATCATATTTTTCATCCATACCTCGATACATTTATGGTTCTATTTATCGATGATATCCTGATTTACTCGAAAGATTAGGAGGAACATGCGAAGCATATGAGAATAATGTTGCAGGTGGTAAAGGACAACCAACTCTATGCCAAACTTTCGAAATGTGAATTTTGGTTAGAATCGGGGAATTTTCTCGGGCATGTGATATCAAGCGAAGGAATTGTTGTCGATCCTGCAAAAGTGGGAATGATGATGGAATGGAGCTCTCCAAAATCTGTAACATAAATCAGAAGCTTCCTTGGTTTAGCAGGATACTATCGGAAGTTTATTGAAGGGTTTTCGAAGTTGGTGTTGCCACTGACTACGTTAACAAGGAAAGACAAGGCTTTCGTCTTGACGACAAAGTGTGAGGAAAACTTTCAAGTGAAAGTGCAAAGTGTCAAGTAGAGCACTATTGGATTGTCTAGGTTGTTGTATCTAGTTTAATTCTGTATAAAAATGAAAGTGCAAAGTGTAAATAATAGCACTACCATGTCTTTGCCTTTGTTTTGATGGATACAAGGTTTTAACAAAGCTTGAAGATGGCTCAACAATGAATAGGCCTTATGCTCATTTGGTCATGTCTAGACTAGGATATAACAAAGCTTGATTGCCTACATACTGATTCAGAGAAACACAAATCATGCACAACCTACCGTGAATGATTTGAGGTTTATGTTTTCTATGAAGGAGAACATCATGATAAACCAGCCTGATGAAATTCCGAAGGTCATGTATAGCGTCTCAATCTCTCAATCAAGTCTACTTCCGTATAGTATCTTCATATTCCGAGTAATTGACTATCTTCACATTGATATTTCAGATACTATGGTGATGGACTGCTCAGACAAGGATCACTTGATTGGTGAGAGTTTAATTCACAAGATGGGCATCTACAAGTATGGCAACACTTGGAAATCTCAAGAGGACTTCAACAATGCCAACCTTGATCCTTCCGGTGAAGATGATCAAGACATGAGCTAAGAGCCATTTGCTGCAACTCAGGGGGAGTATTCAGAACATGCATCACAAGAACCTGCATTTGGACAAGCTTATATGAATGCTATGGAACAACGTCTCAATAATAGGATGAACCTTCACTTTCAGTCTCTCAAGGATTCATATCATACGGATTTGGAACATTTTGAGGAACGTCAGAATGCATACATTGACAACCATTACCAATCCTTGCGGAATTATATTCATACTACTACTGATTCTCATAATAGAAGAATGGTTGCTGAGTTCAACAAGCTGAGTGTCTTCATCAAGGGTGGTTGTAGTTCGTCGACTCCTAACAACCAGAATCCTCCATCTCATCCTTAGATAGGAACCCTTAGAGCCTTAGTTTAGTCTTCCTAGCTAATGGACTTTGTTGATTCTGTTTCCTCTTGAGATCTTATATTTTGTGTTACGTTACAATTTTTTATTTGGATTGTAATAACTCATATCTACTGCTGAACTACTGTTTTACATTTTGTGGTAAAATGATTTCGAATTATCGCGTTTATAGTTGCTTGTTAATTATATTGCATATAACACCTCACTTTGTTTGAAATGAATCTTGATCATGATTGGTATATGTAATTATGTTGAATGATCGTGCCTATTGTAAACTGCTTAAATATATCAAATGCGTAATCATTCCATGTTTGATTTGCTTATGCATAACCCTTCATGTCATTCAAACTTTTTTGTGGCTATCTGCTGTCATTTTAATCAATTAACGATTTCACTTAATCGATTAAATGATGTAAAAAAAATTGTGAATTTGTTCAAGCTTCTTAACAGCTGGTTAATTAGTTACATACCCAAGGTTAATTGATTAATTTCAGTCTATCTTAACCATAATAACTCTCCAAACTTTTGACTAGAATTGAATACGTTTATCTTTTTGATAATGTCAAGAGGGGGAGAAAGATTGCTTGTTGTGTTATATACATTTTGTAGGTTGTGTGGTGTTTTTGCAGGTTGTTCTATCAAGCTTCCGTACATAATTATGCTTACCTACAAGGAAGCAAATGTGCTTTAACTTTGTTCTCAGAAAAACAACCTCAGCCAAACGCACTACAAAATCATCATCAAGCTTATCCATCAATAATTGAAGAATTTTGATGAAGGGTTTGTCATCATCAAAAAGGGGAGATTGAAAATGCAAAGTGTCAAGAATTGCACTAGCATGTCTTTGCATATGTTTTGATGAAGACAAGGTTTTAACAAAGCTTGAAGATGGCTCAACAATCAATAGGCCTTATGCTCATTTGGTCATGTCTAGACTAGGATATAAATTGAGTCTATAATCTAAGTACTCTGGGATGTGTGCCGTAGTAAGTGAGTATAGGTTAGTTAAACCTAGATGCTAGTCTCTTAAGCCATCTTAATTGAACTATCATTTTCATGAGATACATCATCTAGTTAATTGCATGTTCATGCATCTATCATACATGTTATATGTGCATATTAGGCATAATATAATTGGTAAAGCATGTATATATATTGTGCATAACATA
>NC_032019.1:22453543-22454583 GCF_001865875.1 Lupinus angustifolius | reverse complement strand
TTAATCGATTAACTCAACTGCTTTTCTTTTAAATATGTGTTTTCTGT
Organism: Lupinus angustifolius; assembly: GCF_001865875.1. Classification (NCBI taxonomy): domain Eukaryota; kingdom Viridiplantae; phylum Streptophyta; class Magnoliopsida; order Fabales; family Fabaceae; genus Lupinus; species Lupinus angustifolius. The sequence continues at coordinate 22,454,536 of NC_032019.1, read as the reverse complement.
TTTAATTGAATTTTGTGTCATTTTGTTGCCCTGTTAATCGATTAAATGGAAGCCTTAATCGATTAACTAGTCTGTTATGTGTTATAACTGAAATATGTTTAAACTGTTTAACTGTTTTTGCAACGAATGTAACCACTTATTCTCCATGCTATAAATACAAGACATCACTCAGAAACCCACAACATTGCATTCTATTGTATAGGGCTATTTAGAGAGCATTTTGCATACGTGTTTTACTCTGTTTTTGCTACGAATGTAACCACTTATTCTCCATGCTATAAATACAAGGCATCATGTGAGAAGAGAGATTGTGTTGTTTTAATTGCTGTCATATGCTTACTGTTTTTGCATAATTTCGTATCCATTCTTATCTTGCTCACATGATCATGCATTAGATTTTGATAGAGAGAAATCATTTGTATACTGATATTGATTAACTCATTTGAATATTGATGGCTTAAGTGGTTAGTAAAAGGGTTAATCTTTGAGTCTTTATCTTGTAATATTTTAAGCATTATTGTGCTTAGTATACCTTGCTGTTTAACGTGTTTTTTGTGTAGTTTGGATCTATCTTTTGGTGTGAGATCACCACAGAGATTGAAGTTCTTCACCAAGGCTAGGAGGTCTTGATTTGAGGATAAGAATCTTAGTGGGGCTAGTTCGCGAGAAAGGTTTTCTCAAGAGGCAAAGGGTAGAGTCAAACGAAGTTTTGGAGTTCCTAGATTTCAAGAAGGGAGCGTCCTATGTGCTTGTAATTGAATTGGTATTTGTATCCTTTATTCAATATTGTGAAGAAAGTGAAAGTGTGCATGTCAAGAGGAACACTTTGGAAAGCTCTCTTTATACGTCATGGTTTTTATGAGGACAACTTGTGCTAATAAGAGCTTGAAGATCACCAACAAATCAACTGCTTAAGTCTTTTGATTGGTACTAGGCTTAGACTAGAAACTAGTTTAAGTTGAGTCTAAGGCTTAGGTCACCTAATACATGTCT
>NC_032019.1:22452605-22453443 GCF_001865875.1 Lupinus angustifolius | reverse complement strand
AACCGCTACACCTATTCAACCCCCCCTTCTAGGTGTTCCTAGACCACTCATACCTAACAAGTGGCATTAGAGCTAGTACGACGTGCTAGCTCAACCGCATCCGCGTGATCTGAAGGGATTTATAATGGGTCCCACCAACCCCTTTGGTGATGATGGCGCATCCATTTACCGCCCTCTCGTATTCAGTGGCGAGGGTTACGCCTACTGGAAAGTCCGAATGAAAATATTCATTGAGGCTATTGATTCTGATATTTGGGAATCCGTAATCAGTGGTCCCTTCGCCCCACTTCACTTAGTGGATGGAAAATCGAAAGAAAAGCCAAAAAGCTTATGGACCGATGAGGAGCGCAAGAAGGTCCAGTTCAACCTTCGCGCCAAGAATATCATAACATCAGCCCTATCCTACGATGAAATCTTTCGGGTGTCCCAATGTCAAAGTGCCAAGAAAATATGGGACACTTTAGAAGTGACTCACGAAGGCACTAGCTAAGTCAAGCGCGCTCGGTTAAATGCCTAACTCACGAATACGAATTGTTTCGTATGCTACCGAGTGAATCAATCAGCGATATGCAAAAATGATTCACTCACATCATTAACCATCTTATCGCTTTAGATAAGGTTTTCACCAAAGGAGAGCTCACAAATAAAGTCTTACGCTATCTTGACAAGAGATGGCAACCTAAAGTAACAACAATCATGGAGTCCAAGGATTTAGACTCCATGCCTTTGGCAACACTCTTTGGAAAGCTTCAAGAGCATGAGATGGAGCTTGGGCGTTTGACAATGCATGAGGAGTCCGATCGCAAAAAGAAGGGAATATCTCTTAAAGCTTCAACAT
>NC_032019.1:22452297-22452505 GCF_001865875.1 Lupinus angustifolius | reverse complement strand
GAGGATGACGAGGATGAGGATGAGGATGAGGATAGGAGGAGGACGAGGATGAGGATAACATGAGGATGAAGATAGGATGAGGATAGGAATGAGGATGAGGATTAGGATGCGGACGAGAATGAGTATGAGGATGAGGATAGAATCGGGATGAGGATGAGGATGAGAATGAGGATAGGATGAGGATGAGATTAGGATGAGGATGAAGATG
>NC_032019.1:22451937-22452197 GCF_001865875.1 Lupinus angustifolius | reverse complement strand
ATGAGGATGAGGATAGGATGTGGATGAGGACGAGGATGAGGATAGGATGAAGACGAGAATGACGATGGGATAGGATGAGGAGGAGGATAGGATGAGGATGAGGATGAGGATGTGGATAGGATGAGGACGAGGATGAGGATGCTGATTAGGATAGGATGAGGACGAGGATGAGGAATAGGAAGAGAATGATGATAGGATGAGGATGAGCATGAGGATGAGGAGAGGATGAGGAAAAGAATGAGAATGAGGATATGATGAGA
>NC_032019.1:22451470-22451837 GCF_001865875.1 Lupinus angustifolius | reverse complement strand
GAGAATGAGGATGAGGATAGGATCAGGGGTAGAATGAGGATGAGGAAGTGGATGAGGATAGGTTGAGTGTGAGAATGTGGATGACGATAAGGATAGGATAAGGAGTGGGATGAGGATGAGGAAAAGGACGAGGATAGGATGAGAACGAAAATGAAGAGGAGGATAGGATGAGCAAGACGAAGAGGATGAGGATGAGGATAGGATGAGGACGAGAATATGGATGAGGATAGGATGAAAATGAGGATGAGGTTAGGATGAGGTTAGGATGACGACGAGAAAGAGGATTAGGATAGAATGAGGATGAGAATAGGATGAGGATGAGGATAGGATCGGGATGAGGATGAGGAAGAGGATATGATGAGGATGA
>NC_032019.1:22450802-22451370 GCF_001865875.1 Lupinus angustifolius | reverse complement strand
TGATGAGGATAGGATGAGAACGAGGATGAGGATGAAGAAGAGGATGAGGATAGGATGAGGACGAGAATGAGAATGAGAATGAGGAAAGGATGAGGATGTGGATGAAGAGGAGAATGATGATGAGGATAGGATGAGGATGAAGACGAGGATGAGGATAGGATGAGGAGGAGAATGAGGATGAGGATGAGGACGAGGATGAGGATGAGGATCGGATGTGGACGAGAATGCGGATGAGGATAAGATGAGGATAGGATGAGGAGTAGAATGAGGATGAGGAAGAGGATGAGGATAGGATGAGGACGAGAATGAGGATGAGGATGAGGATAGGATGAGGAAGAGGAAGATGATGGGGACGAGGATAGAATACAGACGAGAATGTGGATGAGGATAGGATGAGAAGGAGGATGAAGATAGGATGAGGATAGGATGAGGACGAGGATGAGGATAGGAGAGGATGAGGATGAGGATGAGCAGCAGGATGAGGATGAGGATGAGGGTAGGATGAGGAAGTGGATGAGGATAAGGAAGAGGGTAGGATGAGGATGAGGATGAGGATAGGATAAGGATG
>NC_032019.1:22450398-22450702 GCF_001865875.1 Lupinus angustifolius | reverse complement strand
GATGAGGATGAGGATAGGATGAGGACGAGAATGAGGAAGAGGATGTGGATAGGAGGAGGACGAGGATGAGGATGAGGATAGGATGAGGACGTGAATGAGGATAACGATGAGGATAGGATGAGGACGTGAATGAGGTTGAGGATAGGATGAGGACGAGGATGAGGATAGGATTAGGACGAGAATGTGGATGAGGATGAGGATAAAGATGGGGATAGGACGAGGAGTAGAATGAGGATGATGAATAGGATAGGATGAGGATGAGGATGAGGATGAGGATAAGGATGAAGATGAGGTTTGGATGAGG
>NC_032019.1:22448198-22450298 GCF_001865875.1 Lupinus angustifolius | reverse complement strand
TAATTCTAATCCTAATCCTCATCCTCATCCTCCTCCTAATCCTAATCCTAATCCTAATCCTCATCCTAATCCTAATCTGATTCCTAATCCTAATCGTAATCCTAATCCTAATCCTAATCCGAATCCTAATCCTAATCCTAATCCAAATCCTTATCCATATCCTTATCTTAACACAAAACCTAATCTGTATCCTAATTCTAATCCTAATCCTAATCATAATCCTAATCCTAATCTCAATCCTAATCCTAATCTTAATCCTAACCTCCTCATCCTGATCCTCATCCTGATCCCGATCCTGATAATGATCCTGGTCCTCATCCTGATACCGATCCTGATAAGGATCCTGATCCTGATCCAGATCCTAATGGTGATCCTGATCATGATTCTCATCCTGATCCTGATACTGATCCTGATCGTGATCCTCATCCTTATATATATCCTGATCTTGATCCTAATCCTGATCCTCATCCTCATCCTGATCCTCATCCTGATCCTAATCCTAATCCTAATACTAATCCTCATCCTAATCCTAATCTTAATCCTCATCCTAATCCTAATACTAATACTAATCTAAATCCTAATCCCAATCCTAAACTTAATTCGAACTAGAATCCTAATCCTAATCCTAATCCTGATCCTGATCCCGATCCTCATCCTGATCCTGATCCTGATCCTGATCCTGATCCTCATCGTGATCCTGATCCTCATCCTTATCCTGATCCAGATCCTGATCCTGATCTTAATCCTAATTCTAATCCTAATCCTCATCCTCATCCTCATCCTAATCCTAATCCTAATCCTCATCCTCATCCTAATCCTAATCCTAATCCTAATCCTAATCCTAATCCTAATCCGAATCCAAATCCAAATCCTTATCCATATCCTTATCCTAACACTAACCCTAATCTGTATCCTAATCTGTATCCTAATCCTAATCTAATCCTAATCCTAATCATAATCATAATCCTAATCCTAATCCCAATCCTAATCCTAATCTTAATCCTAACCTAATCCTCATCCTCATCCTGATCCTGATCCCGATCCTTATCCTAATCCTAATCCTGATCCTGATCCTAATCCTAAAACTAATCCTAATCCTAATCCTAATCCTCAACCTAATCCTAATCCAAATCCTAATCTTTATTTGAACAAAAATCCTAATCCTAATCATGATCCTTATCCTGATCCTGATCCTCACCCTGATCCTGATCGTCGTCATGATCCTGATCCAGATCCTGATCCTGATCCTAATCCTAATCCTCATCCTCATCCTCATCCTAATCCTAATCCAAATCCTTATCCATATCCTTATCCTAACCCTAACCCTAAATCCAAATCCTTATCCATATCCTTATCCAAACCCTATCCCTAATCTGTATCCTAATCTATATCCTAATCCTAATCATAATCATCATCCTAATCCTAATCCCAATCCTCATCCTAATCTTAATCCTAACCTAATCCTCATCCTGAACCTGGTCCTGATAATGATCCTGATCCTGATCCTAATACTGATCCTGGTTCTGATCCAGATCCTCATCCTCATCCTGATCCTAATCCTTATCCTAATCCTAATCCTGATCCTAATCCTAATACAAATCCTAATCTTAATTCGAACCAGAATCCTAATCATCATCTTGATCGTGATCCTCATCCCAATCTTCATCCTAATCCTAATCCTCATCCTAATCCTAATCCTAATCCCTATCCTCATTCTAATCCTAATCCTAATCCTAATCCTAATCCGAATCCAAATCCAAATCCACATCCATATCCTTATCTTAACACTAACCCTAATATGTATCCTAATCCTAATCCTAATCCTAATCCTAATCATAATCATAATCCTAATCCTAATCCCAATCCTAATCCTAATCTTAATCCTAACCTAATCCTCATCCTCATCCTGATCCTGATCCCGATCCTAATCCTGATCATGATCATGATCCTAATACTGATCCTGATCCTAATCCTGATCCTCATCCTGATCCTAATCCTAAACCTAATCCTAATCGTAATCCTAATCCTCATCATAATCCTCATCTTCGTCCTCATCCTAATCCTAATCCTAATCCTCATCCTCATCCTAATCCTAATCCT
>NC_032019.1:22447518-22448098 GCF_001865875.1 Lupinus angustifolius | reverse complement strand
CTAATCTGTATCCTAATCTATATCCTAATCCTAATCATAATCATCATCCTAATCCTAATCCCAATCCTCATCCTAATCTTAATCCTAACCTAATCCTCATCCTGAACTTGATCCTGAACCTTATCCTAATAATGATCCCGATAATGATCCTTATCCTGATCCTGATCCTGATCCTAATACTGATCCTGATTCTGATCCTCATCCTGATCCTGATAATGATCCTGATCCTGATCATGATCCTCAAACTGCTCCTGATTCTGATCCTCATCCTGATCCTGATCCTCATAATGATCCTAATACTGATCCTAATACTGATCCTGATCTTGATCTTCATCCTGATCCTGAAAATGATCCTGATCCTGATCCTGATCCTAATACTGATCCTGATCCTGATCCTCATCCTGATCGTAATCCTTATCCTAATCCTAATACTAATCTGAATCATAATCCTAATCCTAATACAAATCCTAATCTGAATTCGAACCATAATCCTAATCCTCATCCTAATCCTAATCCTAATCCTAATCCTAATCCTAATCCTAATCCTAATCCTAATCCTAATCCAAATCCTAATCCTAAT
>NC_032019.1:22446870-22447418 GCF_001865875.1 Lupinus angustifolius | reverse complement strand
ATCATAATCCTAATCATAATCCTAATCCTAATCCTAATCCTAATCCTAATCCTAATCCTAATCCTAATCCTAATCCTAATCCTAATCCTAATCCTAATCCTAATCCAAATCCAAATCCTTATCCATATCCTTATCCAAACCCTATCCCTAATCTGTATCCTAATCTATATCCTAATCCTAATCATAATCATCATCCTAATCCTAATCCCAATCCTCATCCTAATCTTAATCCTAACCTAATCCTCATCCTGAACCTGGTCCTGATAATGATCCTGATCCTGATCCTAATACTGATCCTGGTTCTGATCCAGATCCTCATCCTGATCCTAATCCTTATCCTAATCCTAATCCTGATCCTAATCCTAATACAAATCCTAATCTTAATTCGAACCAGAATCCTAATCATCATCTTGATCGTGATCCTCATCCCAATCTTCATCCTAATCCTAATCCTCATCCTAATCCTAATCCTAATCCCTATCCTCATTCTAATCCTAATCCTAATCCTATTCCTAATCCTAATCCTAATCCTAATCCGAATCCAAATC
>NC_032019.1:22445027-22446770 GCF_001865875.1 Lupinus angustifolius | reverse complement strand
CTAATCTGTATCCTAATCTATATCCTAATCCTAATCATAATCATCATCCTAATCCTAATCCCAATCCTCATCCTAATCTTAATCCTAACCTAATCCTCATCCTGAACTTGATCCTGAACATGATCCTAATAATGATCACGATAATGATCCTTATCCTGATCCTGATCCTAATACTGATCCTGATTCTGATCCTCATCCTGATCCTGATAATGATCCTGATCCTGATCATGATCCTCATACTGCTCCTGATTCTGATCCTCATCCTGATCCTGATCCTAATAATGATCCTAATACTGATCCTAATACTGATCCTGATCTTGATCTTCATCCTGATCCTGAAAATGATCCTGATCCTGATCCTGATCCTAATACTGATCCTGATCCTGATCCTCATCCTGATCGTAATCCTTATCCTAATCCTAATACTAATCTGAATCATAATCCTAATCCTAATACAAATCCTAATCTGAATTCGAACCATAATCCTAATCCTCATCCTAATCCTAATCCTAATCCTAATCCTCATCCTAATCCTAATCCTAATCCTAATCCTAATCCTAATCCTAATCCTAATCCTAATACTAATCCAAATCCTAATCTGAATCCTAATCTTAATCCTAATCCTAATGCAAATCCTTATCCATATCCTTATCCTAACCCTAACCCTAATCGTAATCCTAATCCAAATACAAATCCTTATCCTAATCCTAACCTTAATCCTAATGCTAATCCTAATCCTTATCCATATTCTTATCCTAACCCTAACCCTAATCGTAATCCTAATCCTAATCCTAATCCTAATCCAAATCCTTATCCTAATCTTAATTTGAACCCGAATCCTGATCCGGATCCTGATCCTGATCCTGATGTGGATCTTTATCCTGACCCGGATCCTGATCCTCATCCTGATCCTAATCCTGATCCTAATTCGGATCCTGATCCTGATCCTAATCCTGATCCTGATTCTAATCCTCATCCTTATCCTCATCCTAATCCTAATCTGAATCCTAATCCAAATCCTTATCCATATCCTTATCCTAACCCTAACCCTAATCGTAATCCTAATCCCAACCCTAACCCTAATCATAATCGTAATCCCAACCCTAACCCTAACCTTAATCCTAATCCTAATCCTAATCCAAATCCTTATCCTAATCTTAATTTGAACCCGAATCCTGATCCTGATCCTCATCTTGATCCTGATCCTAATCCTGATCCAGGTCCTGATCCTGATCGAGATCCTAATCATAATCCTAATACTCATCCTAATCCTAATCCTAATCCTAATCCTCATCCTAATCCTAATCCTAATCCTAATCCTAATCCTAATCCTAATCCTAATCCAAATCCAAATCCTTATCCATATCCTTATCTTAACCCAAACCCTAATCTGTATCCTAATCCTAATCCTAATCCTAATCATAATCCTAATCCTAATCTCAATCCTAATCCTAATCTTAATTCTAACCTCGTGATCATGATCCTCATCCTGATCCCGATCCTGATAATGATCCTGATCCTGATCCTGATCCTAATGGTGATCCTGATCATGATCCTGATCCTGATACTGATCCTCATCCTAATCCTAATGCTAATCCTCATCCTAATCCTGATCTTAATCCTCATCCTAATCCTAAGCCTAATACCAATCTAAATCCTAATCCAAATCCTAATCTTAATTCAAACTAGAATCCTAATCCTAATCCTAATCCTGATCCTGATCCTGATCCTGATCCTGATCCT
>NC_032019.1:22435413-22444927 GCF_001865875.1 Lupinus angustifolius | reverse complement strand
TCCTGATCCCGATCCTGATCCTGATAATGATCCTGATCCTGATCCCGATCCTGATCCTGATCCCAATCCTAAACCTAATCCTAATCCTAATCGTAATCCTAATCATGATCATGATCCTGATCCTGATCCTGATCATGATCCTCACCCTGATCCTGATCGTCATCCTGATCCTGATCTAGATCCTGATGCTGATCCTAATCCTAATCCTCATCCTCATCCTAATCCTAATCCTAATCATAATCCTCATCCTAATCCTAATCCCAATCCTAATCCTAATCTTAATCCTTACCTAATCCTCATCCTGAACCTGATCCTGAACCTGATCCTGATCTTGATCCTAATATTGATCCTGATTCTGATCCTGATCCTCATCCTCATCCTGATCCTAATCCTTATCCTAATCCTAATCCTAATCCTAATCCTGATCCTAATCCTAATACTAATCTGAATCCTAATCCTAATCCTAATCCTAATCCTAATCCTAATACAAATCCTAATCTTAATTCGAACCAGAATCCTAATCCTCATCCTGATCGTGATCCTCATCTCAATCTTCATACTAATCCTAATCCTCATCCTAATCCTAATCCTAATCCTAATCCTAATCCTAATCCTAATCATAATCCTAATCCTAATCCTAATCCTAATCCGAATTCAAATCCAAATCCTTCTCCATATCCTAATCCTAATCCTAATCCTAATCTTAATCCTAACCTAATCCTCATCCTCATCCTGATCCTGATCCCGATCCTGATCATGATCCTGATACTGATCCTGATCCTAATCCTGATCCTGATCCTGATCGTGATTCTCATCCTAATCCTAATCCAAATCCTAATCTTAATTTGAACCAGAATCCTAATCCTAATCATGATCTTGATCCTCATCCTGATCCTGATCCTAATCGTCATCCTGATCCTGATCCAGATCCTGATCCTGATGCTGATCCTAATCCTAATCCTCATCCTCCTCCTCATCCTAATCGTAATCCTAATCCTAATCCAAATCCATATCGATAACCATATCCTTATCCAAACCCTATCCCTAATCTGTATCCTAGTTTAGATCCTAATCCTAATCCTAATCATAATCCTCATGCTAATCCTAATCCCAATCCTAATAGTAATCTTAATCCTAACCTAATCCTCATTCTGAACCTGATCCTGAACCTGATCCTGATAATGATCCTTATCCTGATCTTAATCCTAATACTGATCCTGATTCTGATCCTGATCCTGATCCTAATCCTAATAATGATCCTGATCCTGATCCTGATCCTAATTCTAATCCTGATTCTGATCCTGATCCTTATCCTAATCCAGATCCTAATCCTTATCCTAATCCTAATACTAATATGAATCGTAATCCTAATCCTAATACTAATACAAATCCTAATCTGAATTCGAACAAAAATCCTAATCCTCATCCTGACCGTGATCCTCATCCCAATCTTCATCCTAATCCTAATCCTCATCCTAATCCTAATCCGAATCTGAATACGAATCCTAATCATAATCCTAATACTCATCCTAATCCTAATCCTAATCCTAATCCTCATCCTAATCCTAATCCTAATCCTAATCCTCATCCTAATCCGAATCCTAATCCTAATACTAATCCAAATCCTAATCTGAATCCTAATCTTAATCCTTATCCTAATGCAAATCCTTATCCATATCCTTATCCTAACCCTATCCCTAATCCTAATCCTAATCCTATTCCGAATCATAATCCTAATCCTAATCCAAATCTAAATCCTTATCCTTATCTTAATTTGAACCTGAATCCTAATCCTAATCCTAATACTGATCCTGATCCGGTCCTGATCCTGATCTTGGTCCTAATCCTGATCCTGGTCCTGATGCTGATCCTAATCCTAATCCAATTCCTTATCTGAACCCTAACCCTAATCGTAATCCTAATCCTAATCCTAATCCTAACCTTAATCCTAATCCTAATCCTTATCCATATCCTTATCCTAACCCTAACCCTAATCGTAATCGTAATCCTAATGCTAATCCTAATGCTAATCCTAATCCTGATCTTGATCCGGATCCTGATCCTGATCTTCATCCTGATCCTGCTCCTGATCCTGATCCTAATCCTGATCCTGATTCTGATCCTCATCTTGATCCTCCTCCGGATCCTCATCCTGATACTCATCCTAATCCTAATCCAAATCATAATGCAAATCCTTATCTATATCCTTATCCTAACCCTAACCCTAATCGTAATCCTAATCCTAACCATAATCCTGATGCTAATCCTAATCCTAATCCTAATCCAAATCATCATCCTAATCCTAATCCTAATCCTTATCCTAATCTTAATTTGAACCCAAATCCTTATCTTGATCCTCATCTTGATCCTGACACTGATCCAGATCCTAATCCTAATCCTAATCTAGATCCTGATCCTAATCCTGATCCTGATCCTGATCCTGATCCTCATCCTAATCCTAATCCAAATCCTAATCTTAATTTGAACCAGAATCCTAATCCTAATCATGATCCTGATCCTCATCCTGATCCTGATCGTAATTGTCATCCTGATCCTGATCCAGATCCTGATCCTGATCCTGATCCTAATCCTAATCCTCATCCTCATCCTCATTCTCATCCTAATCCTAATCCTAATCCTAATCGTAATCCTAATCCTAATCCAAATCCATATCCTAATCCAAACCCTATCCCTAATCTGTATCCTAATCTATATCCTAATTCTAATCCTAATCATAATCCTCATGCTAATCCTAATCCCAATCCTAATCCTAATCTTAATCCTAACCTAATCCTCATTCTGAACCTGATCCTGAACCTGATCCTGATAATGATCCTTATCTTGATCCTGATCCTAATAGTGATCCTGATTCTGATCCTGATCCTGATCCTGATCCTGATCCTGATAATGATCCTGATCCTGGTCTTGATCCTAATACTGATCCTGATTCTGATCCTGATCCTGATCCTCATCCTGATCCTAATCCTTATTCTAATCCTAATACTAATCTGAATCCTAATCCTAATCCTAATACAAATCCTGATCTGAATTCAAACCAAAATCCTAATCCTCATCCTGATCGTGATCCTCATCCCAATCTTCATCCTAATCCTAATCCTCATCCTAATCCTAATCCTAATCCTAATCCTAATCCTAATCCTAATCCGAATCTGAATACAAATCCTAATCTTAATACTCATCCTAATCCTAATCCTATTCATAATCCTCATCCTAATCCTAATCCTCATCCTAATCCGAATCCTAATCCTAATACTAATCCAAATCCTAATCTGAATCCTAATCTTAATCTTTATCCTAATGCAAATCCTTATCCATATCCTTATCCTAAACCTAACCCTAATCCTAATCCTAATCCTAATCCTAATCCGAATCATAATCCAAATCCTAATCCAAATCTAAATCTGTATCCTTATCTTAATTTGAACCTGAATCCTAATCCTAATCCTGATATTGATCTTGATCCACTCCTGATCCTGATCTTGGTCCTGATCCTGATCCTGGTCCTGATGCTGATCCTAATCCTAATCCAAATCCTTATCCATATCCTTATCCGAACCCTAACCGTAATCGTAATCCTAATCCTAATCCTAATCCAAATCCAAATCCTTATCCTAATCGTTATCCTAACCCTAACCCTAATATGTACCCTAATCCATATCCTAATCCTAATCCTTATCCATATCCTTATCCTAACCCTAGCCCTAATCTGTATCCTAATCCTAATCCTAATCCTAATCATAATGCTAATCCTAATTCCAATCCTAATCCTAATCTTAATCCTAACCTAATCCTCATCATTATCCTGATCCTCATCCTGTTCCCGATCGTGATATCGATCCTGATCCTCATCCTAATACTAATCCTAATCCTGATCCTGATTCTAATCCTCATCCTTATCCTCATCCAAATCCAAATCCTTATCCATATCCTTATCCTAACCATAACCCTAATCATAATCCTAATCCCAACCCTAACTCTAACCCTAATCGTAATCCAAATCCTTATCCTAATCTTAATTTGAACCCGAAAACTGATCCTGATCCGAATCCTAATCCTGATCTTGATCCGGATCCTGATTCTAATCTTCATCCTAATCCTGATCCTGATTCTGATCCTCATCTTGATCCTCCTCCAGATCCTCATCCTGATACTCATCCTAACCCTAATCGTAATCCTAATCCTAACCCTAATCCTGATCCTAATCCTAATCCTAATCCTAATCCTAATCCAAATCATCATCCTAATCCTAATCCTAATCCTTATCCTAATCTTAATTTGAACCCAAATCCTTATCCTAATCCTCATCTTGATCCTGATCCTGATCCAGATCCTAATCCTAATCCTGATCTGGATCCTGATCCTTATCTGGATCCTGATCCTTATCTGGATCCTGATCCTGATCCTGATTCTGATCCTCATCCTTATCCTCATCCTAATCCTAATCCTAATCCTAATCCAAATCCTTTCCCAAATCATAATTCGAATCATAATTCTGATCCTGCTCCTTATCCTGATCTTGATCCTTATCCTGATCCTGATCCCTATACTGATCCTAATCTTGATCTTAATCCTGATCACGGTCCTCATCCTCATCCTCATCCTCATCCTAATTCTAATCCTCATCCTAATCCTAATATGAATCCTAATCCGAATCCTAATCCTAATCCTCATCCTAATCCTAATACTCATCCTAGTCCTCATCCTAATCCTAATCCTAATCCTAATCCTGATCCTGATCCTGATCCTCATGCTCATCCTGATACTGATCCTGATCCTGATCATTATCCTGATCATAATCCTCATCTTGGTCCTAATCCAGATCCTGATCCTGATCCTAATCCTAATCCTAATCCTAATCCTCATCCTCATCCTCATCCTCATCCTCATCCTCATCCTAATCCTAATCCTAATCGTAATCCTAATCCTATTCCTAATCCTAATCCTAATCCGAATCCTAATCCTAATCCAAATCCAAATCCTTATCCATATCGTTATCCTAACCCTAACCCTAATATGTACCCTAATCCATATCCTAATCCTAATCCTTATCCATATCCTTATCCTAACCCTAGCCCTAATCTGTATCCTAATCCTAATCCTAATCCTAATCATAATGCTAATCCTAATTCCAATCCTAATCCTAATCTTAATCCTAACCTAATCCTCATCATTATCCTGATCCTCATCCTGTTCCCGATCGTGATATCGATCCTGATCCTCATCCTAATACTAATCCTAATCCTGATCCTGATTCTAATCCTCATCCTTATCCTCATCCAAATCCAAATCCTTATCCATATCCTTATCCTAACCATAACCCTAATCATAATCCTAATCCCAACCCTAACTCTAACCCTAATCGTAATCCAAATCCTTATCCTAATCTTAATTTGAACCCGAATCCTGTTCCTGATCCTCATCTTGATCCTGATCCAGATCCTGATCCTGAGCCTGATCCTGATTCTGATTCTCGGATCCTGATTCTGATCATGATCCTATCCTGATTTTGATCCTGATCTTGATTCTGATCCTCATCCTTATCCTGATTCTGTTCCTAATCCTAATCCTAATCCTCATCCTAATCCTAATCCGATTCCTAATCTTAATCGTAATGCTAATCCTAATCCGAATCCTAATCCTAATCCAAATCCAAATCCTTATCCATAACCTTATCTTAACCCAAACCCTAATCTATATCCTAATCCGTATCCTAATCCTAATCCTAATCCTAATCATAATTCTATTCCTAATCCGAATTTTAATCCTAACCTCTTGATCCTGATCCTCATCCTGATCCCGATCCTGATCGTGATCCTCATCCTGATCCTAATAGTGATCCTGATCATGATCGTCATCTTGATCCTGATCCTGATACTGATCCTCATCCTTATAGTGAGCCTGATCTTGATCCTAATCCTGATCCTCATCCTGATCCTAATCCTAATCCTAATCCTCATCCTAATCCTAATCCTAATCCTCATCCTAATCCTAATCCTAATCCTCATCCTAATCCTAATCCTCATCCTAATCCTAATCCTCATCCTAATCCTAATCCTCATCCTAATCCTAATCCTCATCCTAATCCTAATCCTCATCCTAATCCTAATCCTGATCTTAATCCTCATCCTAATCCTAATCCTAATACTAATCTAAATCCTAATCCTAATCCTAATCCAAATCGTAATCTTAATTCGAACCAGAATCCTAATCCTAATCCTAATCCTGATCCTGATCCTAATCCTGATCCTGATCCTTATCCTCATCCTAATCCTAATCCTGATCCTAATCCTAATCCTAATCCTAATCCTAATCCTAATCCTAATCCTAATCCTAATCATAATCCCAATCCTAATCCTCATCTGAATCCAAATCCAAATCCTTTTCCATATCATTATCCTAACCCTAACCCTAATCTGTATCCTAATCTTTATCCTAATCCTAATCCTAATCCTAATCATAATCCTAATCCTAATTGCAATCCTAATCCTAATCTTAATCATAACATAATCCTGATCCTGATCCTGATCCTGATGTTGATCCTGATCCTAATCCTGATCCTGATCCTAATCCTGATCCTAAACCTAAACCTAATCCTTATCCTAATCCTAATCCTCATCCTAATCCTAATACGAATCCTAATCTGAATCCTAATCATAATCCTAATACTAGTACTAATCTGAATCCTAATCCTAATCCAAATACAAATCCTAATCTTAATTCGAACCAGAATCCTAATCCTAATCCTGATCCTGATCCTGATCCCCATCCTCATCCTAATCCTCATCCTAATCCTAATCCTAATCCTCATCCTAATTCTAATCCAAAACCTAATCTTAATTTGAACCAAAATCCTAATCCTAATCCTGATCCTGATCCTGATCCTCATCCTGATCCTGATCGTCATCCTGATCCAGATCTTGATCCTGATCCTGATCCTAATCCTAATCCTAATCCCTATCCTCATCCTCATCCTAATCCTAATCCTAATCGTAATCCTAATCGTAATCCAAATCCAAATCCTTATCTATATCCGTTTCCAAACCCTATCCCTAATCTGTATCCTAATCTATATCCTAATCCCAATCCTAATCCTAATCATAATCCTCATCCTAATCCTAATCCTAATCTCAATCCTAATCCTAATCTTAATCCTAACCTAATACTCATCCTGAACCTGCTCCTGAACCTGATCCTGATAATGATCCTGATCCTGATCCTAATACTGATCCTGATTCTGATCCTGATCCTCATCCTCATCCTGATCCTAATCCTTATCCTCATCCTAATCCTAATCCTGATCCTAATCCTAATACTAATCTGAATCCTAACCCTCTTCCTAATCCTAATCCTAATCCTAATCCTAATACAAATCCTAATCTTAATTCGAACCAGAATCCTAATCCTGATCCTGATCCTCATCCCAATCTTCATCCTAATCCTAATCCTCATCATAATCCTAATCCTATTACTAATCCTTATCCTAATCCTAATCCGTATCTGAATCCGAATCCTAATCATAATCCTAGTCCTCATCCTAATCCTCATCCTAATCCTGATCCTAATCCTAATCCTAATCCTAATCCTAATCCTCATCCTAATCCCAATACTAATCCAAATCTTATTCTGAATCCTAATCTTAATCCTAATCCTAATCCAAATCCGTATCCATATCCATATCCTAACCCTAACCCTAATCGTAATCCTAATCCTCATCCTAATCTTAATCCGAATCATAATGCTAATCCTAATCCAAATCTAAATCCTTATCCTTATCTTAATTTGAATCCGAATCCTGATCCTAATCCTGATACTAATCCTGATCCATTCCAGATCCTGATCTTGTTCCTGATCCTGATCTTGGTCCTGATGCTCATCCTAATCCTAATCTAAATCCTTATCCATATCCTTATCCAAACCCTAACCCTAATCGTAATCCAAATCCTAATCCTAATCCAAATCCAAATCCTTATCCTAATCCTAACCCTAATCCTAATCCTAATCATTATCCATATCCTTAGCCTAACCCTAACCCTAATCGTAATCATAAACCTAATCCTAATCCAAATCCTTATCCTAATCTTAATTTGATCCTGAATCCTGATCCTGATCCTCATCCTGATCTTGATCCTGATCCTGATCCTAATCCGGATCCTGATCCCGATCCTGATCCTAATCCTGATCCTAATCCTAATCCTTATCCTTATCCTAACCCTAACCCTAATCGTAATCCTAATCCTAATCCTAATCCTGATCATAATCCTAATCCTAATCCAAATCATAATCCTAATCCTAATCCTAATCCTAATCCTAATCCTAATCCTAAACCTAATCCCCTGATCCAGATCCTGATCCTAATCTGGTTCCTGATCCTGATCCTGATGCTAATCCTCGTACTTAGCCTCATCCTAATCCTAATCCTAATTCAAATCTTTATCCTAATCATAATTCGAACCCGAATCGTAATTTGTATTCCAATCCTAATCCTAATCCTAATCCTGATCCTAATCCTGATCCTGATCATGATCCTGATCCTGATCCTTATACTGATCCTGATCTTGATCTTCATCCTGATCCTGGTCCTCATCCTCATCCTCATCCTGATCCTAATCCTCATCCTAATCCTAATACGAATCCTAATCTGAATCCTAATCCTAATCCTCATCCTAATCCTAATCCTCATCCTAGTCCTCATCCTAATCCTAATCCTAATCCTGATCCTGATCCTGATCCTTATCCTGATCCTAATCCTCATCCTGATCCTCATCCTGGTCCTAATCCAAATCCAGATCCTGATCCTAATCCTAATCCTAATCCTAATCCTAATCCTAATCCTCATCCTCATCCTCATCCTCATCCTAATCGTAATCATAATCGTAATCGTAATCGTAATCGTAATCCTAATCCTAATCCTAATCCGAATCCTAATCCTAATCCTAATCCAAATCCAAATCCTTATCCATATCGTTATCCTAACCCTAACCCTAATCTGTATCCTAATCCATATCCTAATCCTAATCCTTTTCCATATCCTTATCCTAACCCTAGCCCTAATCTGAATCCTATTCCATATCATAATCCTAATCATAATGCTAATCCTAATCCTAATCCCAATCCTAATCCTAATCTTAATCCTAACCTAATCCTCATCATTATCCTGATCCTCTTCCTGATCCCGATCCTGATAACGATCCTGATCCTGATCCTAATACTGATCCTGATCGTGATCTTGATCCTGATCTTGATCCTGATCCTAATCCTGATACAGATCCTGATCCTGATCCTAATCCTTATACTGATCCTGTTCTGGATCCTATTCCTGATCCTGATCCTCATCCTCATCCTGATCCTAATCCTAATCCTAATCCTAATCCTAATCCTCATCCTAATCCTAGTACGAATCCTAATCCTAATCCTAATCCTCATCCTAATCCTAGTACGAATCCTAATCCTAATCCTAATCCTCATCCTAATCCTAATCTTGATCCTAATCCTT
>NC_032019.1:22426414-22435313 GCF_001865875.1 Lupinus angustifolius | reverse complement strand
ATAATCCTAATCATAATCCTAATCCTAATCCTAATCCTAATCCTAATCCAAATCCTAATCTTAATTCGAACCAGAATCCTAATCCTAATCCTAATCCTGATCCTCATCCTAATCCTGATCCAAATCCTGATCCTGATCCTGATCCTTATCCTAATCCTAATCCTCACCCTCATCCTCATCCTAATCCAAATCCTAATCCTAATCGTAATCCTGATCCTGATCCTGATCCTAATATTGATCTTGATCATAATCGTGATCTTGATCCTAATCCAAATCCAAATCCTTATCCATATTCTTATCCAAACCCTATCCCTAATCTCTATCCTAATCTATATCCTAATCCTAATCCTAATCCTAATCCTAATCATAATCCTCATCCTAAGCCTAACCCCAATCCTAATCCTAATCTTAATCCTAACCTAATACTCATCCTGAACCTGATCCTGAACCTGATCCTGATAATGATCCTGATCCTGATCCTGATCCTAATACTGATCCTAATTCTGATCCTGATCCTGATCCTCATCCTTATCCTAATCCTTATCCTCATCCTAATCCTAATCCTGATCCTAATCCTAATACTAATCTGAATACTAATCCTCATCCTAATCCTAATCCTAATACAAATCCTCATCTTAATTCGAACCAGAATCCTAATCCTCATCCTAATCCTGATCCTCATCTCAATCTTCATCCTAATCCTAATCCTCATCCTAATCCTAATCCTAATACTAATCCTCATCCTAATCCTAATCCGAATCTGAATCTGAATCCTAATCATAATCCTAATCCTAATCCTAATCCTAATCCTCATCCTAATCCTAATCCTAATCCTAATACTAATCCAAATCCTAATACTAATCCAAATCCTAATCTGAATCATAATCTTATTCCTAATCCTAAACCAAATCCTTATCCATATCCTTATCCAAACCCTAACCCTAATCGTAATCCTAATCCTCATCCTAATCCTAATCCTAATCCGAATCATAATCCTAATCCTAATCCAAATCTAAATCCTTATCCTTATCTTAATTTGAATCCGAATCATAATCCTAATCCTGATACTGATCCTGATCCAGTCCTGATCCTGATCTAGGTCCTGATCCTGATCCTGGTCCTGATGCTGATCCTAATCCTAATCCAAATCCTTATCCATATCCTTATCCAAACCCTAACCCTAATCACAATCCTAATCCTAATCCAAATCCAAATCCTTATCCTAATCCTAACCCTAATCCTAATCCTAATCATTATCCATATCCTTATCTTAACCCTAACCCAAATCGTAATCATAATCCTAATCCTTATCCTAATCTTAATTTGATCCCGAATCCTAATCCTGATCCTCATCCTGATCCGGATCCTGATCCTGATCCTCATCCAGATTCTGATCTTGATCCTGTTCCTAATCCTGATCCTAATCCTGATCCTCATCCTGATCCTCCTCTGGATCCTCATCCTGATACTCATCCTAATCCTAATCCAAATCCTTATCTATATCCTTATCCTAACCCTAACCCTAATCGTAATCCTTATCCTAACCCTGATCCTGATCATAATCCTAATCCTAATCCAAATCATAATCCTAATCCTAATCCTAACCCTAACCCTAACCCTAATCGTAATCCTAATCCTAACCCTAATCCTGATCATAATCCTAATCCTAATCCAAATCATAATCCTAATCCTTATCCTAATCTTAATTTGAACCCAAATCCTTATCCTGATCCTCATCTTGATCCTGATCCTGATCCAGATTCTGATCCTGATATGGTTCCTGATCCTGATCCTGATCCAAATCCTGATCCTAATCATAATTCGAACTCGAATCCTAATTTGTATCCCAATCCTAATCCTGATCCTGATCCTCATCCTGATCATGATCCTGATCCTGATCCTTATACTGATCCTGATCTTGATCTTCATCCTGATCCTGGTCCTCATCCTCATCCTCATCCTGATCCTAATCCTCATGCTAATCCTAATACGAATCCTAATCTGAATCCTAATCCTAATCCTCATCCTAATCCTAATCCTAATCCTGATCCTAATCCTGATCCTAATCCTGATCCTGATCCTGAACCTAATCCTAATCCTCATCCTCATCCTGATCCTCATCCTAATCCTAGTCCTAATCCTAATCGTAATCGTAATCCTAATCCTAATCCTAATCCGAATCTGAATCCTAATCCTAATCCAAATCCTTATCCATATCGTTATCCTAACCCTAACCCTAATCTGTATCCTAATCCATATCCTAATCCTAATCCTTATCCATAACCTTATCCTAACCCTAGCCCTAATCTGTATCCTAATCCATATCCTAATCCTAATCCTTATCCATAACCTTATCCTAACCCTAGCCCTAATCTGTATCCTAATCCATATCCTAATCCTAATCATAATGCTAATCCTAATCCTAATCCCAATCCTAATCTGAATCCTATTCCATATCATAATCCTAATCATAATGCTAATCCTAATCCTAATCCCAATCCTAATCCTAATCTTAATCCTAACCTAATCCTCATCATTATCCTGATCCTCATCCTGATCCCGATCCTGATAGCGATCCTCATCCTGATCCTGATCCTAATATTGATCCTGATCCTGATCTTGATCCTGATCTTGATCCTGATCCTAATCCTGATACTGATCCTGATCCTGGTCCTAATCCTTATACTGATCCTGTGCTGGATCCTAATCCTGATCCTCATCCTCATCCTGATCCTCATTCTCATCCTGATCCTAATCATAATCCTAATCCTAATCCTAGTACGAATCCTAATCCTCATCCTAATTCTAATCCTGATCCTAATCCTAATCCTAATCCTAATCCGAATCCGAATCCTAATCCTAATCCTAATCCTAATGCAAATCCTAATCTTAATTAGAACCAGAATCCTAATCCTAATCCTGATCCTGATCCTCATCCTAATCCTGATCCAGATCCTGATCCTGATACTTAACCTAATCCTAATCCTCATCCTAATCCTCATCGTCATCCTAATCCTAATCGTAATCCTAATCCTAATCGTAATCCTGATCCTGATCCTGATCCTGATCCTAATATTGATCCTGATCCTAATCGTGATCCTGATCCTAATCCAAATCCATATCCTTATCCATATCCTTATCCAAACCCTATCCCTAATCTGTATCCTAATCTATATACTAATCCTAATCCTAATCCGAATCATAATCCTCATCCTAATCCTAATCCCTATCCTAATCCTAATCTTAATCCTAACCTAATACTCATCCTGAACCTGATCCTGAACGTGATCCTAATAATGATCCTGATCCTGATCCTCATACTAATCCTGATTCTGATCCTGATCCTGATCCTCATCCTGATCCTAATCCTTATCCTCATCCTAATCCTAATCCTGATCCTAATCCTAATACTAATCTGAATCCTAATCCTCATCCTAATCCTAATCCTAATCCTATTCCTAATACAAATCCAAATCTTAATTCGAACCAGAATCCTAATCCTCATCCTGATCCTGATCCTCATCCCAATCTTCATCCTAATCCTAATCCTCATCCTAATTCTAATACTAATACTCATCCTAATCCTAATCCGAATCCGAATCCTAATCCTAATCCTAATCCTCATCCTAATCCTAATCCTGATCCTAATCCTAATCCTAATCCTAATCCTAATACTAATCCAAATCCTAATATGAATCCTAATCTTAATCCTAATCCTAATCCAAATCCTGATCCATATCCTTATCCTAACCCTAACCCTAATCCTAATCCTAATCCTAATCCTAATCCTAATCCGAATCATAATCCTAATCCTAATCCAAATCTAAATCCTTATCCTTATCTTAATTTGAATCCGAATCCTAATCTTAATCCTGATACTGATCCCGATCCAGTCCTGATCCTGATCTTGGTTCTGATCCTGATCCTAGTCCTGATGCTGATCCTAATCCTAATCCATATCCTTATCCATACCCTTATCCAAACCCTAACCCTAATCGTAATCATAATCCTAATCCTAATCCTAATCCTAATCCAAATCTTTATCCTAATCTTAATTTGATCCCGAATCCTGATCCTGATCCTCATCCTGATCCGGATCCTGATCCTAATCCGGATCCTAATCCGGATCCTGATCCTCATCCTGATCCTGATCCTCATCCTGATCCTAATCCTGATCCTGATTCTGATCCTCATCCTGATCCTCCTCCGGATCCTCATCCGGATACTCATCCTAATCTAAATCCTTATCTATATCCTTATCCTAACCCTAATCGTAATCCTAATCCTTACCCTAATCCTGATCATAATCCTAATCCTAATCCAAATCATAATCCTAATCCTTATCCTAATCTTAATTTGATCCCAAATCCTTATCCTGAACCTCATCTTGATCCTGATCCAGATCCTGATCTGGTTCCTGATCCTGATCCTGATGCTGATCCTCACACTTATCCTCATCCTAAACCTAATCCTAATCCAAATCCTTATCCTAATCATAATTCGAACCCGAATCCTAATTTGTATCCCAATCCTAATCCTAATCCTGATCCTAATCCTGATCCTGATCCTGATCCTTATACTCATCCTTCTCTTGATCTTCATCCTGATCCTGGTCCTCATCCTCATCCTCATCCTGATCCTAATCCTCATCCTAATCCTAATACGAATCCTAATCTGAATCCTAATCCTGATCCTCCTCCTAATCCTAATCCTCATCCTAGTCCTCATCCTAATCCTAATCCTAATCCTGATCCTGATCCTGATCCTGAACATGATCCTGATCCTGATCCTGATCCTGATCCTTATCCTTATCCTGATCCTAATCCTCATCCTGATCCTCATCCTGGTCCTAATCTAGATCCAGATCCTGATCCTAATCCTAATCCTAATCCTCATCCTCATCCTAATCCTAATCCTAATCCTAATCCTAATCCTAATAATAATCGTAATCGTAATCCTAATCCTAATCCGAATCCGAATCCTAATCCTAATCCTAATCCTCATCCTAATCCAAATCCTAATCCTAATCCTCATCCTAATCCTAATCCTCTAATCCTAATCCTAATCCTAATCCTAATCTTAATCCTAACTCTAATCCTAATCCTAATCCTAATCCTTATCCTAATCCTAATCCTAATCCTAATCCTAATCCTAATCCTAATCCTAATCCCAATCCTAATCCTAATCTTAATCCTAACCTAATCCTCATCATTATCCTGATCCTCATCCTGATCCCAATCCTGATAACGATCCTCATCCTGATCCTAATACTGATCCTGATCCTGATCTTGATCCTGATCTTGATCCTAATCCTAATCCTGATACTGATCCTGATCCTGATCCTAATCCTTATACTGATCCTATTCAGGATCCTAATCCTGATCCTCATCATCATCCTGATCCTCATCCTCATCCTGATCCTAATCCTAGTCCTAATCCTCATCCTAATCCTAATCGTAATCCTAATCCTAATCGTAATCCTAATCCTAATCGTAATCCTAATCCTAATCGTAATCCTAATCCTAATCGTAATCCTAATCCTAATCGTAATCCTAATCCTAATCGTAATCCTAATCCTAATCGTAATCCTAATCCTAATCGTAATCCTAATCCTAATCGTAATCCTAATCCTAATCGTAATCCTAATCCTAATCGTAATCCTAATCCTAATCGTAATCCTAATCCTAATCGTAATCCTAATCCTGATCCTGATCCTGATCCTCATCCCGATCTTGATCCTAATCCTAATCCTGATCCTGATCCTGATCCTCATCCCGATCTTGATCCTAATCCTAATCCTAATCCTAATCCTCATCCTAATGCTAATCCTAATCCAAATCCTAATCCAAATACTAATCTGAATCCTAATCCTAATCCTAATCCAAATCCTTATCCATATCCTTATCCTAACCCTAACCCTAATCGTAATCCTAATCCTAATCCTAATCCTAATCCAAATCCAAATCCTTATCCTAATCTTAATTCGAACCCGAATCCTAATCCTAATCCTGATCCTGATCCGAATCCTAATCCTAATCCTAATCCAAAGCCAAATCCTTATCCTAATCTTAATTTGAACCCGAATCCTAATCCTAATCCGGATCCTGATCCTGTCCTGATCCTGTCCTGATCCTAATCCTTGTCCTGATCTAGATCCTGGTCCTGATGCAGATCCTAATCCTAATCCTAATCCAAATCCAAATCCTTATCCTAATCCTAACCCTAATCTGAATCCTAATCTGAATCCTTATCCTTATCCTAACCCTAACCCTAATCGTAATCCTAATCCTAATCCTAATCCTAATCCTAATCCTAGTAATAATCTGAATCCTAATCCTAATCCTAATACAAATCCTAATCTTAATTCGAACCAAAATCCTAATCCTAATCCTGATCCTCATCCTGATCCTCATCCCGATCGTGATCCTAATCCTAATCCTCATCCTAATCCTAATCCTAATCCTAATCCTAATCCTAATCCTAATCTTAATCCTAATCCTAATCCAAATCCTAATCCTAATCCTAATCCTAATCCTAATCCTCATCCTAATCCTCATCCTCATCCTAATCCTAATCCTAATCTAAATCCTAATCTGAATCCTAATCCTAATCGTAATCCTTATCCAAATCCTTATCCATATCCTTATCCTGACCCTAACCCTAATCATAATCGTAATCCTAATCCTAATCTGAATCCTAATCCTAATCCTAATCCAAATCCTTATCCATATCCTTATCCTAACCCTAACCCTAATCGTAATCCTAATCCTAATCCTATTCTGATCCTGATCCTGGTCCTGATCCTGATCCTCATGCTGATCCTAATCCTAATCCTAATCCAAATCCTTATCCATATCCTTATCCTAACCCTAACCCTAATTGTAATCCTAATACTAATCCACATCCATATCCTTATCCTAATCCTAACCCTAATCCTAATCCTAATCCTTATCCATATCCTTATACTAACCGTAACCCTAATCATAATCCTAATCCTAATCATCATCCTAATCCTAATCCTAATCCAAATCCTTATCCTAATCTTAATTTGAAGCCGAATCCTAATCCGAATCCTGATCTTGATCCTGATCCTAATCCTGATCCGGATCCTGATCCTGATCCTCATCCTGATCCTCATCCTCATCCTGATCCTGATCCCGATCCTTATCGTAATCCTGATCCTTATTTTGACCCTCATCCTTATCCTAATCCTAATCCTAATCCTAATCCTAATCCTAATCCTAATCCTAATCCTAATCCTAATCCTAATCCGAATCCTATTCCTAATCCTAATCTTGATCCTTATTTGATCTTGATCCTGATCCTGGTCCTGATCCTGATCCTTATCCTAATCCTGATCCATATTATGATCCTCATCCTAATTCGAATTCGAATCCTAATCCAAATCCTTATCCATATCCTTACCCTAACCCTAATCGTAATCCTAATCCTAACCCTAACCCTAATCCTAATCCTAATCCTAATCCAAATCCTTATCCTAATCTTAATTTTAACCCGAATCCTGATCCTGATCCTCATCTTGATCCAGATCTTGATCCAGATCGTGATCCGGATCCTGATCCTGATCCTGATCTTGATCCTAATCCGGCTCCTGATCCTGATCCTCATCCTGATCCAGATCGTGATCCTTATCCTAATCCTGATCCTTATTTTGATCCTCATCCTTATCCTCATCCTAATCCTAATCCTAATCCTAATCCAAATCCTTATCCTAATCTTAATTTGAAGCCTAATCCTGATCCGAATCATCATCTTGATCCTGATCCTGATCCGGATCCTGATCCTGATCCTCATCCAGATCCTCATCCTGATTCTGATCCTCATCCTGATCCTGATCCCGATCCTTATCCTAATCCTGGTCGTTATTTTGATCCTCATCCTTATCCTCATCCTAATCCTAATCTGAATCCTAATCCATATCCTTACCATAACCATAATCGTAATCCTAATCCTAACCCTAACCCTAATCCTAATCCAAATCATTATCCTAATCTTAATTCGAACCCGAATCCTAATCCGTATCCTAATCCTTATCCTTATCCTGATCCTGATCTTGATCCTAATCCTGATCCTGATCCTGATCCCAATCCTGATCCTCATCCTTATACTGATCTTGATCTTGATCTAATCCTGATCCTGATCCTGATCCAAATCCTAATCCTAATCCTAATCCTAATCCTAATCCTAATCCTAATCCAAATCCAAATCCAAATCCTTATCCATATCCTTATCATAACGCTAACCCTAATTTGTATCCTAATCCGTATCCTAATCCTGATCCTCATCCTGATCCCGATCCTGATAATGATATTGATCCTGATCATGATCCTAATACTGATCCTGATCATGATCCTCATCATGATCCTGATACTGATGTTAATCCCGTTCCTTATATTGATCCTGATCTTGATCCTAATCCTGATCCTTATCCTCATCCTCATCCTCATCCTGATCCTGATCCTAATCCTAATCCTAATCCTAATCCTCATCCTAATTCTAATACGAATCATAATCTGAATTCTACTCCTAATCCTAAAACTCATCCTAATCCTAATTTGGATCTTAATCCTCATCCTAATCCTAATCCTAATCCTAATCCTAATACTAATCCAAATCCTAATCCTAATCCTAATCCAAATCTTACTTCGAACCAGAATCCTAATCCTAATCTTGATCCTGATCCTGATCCTCATCCTGATCCTTATCCTGATCCTCATCCTGATCCTGATCCTCATCCAAATCCTGATCCTGATCCTCATCCTCATCCTAATCCTATTCCTCATCCTCATCCTCATCCTAATCCTAATCCTAATCCTAATCCTAATCGCAATCCTAATCCTAATCCTAATCCTAATCCTCATCCTAATCCTAATCCTAA
>NC_032019.1:22417308-22426314 GCF_001865875.1 Lupinus angustifolius | reverse complement strand
TAATCCTAATCCTAATCCAAATCCTTATCCTAATCTTAATTTGAAGCCTAATCCTGATCCGAATCATCATCTTGATCCTGATCCTGATCCGGATCCTGATCCTGATCCGGATCCTGATCCTGATCCTCATCCAGATCCTCATCCTGATTCTGATCCTCATCCTGATCCTGATCCCGATCCTTATCCTAATCCTGGTCGTTATTTTGATCCTCATCCTTATCCTCATCCTAATCCTAATCTGAATCCTAATCCATATCCTTACCATAACCATAATCGTAATCCTAATCCTAACCCTAACCCTAATCCTAATCCTAATCCTAATCCTTATCCTAATATTAATTTGAAACCGAATCCTGATCCTGATCCTCATCTTGATCCAGATATTGATCTAGATCGTCATCCTGATCCTGTCCGGATCCTGATCCTGATCCTGATCCGGATCCTGATCCTGATCCTGATTTGATCCTCATCCTTATCCTCATCCTAATCCTAATCCTAATCCTAATCCTAATCCTAATCCGAATCCTATTCCTAATCCTAATCTTGATCCTTATCAAGTCCTGATCCTGATCCTGGTCCTGATCCTGATCCTGGTCATGATGTTGATCCTAATCTTAATCCTAATCCTAATCCAAATCCTTATCCATATCCTTATCCTAACCCTAACCCTAATCGTAATCCTAATCCTAATCCTAATCCAAATCCAAATCCATATCCTAATCCAAACCCTAATCCTAATCCTAATCTAAATCCTAATCCTTATCCATATCCTTATACTAACCCTAACCCTAATCGTAATCCTAATCCTAATCATAATCCTAATCCTAATCATAATCCAAATCCTTATCCTAATCTTAATTTGAAGCCGAATCCTGATCCGGATCCTGATCCTGATACTGATCCGGATCCTGATCCTCATCCTCATCCTGATCCTAATCCTGATCCCGATCCTTATCCTAATCCTGATCCTTATTTTGATCCTCATCCTTATCCTCATCCTAATCCTAATCCGAATCCTAATCCAAATCCTTATCCATATCCTTACCCTAACCCTAATCGTAATCCTAATCCTAACCCTAGCCCTAACCCTAATCCTAATCCTAACCCTAATCCTTATCCTAATCTTAATTTGAACCCGAATCCTGATCCTGATCCTCATCTTGATCCAGATCTAGATCCAGATCGTCATCCTGATTCTGATCCTGGTCTTGATCCTGATCCTGATTTTGATCCTCATCCTTATCCTCATCCTAATCCTAATCCTAATCCTAATCCAAATCCTAATCCTAATCTTAATTTGAACCCGAATCCTAATCTGTATCCCAATCCTAATCCTAATCCTGATCCTAATCGAAATCCTAATCCTAATCCTAGTCCAAATCCAAATCCTTATCCTAATCTTAATTCGTACCCGAATCCTAATTCGTATCTTAATCCTGATCGTGATCCTGATCCTGATCCAGATCCTGACACTGATCCTGATCCTGATCCTGATCCTTATATTGATCCTCATTTTGATGCTGATCCTGATCCGGATCCTGATCCTGATCCTGATCCTGATCCTGATCCTGATCCTGATCCTGATCCTGATCCTGATCCTGATGCTGATCTTGATCCTAATCCTGATCCTGATCCTGATCTTCATCCTGATCCTGATCTTGATCCTAACCCTGATCCTTATACTAATCATGATCTTGATCCGAATCCTAATCCAAATCATAATCCTAATCCTTATCCTAATCTTAATTTGAACCCAAATCCTTATCCTGATCCTCATCTTGATCCTGATCCTGATCCAGATCCTGATCCTGATCTGGTTCCTGATCCTGATCCTGATGTTGATCCTCATACTTCTCCTCATCCTAATCCTAATCCTAATCCAAATCCTTATCCTAATCATAATTCGAACCCGAATCCTAATTTGTATCCCAATCCTAATCCTGATCCTCATCCTCATCCTGATCATGATCCTGATCCTGATCCTTATACTGATCCTGATCTTGATCTTCATCCTGATCCTGGTCCTCATCTTCATCCTCATCCTCATCCTGATCCTAATCCTCATCCTAATCCTAATACGAATCCTAATCTGAATCTTAATCCTAATCTGAATCCTAATCCTAATCCTCATCCTAATCCTAATCCTAATCCTGATCCTGATCCTGATCCTGAACCTGATCCTGATCCTGATCCTGATCCTTATCCTGATCCTAATCCTCATCCTGATCCTCATCCTGGTCCTAATCCAGATCTAGATCCTGATGTTAATCCTATTCCTAATCCTAATCGTCATCCTCATCCTCATCCTAATCCTAATCCTAATCGTAATCGTAATCCTAATCCTAATCCTAATCCTAATCCGAATCTGAATCCTAATCCTAATCCAAATCCTTATCCATATCGTTATCCTAACCCTAACCCTAGTCTGTATGCTAATCCATATCCTAATCCTAATCCTTATCCATATCCTTATCCTAACCCTAGCCCTAATCTGTATCATAATCCATATCCTAATCCTAATCCTAATCATAATGCTAATCCTAATCCTAATCCCAATCCTAATCCTCATCATTTCCTGATCCTCATCCTGATCCCGATCCTGATAGCGATCCTCATCCTGATCTTGATCTTAATACTGACCCTGATCCTGATCTTGATCCTGATCCTAATCCTCATACTGATCCTAATCCTGTTCCTAATCCTTATACTGATCCTGTTCTGGATCCTAATCCTGATCCTCATCCTCATCCTGATCCTCTGCCTCATCCTGATCCTAATCATAATCCTAAACCTACTCCTCATCCTAATCCTAGTACGAATCCTAATCCTAATCCTCATCCTAATCCTAATCCTGAACCTAATCCTAATCCTAATCCTAATCCTAATCCAAATCCTAATCTTAATTCGAACCAGAATTCTAATCCTAATCCTGATCCTCATCCTAATCCTGATCCAGATCCTGATCCTGATCCTTATCCTAATCATAATCCTCATCCTAATCCTAATCCTGATCCTAATCCTAATCGTAATCCTAATCCTAGTCGTAATCCTAATCTTGATCCTGATCCTGATCCTGATCCTAATACTGATCCTGATCCTAATCGTGATCCTGATCCTAATCCAAATCCAAATCCTTATCCATATCCTTATCCAAACCCTATCCCTAATCTGTATCCTAATCTATATATTAATCCTAATCCTAATCCTAATCATAATCCTCATCCTAATCCTAATCCTGATCTAATACTCATCCTGAACCTGATCCTGAACGTGATCCTGATAATGATCCTAATCCTGATCCTAATACTGATCCTGATTCTGATCCTGATCCTGATCCTCATCCTGATCCTAATCCTTATCCTCATCCTAATCCTAATCCTGATCCTAATCCTAATACTAATCTGAATCCTAATCCTCATCCTAATCCTAATCCTATTCCTAATACAAATCCAAATCTTAATTCGAACCAGAATCCTAATCCTCATCCTGATCCTGATCCTCATCCCAATCTTCATCCTAATCCTAATCCTCATCCTAATTCTAATACTAATCCTCATCCTAATCCTAATCCGAATCTGAATCCTTATCCTAATCATAATCCTAATCCTCATCCTAATCCAAATCCTAATCCTAATCCTCATCCTAATCCTAATCCTAATCCTAATCCTAATCCTAATCCTAATCCTCATCCTAATCCTAATCCTAATCCGAATCATAATCCTAATCCTAATCCAAATCTAAATCCTTATCCTTATCTTAATTTGAATCTGAATCCTAATCCTAATCCTGATCTTGGTCCTGATCTTGATCTTGGTCCTGATGCTGATCCTAATCCTAATCCAAATCCTTATCCATATCCTTATCCAAACCCTAAACCTAATCGTAATCCTAATCCTAATCCAAATCCAAATCCTTATCCTAATCCTAACCCTAATCATTATCCATATCCTTATCCTAACCCTAACCCTAATCGTAATCATAATCCTAATCCAAATCCTTATCCTAATCTTAATTTGATCCCGAATCCTGATCCTGATCCTCATCCGGATCCTGATCCTGATCCTGATCCTCATCCTGATCCTGATTCTGATCCTCATCCTGATCCTCCTCCAGATCCTCATCCGGATACTCATCCTAATCCTAATCTAAATCCTTATCTATATCCTTATCCTAACCCTAATCGTAATCCTAATCCTAACTCTAATCCTGATCATAATCCTAATCCTAATCCAAATCATAATCCTAATCCTAATCCTTATCCTTATCCTAACCCTAACCCTAATCCTAATCCTAATCCTAATCTTAATTTGAACCCAAATCCTTATCCTGAACCTCATCTTAATCCTAATCCTAATCCTAATCCTAATCCTGATCCTGATCCTGATCCTGATAATGATCTTGATCCTTATACTCATCCTTATCTTGATCTTCATCCTGATCCTGGTCCTCATCCTCATCCTCATCCTGATCCTAATCCTCATCCTAATCCTAATACGAATCCTAATCTGAATCCTAATCCTAATCCTCATCCTAATCCTAATCCTCATCCTAGTCCTCATCCTAATCCTAGTCCTAATCCTCATCCTAGTCCTCATCCTCATCCTAATCCTAATCCTAATCCTAATCCTGATCCTCATCCTAATCCTGATCCTTATCCTTATCCTTATCCTAATCCTCATCCTGATCTTCATCCTGATCCTGATCCTGGTCCTGATCCTGATCCTGGTCATGATGCTGATCCTAATCTTAATCCTAATCCTAATCCAAATCCTTATCCATATCCTTATCTTAACCCTAACCCTAATCGTAATCCTAATCCTAATCCTAATCCAAATCCAAATCCTTATCCTAATCCTAACCTAATCCTAATCCTAATCCTAATCCTTATCCATATCTTTATACTAATCCTAACCCTAATCGTAATCCTAATCCTATTCATAATCCTAATCCTAATCCTAATCCAAATCCTTATCCTAATCTTAATTTGAAGCCGAATCCTGATCCGGATCCTGATCCTGATCCTGATCCTCATCCTGATCCCGATCCTTATCCTAATCCTGATCCTTATTTTGATCCTTATCCTTATCCTCATCCTAATCCTAATCCGAATCCTAATACAAATCCTTATCCATATCCTTACCCTAACCCTAATCGTAATCATAATCCTAACCCTAGCCCTAACCCTAATCCTAATCCTAATCCTAATCCTTATCCTAATCTTAATTTGAACCCGAATCATGATCCTGATCCTCATCTTGATCCAGATCTTGATCCAGATCGTCATCCTTATTCTGATCCTAGTCCTGCTCCTGATCCTGATTTTGATCCTCATCCTTATCCTCATCCTCATCCTAATCCTAATCCTATACCTAATCCAAATCCTAATCCTAATCTTAATTTGAAACCGAAACCTAATCTGTATCCCAATCCTAATCCTAATCCTGATCCTAATCGAAATCCTAATCCTAATCATATTCCTAATCCTAATCCAAATCCAAATCCTTATCCTAATCTTAATTCGTACCCGAATCCTTATCCGTATCTTAATCCTGATTGTGATCGTGATCCTGATCCTGATCCTGACACTGATCCTGATCCTGGTCCTGATCGTGATCCTTATACTGATCCTCATTTTGATCCTAATCCTGATCCTAATCCTGATCCTGATCCTGATCCTGATCCTTATACTGATCGTGATATTGATCCTAATCCTGATACTGATCCTGATCTTCATCCTGATCCTGATCTTGATCCTGACCCTGATCCTTATACTGATCATGATGTTGATCCTAATCCTCATCCTCATCCTCATCCTCATCCTCATCCTAATCCTAATCCTAATCCTAATCCTAATCCTAATCCTAATCTTAATCGTAATCCTAATCCTAATCCTAATCCTAATTTGAATCCTTATCCTAATCATAATCCTAATCCAAATCCAAATCCTTATCCATATCCTTATCATAACCCTAACCCTAATCTGTATCCTAATCCGTATCCTAATCCTAATCCTAATCCTAATCATAATCCTAATCCTAATCCTAATCCTAATCCCAATCCTAATCCTAATCTTAATCCTAAGCTAATCCTCATCCTAATCCTCATCCTCATCCTGATCCCGATCCTGATAATGATATTGGTCCTGATCCTGATCCTAATACTGATCATGATCATGAACCTCATCCTGATCCTGATCCTGATACTAATGCTAATCCTGATTCTTATATTCATCCTGATCTTGATCCTCATCCTCATCCTGATCCTAATCCTAATCCTAATCCTCATCCTAATTCTAATACGAATCCTAATCTGAATTCTACTCGTAATCCTAATCCTCATCCTATTCTTGATCTTAATCCTCATCCTAATCCTAATCCTAATCCTAATACTAATCCAAATCCTAATCTTAATTCGAACCAGAATCCTAATCCTAATCCTGATCCTGATCCTGATCCTCATCCTGATCCTGATCCTGATCCTCATTCTAATCCTGATCCAGATCCTAATCCTGATCCTAATCCTAATCCTAATCCTAATCGTCATCCTCATCCTCATCCTAATCCTAATCCTAATCCTAATTGCAATCCTAATCCTAATCCTAATCCTAATCCTAATCCTAATCCTAATCCGAATCCTAATCCTAATCCTCATATGTCCTGATCTTGATCCTGGTCCTGATGCTGAACCTAATCCTAATCCTAATCCATATCCTTATCCTAATCCTAACCCTAATCGTAATCCTAATCCTAATCCAAATCGTTATCCTAATCCTAACCCTAATCCTAACCCTAATCCTAATCCTAATCCTTATCCATATCCTTATACTAACCCTAACCCTAATCGTAATCCTAATCCTAATCATAATCCTAATCCTAATCCTAATCCTAATCCTAATCCTAATCCAAATCCTTATCCTAATCTTAATTTGAACCCGAATCCTGATCCTGATCCTGATCCGGATCTTGATCCTGATCCTGATCCTTATCCTAATCCTGATCCTTGTTTTGATCCTCATCCATGTCATCATCGTAATCCTAATCCGAATCGTAATCCAAATCCTTATCCATATCCTTACCCTAACCCTAATCGCAATCCTAACCCTAACCCTAATCCTAATCTTAATCCTAATCCTAATCCAAATCCTTATCCTAATCTCAATTTGAACCCAAATCCTGATCCTGATCCTCATCTTGATCCAGATCTTGATCCAGATCGTGATCTTGATCCTGATTCTGATCCTCATCCTTATCCTAATCCTAATCCTAATCCTAATCTTAATTTGAACCTGAATCCTAATCTGTATCCCAATCCTAATCCTAATCCTGATCCTGATCCTAATGCCGATCCCGATCTTGATCCTGATCCTGATAATGATCCTGATCCTAATCCGGATTCTGATCCTCATCCTTATCCTAATCCTAATCCTAATCCTAATCCAAATCCTTATCCTAATCTTAATTCGAACCCGAATCCTAATCCGTATCCTAATCCTGATCCTAATCCTGATCCTGATCCTTATACTGATCTTGATCTTGATCCTAATCCTGATCCTGATCCTAATCCTGATCCTGATCCTTATCCTTATACTGATCGTGATCTTGATCCTAATCCTGATCCTAATCCTGATCCTAATCCTAATCCTCATCCTAATCCTAATCCTAATCCTAATCGTAATCCTAATCCTAATCCTAATCCTAATCCTAATCCTAATCCTAATCTGAATCCTAATCCTAATCATAATCCTAATCCAAATCCATATCCTTATCATAACCCTAACCCTAATCTGTATCCTAATCCGTATCCTAATCCTAATCATAATCCTAATCCTAATCCTAATCCCAATCCTAATCTTAATCCTAACCTAATTCTCATCCTGATCCTCGTCCTGATCCTGATCCCGATCCTGATAATGTATTTGATCCTGATCCTGATCCTAATACTGATCCTGATCATGATCTTGATCCTGATCCTGATACATATGCTAATTCTGATCCTTATATTGATCCTGATCTTGATCCTAATCCTGATCCCGATCCTCATCCTGATACTAATCCTAATCCTAATCCTCATCCTAATTCTAATACGAATCCTAATATGAATTCTTCTCCTAATCCTTATCCTCATCCTAATCCTGATCTTAATCCTCATCCTAATCCTAATCCTAATCCTAATCCTAATACTAATCCAAATCCTAATCCTAATCCAAATCCTAATCCTAATCCAAATCCTAATCCTAATCCAAATCCTAATCCTAATTCGAACTAGAATCCTAATCCTAATCCTGATCCTGATCCTTATCCTGATCCTTATCCTGATCCTCATCCTGATCCTGATCCTCATCTTGATCCTGATCCTCATCTTGATCCTAATCCTGATCCTAATCCTAATCCTAATCCTAATCCGAATCCTAATCCTAATCCTAATCCTTATCCATATCCTTATCCTAACCCTAACCCTAATCTGTATCCTAATTTGTATCCTAATCCTAATCCTAATCATAATCCTAATCCAAATCCCAATCCTAATCCTAAACATAATCCTAACCTAATCCACATCCTGATTGTTAGGTACCAATAGTTACAATACACCTAGAAGGGGAGGGGGGGTTGAATAGGTGTAGCGGTTTGAATATCCGCTTTTCGAAAATCAACACTTAATGCTGAATTACCACAATTTAATCGATTAAAGGAATGGAGATAATCGATTAACGCAATTGACTTAATCGATTAAAACAGAACAGCAAGCTCAAAAAAATTCGGTTTCTTGCACGATAATTAACCGATATTAAAATGAATACACAGAGCTTACAATTTTATCAGAGTATTAACAGTATAGCACAGATACAGAATATAGCAATTAAATCTACTATACAAGTTAACCGATTAAATGCAATAAAGAGAGAGAGAGAGAGAGAAAAAATCCTGCAACACGATTTTTATCCTGGTTCGTTTGCGTGTCCACTTGCAAACTACATCCAGGCCTCCCGGCTGATCTGGGAGATTTTCT
>NC_032019.1:22416972-22417208 GCF_001865875.1 Lupinus angustifolius | reverse complement strand
CAAAGAAAGGCAAGACAAAAGAGCGCATCACTTGCCATGAATGTGGTAAGCCAGGACACATGAAGTATCAGTGCTCTACTTACCTGAAAAGAGTTGATTTAGAGAAGAGAAATCCCCAGGACTTCAAATCAAAGAAAGCATACATCATGTGGGATGTACCGGAGGAAGAAACAACATCAAGCACCTCGGATAAAAAGGAGACCGCGAGGCTGTGCTTAATGACTATTACAGATGAG
>NC_032019.1:22412549-22416872 GCF_001865875.1 Lupinus angustifolius | reverse complement strand
CTGACACATCCTCTTCTTCTTCTGACTTTCCCTCATATGAAATATTATATAGTGCTTATGTTGTGATGCATGAAGAACTTAAAAAATTAGCAAAGTTAAGTAACGAGAGAAAAAGAATAATTTTGCTAAACCAACAAAAAATAATTCAACTGCAGAAAGAATTAGATGAATTAAAATTGGAAAGAGAAACATTAGATCTAATTTTCTCTTGCGCTTCATGTGATTTCTCAAATAATAACTAATGTCAAAATACTACTTGTGAGTCTTGCGAGGGCTTGAAAAACGAAAATTTTAAACTGCATGAAAAACTCGCAAAACTCACAAATAGTAAAAACCAATTAGACACCTTGCTTAGCAAAACAAGAAATGTAGGTGACCATACTAGATTAGGATATGTTCCCCCATCCCATAAAAATAGACCATATAGGAGACCTCTAACACGTCAATATAGAAATTCAAATAAGCAAAATAGAGTTCATACATGCCATTACAGTGGCACTTATGGTCATACTTCTCATTCCTGTTATATTAGAAGATATGGGATACCCAATGGTGTTTACGCTTGGGTAAGAAAGGGAGATAACTCCCTAGTCACTAACAAAAAAGAACCCAAAATAATTTGGGTACCTGAGTCTTGCAGGTGATCTATATTGCAGGTATGTCTTCGAACACACGGACAAAATTGGTATCTTGATAGCGGCTGTTCGAGACATATGATTGGGGTCAAGTCAAAATTCCTAGACTTGTCATTGAAAGAAAAAGGATTCGTCACTTATGGAGACAACAACAAAGGAAAACTCTTGGGCATCGGGAAGATTGGCAACTCAACACACAATATTCGAGAACGTTCTCTATGTAGAAGGTTTGGAACACAATTTATTGAGTATAAGCCAATTATGTGACAAAAATATTGTGTCTTTTGATTCTGACTGTTGTATCATTCGTGATGAATTATCTAATAACGTTAAGTTTGTCGGACATCAGGTAAATAATATTTATATGGTTAATCTGAAGGATGTCACTTCCCTTTTCTCAAAATGTCTTATTTCAAAAGAAGATGGCATCTGGCTTTGGCTTAGACGCATCGCTCACATCAAGACTCCCGTGACATGTGTCAGAAATGTAAACAAGTCAGAAATTCTTTTAATAAAAAGAATGTGATATCCACTACTAGACCATTGGAGCTTCTCCATATGGACTTGTTTGGACCATCACAAATTATGAGTTTTGGGGGAAGCTATTACGCCTTAGTTATTGTCGATGATTTTTCTAGATTCACTTTGACTCTATTTTTAGCATCAAAGAGCGATGCCTATAAATCTTTCAAATGTCTAGCCAAACAAATCCAAAATCAGTCTAACCTAAAGATTATTTACATTCGATCTGACCATGGCGGAGAATTCGAAAATCATAAATTTAATAAAATCTATGATAAATATGGTATTTTGCATCAGTTCTAAGCACCTCATACCCCTCAACAAAATGGAGTTGTTTGGAGGAAAAATAGAGTTCTAGAGGAACTCGCAAGGACTATGCTAAATGAAAGCAAGGTCCCAAAGTATTTCTGGGCTGATGTAGTTCACACAGCATGTTATGTAATAAATAGAATATTACTTAGACCTAATTCTTAAAAAACTCCTGATGAAAATTTTAAAGGTCGAAAACCAAATATTGCTCATATTTATGCTTTCGGTTGCAAATATTTTATTTTGAATAATGGAAAAAGAATATTAGGAAAATTTGACTCGAAAGCTGATGAGGGCATATTTTTAGGATATTCATTACATAGCAAAGCATTCCGTGTGTTTAATAAATATACCATGCAAGTAGAAGAGTCTATTCATGTCCATTTTGACAAATCTTCTACAAAAGAGAAGAGAAAGTTCGTTTCTGATTATATTTCAGGTAGACTTGAAGAAGTACCATACTAGGACATAGAAGAAATCCAACAAGAAGTAGAGCAAACAGAAACAGAGCAACATCAGGAAATGCCTATCACGTGGAAAACTAAAAAGGACCATCCATTCGATAAGGTGCTAGGTGATATAACTACGGGAGTGGTAACCCGTAGCTCTTTACGACACTTTTGTAATTTTGTTGCATTTGTGTCTCAAATAGAGCCTAAGACCATCGATGAAGCCATCGAGGATGTACACTGGGGTATAGCTATGCAAGAAGAGCTAAACCAGTTTGAGCAAAATAATTTGTGGGACTTGGTCTCCAAACCAAAAGATCATCCCGTTATTGGCACCAGATGGGTCTTCCGTAATAAGCTAGATGAATCTGGCTTAATAATTAGAAATAAGGCTTGCCTAGTGGCCAAAGGCTACAACCAGGAGGAGGGCATCAATTATGATGAAACCTACGCTCCTGTAGCCAGACTTGAGCCATTAGGATGCTCTTGTCATTTGCATCAATCATGAACTTTAAAAAATTTCAAATGGATGTTAAAAGTGCCTTTTTAAATGGATATATTCAAGAGGAGGTGCACGTAGATCAACCACTAGGGTTTGAAAACTTCAAATACCCGAACCATGTATATAAACTCAAGAAGGCCCTCTATGGCCTAAAACAGGCTCCCAGAGCCTAGTACGATAAATTGAGTTCATTCCTTCTAGAAAAAGGGTTCAAAAGAGGTTTGGTCAACACCATTCTATTCATCCGTAGATCTGATAATAATGTTTTACTCGTATAAATATATGTTGATGATATTATCTTTGGATCTACTAATGACATCCTTTGTAAGGATTTTTCTAATTTGATGCAGGGAGAGTGTGAGATGTCGATGATAGGTGAGCTGACCTTCTTTCTTGGACTTCAAATCAAAAAAATGTAAAGTGGCATCTTCATCCTTCAGTCGAATTATTGCAAGGAATTATTGAAGAAGTTCGACATGGAGCAATGTAAGGATGCATC
This sequence comes from Lupinus angustifolius, assembly GCF_001865875.1. NCBI lineage: Eukaryota > Viridiplantae > Streptophyta > Magnoliopsida > Fabales > Fabaceae > Lupinus > Lupinus angustifolius. The sequence continues at coordinate 22,413,956 of NC_032019.1, read as the reverse complement.
TACACATATGGCAACTGCATGTTATCTGGACAGAGATGAAAAGGGAAAAGCGATTGAGGTAACCAAATATCGCGGGATAATTGGCTCCTTATTATAATTAACTACAAGCCGCCCCGATATTATGTTTAGTGTTTGCATGTGTGCTAGATTTCAAGCTTTACCAAAAGAATCACATTATATTGCTGTGAAACGCATCATGAGATATCTAAAAGGATCTATTCATATGGGATTATGGTATCCTAGGGATGCCTCACTATCCTTGGTAGGTTATTCCGATTCTGACTTCGCTGGGTGTAAGTTGGATCGTAAAAGCACTAGTGGGACTTGTCACCTATTAGGCAGCTCCCTAGTTGCATGGCATAGCAAAAAGCAAGTATGCGTTGCCTTGTCCACCACTGAAGCGAAATACATTGGCGCTGGCGTGTGTTGCGCTCAAATCCTTTGGATGAAGCAGCAACTTAAGGACTTTGGGCTTATATTAGAAAAGATCCCTATTAAATGTGATAACACAAGTGCCATTAACCTCTCCAAGAATCTCGTTTTACATTCTAACACTAAGCATATTGAAATAAGGCATCATTTCTTGCGTGATCATGTTCAAAAAGGTGATTGTATTTTAGAATTTGTTGAAACAACTAAACAATTGGCAGATATTTTCACCAAGCCCCTCTCACGAGATACTTTCTATGTTCTTCGAAGAGAACTAGGAATCCTTAATGAAAAATATCTCAATTAATTTTTTCTTTGCCTTGCACGATCCCTTTTTTTAATGCTTTGTAAATGATGATTGAATGCTTATGATTCCATTTTATAAGTCCATGATTCTGTGCTTAAAAGCTCTAAATATATGTTAAAGCGTAAACATCAGGTTATCTAATTAAGTTTGAAATCCGTGCATGCTTCCGTACATAATTTTGCTTACCTACAAGGAAGCAAAAGTGCTTTAACTTTATTCTCAGAAAAACAACCTCAGTCAACCGCACTGCAAAATCATCATCAAGCTTATCCATCAATAATTGTAGAATTTTGATGAAGGGTTTGTCATCATCAAAAGGGGGAGATTGAAAGTGCAAAGTGTCAAGAATAGCACTAGCATGTCTTTGCCTATATTTTGATGAAGACAAGATTTTAACAAAGCTTGAAGATGGTTCAACAATCAATAGGCCTTATGCTCATTTGGTTATGTCTAGACTAGGATATAAATTGAGTCTATAATCTAAGTAGTCTGGAATGTGTGCCATAGTAAGTGAGTATAGGTTAGGTAAACCTAGATGCTAGTCTCTTAAGCCATCTTAATTGACATATCATATTTATGAGATACATCATCTAGTTAATTGTATGTTCATGCATCTATCATACATGTTATATGTGCAAATTAGGCATAATATAATTGGTAAAACATGTATA